>NC_081189.1:55303782-55675448 GCF_902713425.1 Acipenser ruthenus | reverse complement strand
CAAGTGGCGCATCCAGTAAAGGCGCTCCGCGTGGAGTGCAGGATGTGCCCTATAGCCTGGAGATCGCAGGTTCAAATCCAGGCTACGTCATTGCCGACTGTGACCGGGGGTTCCTAGCCGAACGCCGGCTAGGATAGGGAGGGCTTAGGTCGGCAGGGCAATCCACGGTTCACCACGCACCAGCGACCCCTGTGGCTGATAGGGCGCCTGCGGATCTGCAGTGGAGCCATTCAGATCTGTGTTGTCCTCCGGAACTATAGGTCTGATGGCTTCGCTGTGGATCCGCAGTGCGAAAAATGACGGATTGGCAGGAACACGTTTCGGAGGACGCGTGTTTCAGCCTCTGTTCCCCAAGTCGCCGGGGGGTGGCAGCAGTGAACCAGTATAAAAATAATAATTGGGCATTCCAAATTGGGGAGAAAACCAGGGTAAAAAACACTGGTGATGACTAAATTTATATTAAAAAAACAAAACAAACAACAAGAATAGCAAGAATAACACAGCAAGAATAGTGTAATTGTTTCTTTGTAGTGACTGCTGAAGTTTCACATTTAATACAGGGTTTAAAAACAAAGTCTTACTTAATAATGAACTTCTGTAAAACAGCATATTAGTTTGAGTCAGCAGTGCAAGACTTTCGTTCAAATCACAGATTAAAGCCCTGAGCCTTATAATGTGGCTCTTCTTTGAGGGCCATGCTAATCAAATACAATATTTGAGGATTTGAGGAATTGTTCACAATCAAATGATTAGATTTAACAGTACCTGGCAAGTATTTAGCCAGATTAAACCTCTGACATCCTCTTTTGATTTATTTTGCAATACAATTCTACTGTTCAAAGAATCCACAGTTGTTATAATTAACATTATTAAACGCTAAGAAGTGGTGGACTATCAATGACATTTTGATTGAATATCAGCTGACAGATGTTTTAAGAAGGACAGACAACTCAATAATATTGAATCAGTATTCATATAATACACAGTGGATTACTTTACTGTTTCGCCATTTATGATTACAGAATAAATGCTTTAAAATGTGTTGCCATGCCCTACCCAACCCCTTTCTTACATAGTATCGTGGAACAGGTTCATGCTGTAACCGAGAGACATCCGACTCAAATCTGATTGATCTATATACACTGTCACAGATAACCCTTGCATTCAGTACATATACAGTATACTATTCACATTTAATACAGGTTTTATTACATTTCAGCATCTAAAACTAGTATTTTAGTGACATAGCCTATATCACTAGGGCTGTACATTTTAAGGTATCATATGGTGTGAAATACAGACTTCCTGATTCTGGTAAGTATCAACAACTTGTGCTAAAGAATGTCTTCATCACACAGACAGATTTCTCCACTATATCCCTGTCACTGGGGACATGAATCACCAGCAGGTGACAATAACTATGGTACATTGCCACTTTATGAGCACACCCCCACTTTTAGATACATTTTACATATATACTGATGCACAATGAAAACGCAACAGTTTTACATCAACAGCTCAATGGGCACATACAAAATGTTATTTACATTTTAAATAGTGAGCAGATAGGTTTGTTGATTGTTTGAGTAATATTGTTTCTTGGGATAACAAAATACTGAGCTCAAGTCATGCGATTTCATAAAACCGCCAGGTGCTCAGTGTTTAGTATTTGAGTTAAAATTGTCAAAATGGGTTGATTTTAGAATCTGTATAAATAGCCATTCAAAAAGACGGTTTTAATTAACCCAAGAACAGCGAAAGATACGACCATGCCCCGCTTGAGTAATGAAGATCGCCTGGTTGCTATGGGCATGATTGAAGTACGCCTGTCTGTGACAGAAGTTGCCCAGAGAATGAGATGTTCTGCTTCAACAATCAGCAGACTAGTCCAGAGAAACCAGGAAACCGGCTCTGTGAGGGGCAGGCCACGTCCTGGAAGACAGAGGGTCACCACACCGGCCCAGGACCGTCATATCCGACTGATCCATCTGCGTAATCGTTTTCAGACTGCAGTGGCTACAGCACAAGAAATTCCAGGAAGAAATGCGCATCAGCAGAATGACTGTAGCTCTCCGTCTACATGAAAATGATTTGCATGCACGGAGGCCGTGCAGGGGTAACATGTTGACAGCTGAGAGATGAAATCGCCATCTTCTGTGGGCCAGAGAACATCTGAGGTGGTGGCAGAGAGTGTGCTGGAGTGTTTTACTCACCAATGAATGCCATTTTGCCCTTGACAGACCTGACGGGAGACGTCGTGGTGAGCGTTATGCTGACTGTTGCGTTGTTCAAGCCAACCAGTGGGGCGGTAGAAGTGTGATGATGTGGGGAGGAATCTCCTTTAACACAAGAACGCGTTTGGTGCAGATTGCGGGGAACCTTACTGCTCAACGATACACTGACAAAGTCCTTGAGGCAAGAGTTTTTCCGTTCCTGCAAGCCATTCCATAAGTGTCTATTTTCTAGCAGGACAATGCAAGAAAACACAGTGCTAGGATTACAATTGCACCACTTCAAGAAAACAATGTCGCAGTCTTGCCGTGGTGAGCTTTTTCTCCTGGCCTGAGTCCAATAGAACATCTGTGGGACTAAATCACCAGTACCTTCAACAGGAGACAACCGCGACCAGCCAACCTTTGCCAGTTGGCTGCAGCGGCACAGGAAGAGTCTGAACATCCCACAGCAGTCAATCCAGAGGCTTATCAGGTCAATACATCAACGCTGCCATGATTGTGTTAATGCGCAGGGAGGTCATACCCGATACTAACTTTGTAATGTTTTGATTTTGACAGTGTGTCACGTTTCATACTGAAAACTTATCATGATTCTTTGATCTGTATTTTTGTTCACATTTGCTGTGATTTTGTCTGATATCTATGTTTAAAATATTTGTTCAATCCATCAGACCCAAGTGTTGCATTCCTTTTGTGCATCAGTATATTTTTGACCAAATTTCACAGACTTGCCCCTTAGTATGACTGAACTTGTGTGAAACACCTTACTTGCATATTTTTGGAGAAGAGGATTTTCTTTTCAGTTATACCAAGATAAATTGTAAGCAAGACAACTTAGCTGTGGTGAAACAGCCAACTCCAGTAGTTATGCTGTTGAAAATACAGCACTTGTTGAATAACAAGCTATCAACTAAAACACATTAAATAATTACACATTTTAATTTAAAATATAGATTTTTAAAAAATGCCATATGTGTGTCAATGGTGATAATTATATAGGCTAATAGTGTACCATACACTTTTTTTCTACGCAGTTTATTTATAAATGTACCATTTGCTTTACCTTACAAGTCAATAATTGCAGGTCTTTGCACAGAATCAGAAATATGCATACAATGTGAATTAGCCTTATCTGTTCTCGTTTTCATTCATTTTCCGAGCTAGTCCAGTAGCTAAACTAAGTTAGTAGTTTTAAAAAAAGCCAACATCTACAGCGAATTACTTTTAAGTCAGCTACAACAGTAAAGAAAACAAAAAAGTAAGCCAGATCATTTCCTAGCATATCTACTGCTGCAATTAGATCAAAGGATCTCTCATTCTGGTTAGAAAGTGACCCTAAACAAATCAATTCATACCGGACAGGTGGCCAACGTTCAGTTTGCACAGAAAAAGTGTCGGTACGATACAACTAAATAACAAAACAGGGTTCCTGGTACTTAGTTAATTACATATCTTCAATAATACCCACTAATTTAAAAGTTAAATGTACTGCTCATGTGACATTTTCAGAGTTACGGTAACCTACCTGTTGTTATTGCCAGCACCAGTTTGCAAATGCTTAATAGTAGGACTCCCATGTCGTAGAATTCCGGTGAACACACAATCCAAAATGTTGTCTTGAATTAATTAATTTCTAGATGCGTCAGAATATTCTGCTCATCAATTGTCATATTCAAACTCTTGAAATAGACGCATAAGCTTTTGAAAACTGCAGCGTTTCACCTTTGTATGACTCGACAGGTTCTGGGATAGATCGTTTTGCTTCAAACCTGTCTTGGAACTTAAGACGATTCGCATCAAGTAACTTTTCAAACTTTTAAAACACGGTTTGACTTTTGCAAGCCGCACAGAGGGAAAAAAAACCTACTTTTTACTGACGTCATTCTAGTACCCCTCACATCTACCACCGACCTGAAAATTGGTCGCCAGGGATCGTCTCTAAAATCCGTCGAAGATTAGGGGATGTGTCTAAACTACCAACGTGTTGCTTGCTATGTGTTCAGTCTTTGTCTCAGCCACTTGCTGGAATTCACATATTGTAATAAACAATTTTAGTCGTTAAAAAAGGAAATAAATTAATCAATAAAATACGAAAGGTACCCTTGAGGAGGTTTAGTATATCAATTTTTGGTTATATTCATTCTATGAGTTTTTAAAATCTTTTTTTTAATGAATAAGTAAAATAAAAACACATTGGCTAATAAAAAATGGAAATGTGTGTTTAAAGACAACAGCAGCAGCAAGCAAATTACAGATAGGTGTAATTTAACAATTTAAAACACATCTAGTAAAGTGAATCCCCTTTTGAAAAAAAAAACACTGTATACTAAATTCAAGTATAAACCCTAATGCTCTTCAATTCAGATAGGGCTTGTCTAGGAGCAAATTAACCCAAAATTGAAACAAGTTAAAAATAGTTTACCAAAGGTGTCTTCCAGAACATATTACTTTGTGTCCTTTCACTGTGCGGACCTTTAGTGATAGAATACAATCAGGTGAAACCCCTTCATTCCTCTTTGGGACTGAAACTGTTTGAAATCAAATACAAGAAATACTCGGAAAGAGGCCAAAGCTAAAGTTGTACACATTTCACTGGCACAAAAGTGATATCAAATGGATTAAACAAGATTACTCTTGAATGTTTAAGAGCATGCAACTTTTGAAGCAGTCTACAGACAAAAATATTCATTTTTATATCTTGGCTTGTTACTGTAGGTCTGGTTAATCAAAGGTCAATTTGTGCTGCAGTAGGAATTTTATGTTTAATATAGCCGTGACATCAAGATGTAGTGAAGACTCACATTTCATTTCAAATCTGTTTAACTGATTTGAGCTTTTTGCAAATGTTAAAAAGTTATTTTGTTTTGAGGGATGTTAAGGGCTGATGTGGTCGATTGTGTTCTAGTTTCAGTTGGCACAGGACATATTTACATTGGCGTGGAGGCTGATCTTCCTTCACATTCTCTTAGTGAAGGGTTTTTCCAAGCTATTATTTATTTATTTTTTTTAAAATGAAACAACTCAAAGCTTTATTCCAGCATAATAGTACAATAACATATTACATTTAATTTAATTAAATATACAGTATAAAGAAAAAAGATTCCAAATAGATTTTGACCTCTGCCCAGAAAATCTATACAAAATTGATAACAGTTGCTAAAATTACATTTAAAAAAAAAAAAAAAAAAAAAGCATAAATTGAGCTAATAAATTAATAATCTTAACACAGCTAGTGCTCCACGAAGTGGTACAATTAGATAGTATATTATCTGAAATCAGTTCAATTCAAAGGAATGCCCCCGTTCTTCTGTTGAAGTTCTTTTGGTTTTTTGGTTCTATTTTATAATTTAATTTGGTATTTATAGATTTATTTAAAAGTACAACACTGTAGAAAACCATTTTTTCCCCCAGTATCCAACCAGTTCTTGGGTGGACCATTATGATTTCATACCAGGAAGTAGCATTTGAACACTAATAAGTCTTTGAAATCTGCATATTCCCAACATTTGTTTTAAAGAACAAAATGAGAGACAGGAATTATAGGGCTATGAGTTTACTATTACATAACAGCACCTTGTGATGCAAATATGCATGCACCTGCTATAAATACCCAAATCTTTATTTGTTGTAAGCTAAACTGAATCTCTCAATCTGTCTTTATAAGTCATACCTTTTAGCCTTGGGATTATTCTGATTACTCTGACTCTACATTTGTAATGCACAGACAAAAATTAAACACAGTGCAGTCTCACCATTATACAACCTCATCACAACCTCCCTTGATTTGTACTCTACTCTGACTATATGACCAAGCGTTATTATTTCATTTTTAATTGCCTCTCCGCACAGTTTCCTGACAGCAATGAGTCTACTACAGTGTCAAGGTCTTACTCATAGCAGGCCTGTTCTAGTTTGATATCACAGGTTTGGTATTTGAATCGCACATCCTAGAGACCAGCATGTTACATTTATTGAAATTACATTTAATTTGCAGTAACTTCAATTTCCCCATCACTGCATTGGCTGGGCTCCCTTACCCAGCTCAACTGGACCTAGATCCCATTTTAAGAATGTTAATCTATGCATGTTATTGGCATTTCAATCAGCAGGTGTCAGCAGAGTCTCATATAAAACATTTAAAAACCCTGTTTATCATCACTTAAGGCAGTGGGGACCACATTGGTGTTGAGGGATTTTCCCCACAGAATGGGAATAAATGCATGCGAGTTGAAATGACTAGTGAGTTGATATGTGAAACAGCAATAGACAACTTAAAAGTAAAGCAAGCAGTCTGAGAACGTATTTAATGTAGTATACTGCACATTTGAAACATATATGAAGAAATAATATAACATGACAATTGACAATTTTAATTTTCTCATGCCAAGCCGAATGTACAGGCAAATCCTGCGCGCGCCAATTATCAGACAATTAAAACCAAAGTTTGTAGAATGATCGTCTGACCATGCTATGCCTTTAACGTACAGGCAATTTTTCTTTTCACTGCAAGGCACGCATGCAACCAGCTTGCTAGCAGCTGCTGTTAAGCTAAGTTTCTACATTTGCAATTAGCTATCTAATTAGCTACAGAAAGTTTAGCCAACTTTGCAGTAAACCGTAGCTGTATTTGCATCTTATGCATTAGCTATGTCCCAACAATCAAGTCTTTAATTTTGTAAAAAGAAAACGAACGAACGAATCAATCAATGCACCAGTACCAGGTATCAGTGAACCCCCTTCCACTTTTTTAAATGCGCATATTAGTAATTACGTCATTATGTCATAAACGGCCCATCCGTTAAAATTTGGGGCCCAGCCAAGAATTAATTCCTGCAGCCGCTACTTGCGCCCACTTAGTATTCCAGATCCTCGGCCCATTCCAAGCTCTTTTCTACATTTTGCTAATTTTAAAATAATGTCAATGGATTCATGATAGCAAAGTGCTAATTTGATAGCTGGTGCAGAATGCCAGGTGAAAACCATTCTTTACATACCCCGCATTTTTAGTGGCCGCGTGAAAGTCCCACTTTAAGGCCGCTAAACACTGTTTGTGCGTATCCTCAGATCAGCACCAAAATGTATACTTTGTAACCAGCAGGTGTCAGCAAATTCTCACATTAACTATAAAAGCGGAACCATCAGTTTATCCTACTATACGTACCCAATAGTAGCCAAAATGGGTACTTTCAGGCAACATCTTATCTTCCAATGTAATTTGGCTTAGCATTTAGTTACATACTTTAATTTAGTCACATATATGGAATACTTGTCTGCCTAGTACCGTACTCAAATACTTTTGAAAGGCATTGGGGTCTATTACATCGATCTAGATTTACTAAATAAACAGTGATGATTGAAATACTGCCATAGAGACGTTGGTTTTTACAAATTCCCTTTATATTATGATATAAACGGCAGCAGAATTTATATTCATTACCTTTTAGATAAATTATACAGTACTGTATGTGTTCACCCACAAACTACCTCTGAGAGCGCACCTGAAGCCTGACTTGAATCCCCTGCCCTCTCTGAAGCAGATGCAGTAAACTGCCAGATTGGATGGTGGTTTTGTGATGTGAACTAATTTCTATGGCGGGCTGAGACGACCAAAAAACGGCAGAATTAGCCCCAGTTTTCACATGTTTAACTTTAAACACTTTTTTTTTTAAAGTCCGTTTTGTGACGTGTCATACATTCATACAATTCCACCTTTCATGTACTATACATTTTGCTTCTTCAAGAGATCAAGAAAAACAATGTTTCCCATTTATCATTCTCTGTGTTTTATGTCTAGATCGGTTCATAAGAACAAGAATAATGTAATTTCAAAATGTGTAATGTATGTGTGGCATTATACCCAACATTTGTAAGAGAGAGAGCGAGAGATGTCTCTGTCTATTCTAACTTGGCTGAAGTTATTACCACTACACCAGATCAGAGTTTAGGCTATATGATATTTTTAAATACTTTTTTTTTTTTTTTTTATCGGGGATCAAAGCAAAAGTTCCGAAGTGAAATGGCTTCGCAATACAGTCATATTTCCTTAACGGGGGCGTATTCCCAGATCTTTGTGTCCCTAATGTAGTTGTCAGGAAATAGGCGTGACTAGCTTGAAACATTGTACACTAGAATCGACAGACATATCTCAACGAATATCGGTTTATTGTCTCATCAGTACTGTACAGTGAGTGTTGCAAGAGACATCCAAGAATTTATTTTCATTACACAACCACCATAGAAGTGGCACGAAAGCTGACGTAAGCTTCTCAACGGAGTTGGAGAAAGAAGAAAGAATAATGTTTTTCAAAATGATACTGATTTATTTTGTGCTGACAGCAGGTATGTTATTACATATTTTGCAATTTATATATATATATATATATATATATATATATATATATATATATATATATATATATATATTGAGAGAATGTAAGTGCTTAATACATAGGAGTGTGACTTTTTATTACATCGTTTGGATTCTTGAGTAAAAGTGCGACCTGTGTTTCTTGAGTGTGTGAATGTAGAAATGAATAACGGTATCAGCTTCTTTTTAAATTAAAAAGAGGCTAAACAGTGACAATAAATGCTAATTTAGGCAACGTAATATATACCTGTAATATAGGAATTGTTTTATTGAATAGACATATACTTGTTTAACGTAGACGTTAAGCAAACCATTTCAACAGGTGATGATAATGTAATAAGAAGTGTATTTATAACCAGTATATTGATATCCTACATAACAGTTTATTTATAGCACACATATTATTTCAGATGAGAGCACTAGCGTATAGGGCTGATTTCCTAGCAAAGACAGTAATGACATGCTAAGGAGAACTTTATAAGGAACTGTAAGTATTTTTTTCCACAAAAATATAGATTCATTAAAATAGATCAGGTGTGCAAATGTCAGAGGTCCTAGAGTACTCCAAGTTTTCACCTAGGGAAAGGAGATTAGGGTACTGATGGACCAGAAGGGTTCTGGACTTAGAGGACCTAAATTGTGTAACCCTGATGTAGATCATTAAAATATACCACATTCCATTTTGAAGTAGTTTCAGCTGTAGCAACACAGGTGTCCCCCCCCCCTCCCCCTTCAAAACAAGAGGCAAATGGGCTTGCTCCTGCTGCTACTTACAACAGAAAGTTGAACTGTACAAGACATATTCAAGCTCTTTAAAAACCTTCATGAAGCTTAGTTTTATGTACTGCAATTGAGCCAGAACATTAAACTCATTTCTTGGATACAGTAAATGAAAGTATTCCATATTTAGTAACAAGCCTTTAAGGTCACCAAGCTGTGCTGTGTTAGTATGAGTCAGCATCATCAAAATGTTGCTCAGTTCAGTGTTAAACAAACTGTTCAGATGTTCTTAGTATAAGCATGATTTTTTTTATTTCAGTTGACTTAGAGCAGTCTGCACAACCACTTATTCAGTTTATAGTATCAAACTCTGGATATGTATAGACAGGGCCGGATTACCCCATCACAGGGCCCTAGGCAAACATACACTTCTGGGCCCCTACCTTATTATATGTATGTGAGAGGGTGTGTGGGTGGTTCACTGATTACACTGGAGTCAGAAAGTGTCTTTGAGACGCCACCAAGGGGTACCAGCAAGGGTGGGAGGACAAACACACAGGTGCTTCTTGCCTTGGACAATGGTATCATCCAACAATGGTACCTCCCGCAGTTATTGTAAGTGCAGAAATAATAGTTCATAATCACAAGGAGAAAATAGGTTGCGTATTTCATTGCAAACAAGACAATACAATGTATTTAAAAGAAAAATAGTCCAGCACTTTAGGCAAAAGCAGAGAGTGAAAATACGGTGGATGCTGGTATTTGCTATATATAAAGGATGCTCGTGTGAACGTTTGACTTGGGTAATGGAACGCCAACACGGTGATGTAATTTGGAACCAAACGCTCGCAAGATTTTCAGATAGTGAGTGGAAAAAACATTTCCGCATGGGAAGAGAAACATTTGAGTACCCGGCTGAACAACTGCGTCCGGTATACAGTCACGTGGGATGTTGACTTTCAATCCACGCCCACTATAGCGCTTCATTGCCGGCATAGCATTTCACACAGGAGTTAAGACGGTTCAGAGACGGCATAAAATATGACGGCTCTGTGACTGTACAGGCAATTCACACAGACCACATCAGTGCTGATTCTGAACCATCATAACTAGTCTGTATGAAAGGGGCATAGAATCCGTCAAGTCAGTCTCTTGGTACTGCATAAATTCCATTTCTAGGCTATCCAGCATATTTCCAATAACAATCTGTGGTAAAAGCATTGCAAGCTGGACGATGTCTCCCGTGCTCGCTGTGCTTTGGCTACCTGGTTGAAGAACGCATACTAATTTCAGCACAGTATTGTTAATTGGCATTCTTCTTGTAGTACTTTTCACTGTCATCACATACGGTGTAGGTATATGTCATACAAGCTGACTGGGGAAGCCGCAAAGCAATACAAAAAATATACCATTCTTTATTTAGATCCAAAATTATTGACATTTTTTTTGTTATTTATGTTTTAGTGTTAAAATGTGACTTTTATTTTACTGACGGCCTAAATTTATGGATGGTTGGCAACCTTAAGTCAAATGCAGTTTAAAGTGGCTTACTTCTTTCTCAGTAGCCAATACAGCAAAGGTAGTGAGCTTTCCTGCTTTACTGTTGATCGGAGGTGTTTTTTGACACGCTCCATTAAAGGAAATGCCCGTTTTCCAGGGTTGAGGATAGGGAGTGTCAAAATTTGGATTTGCCCCCCTTTTCCACTTGCATTCTTCTTCCTATTTCTTGTGTTTATGCTTTGCTGTCCCTGAAAGAAGCATTGTTTGCTGTATTCAAGCAAAATCAAACTGACTGACCTGGAATTCACTTGTGTCGCCACGCGAAAGTGAGCGAGAGTAAGTTCTGGGTCAGCCCGTTTGATTTTGTGTGAACACAAGTGAGATGCACTGCCTCGGTTGGAATGTCTGTGAGTGAAGTTCTTCCAGTTTGCGAGCAATTCTGTACCTGTTTAAAAAATAAATAAATAAATAAAATAAACATGTTTTTGTTTTGGCCCCCACCCCATGACTTTGGGCCCTAGGCAGCGTTAATCCAGCCCTGTGTATAGACACTGCATGTGCCTTTGTCTCGTTGAATGTCACAGTTATAGTGTTACATAAAGTACCGGTCTGAGCCCACTTCCAAAAAGTCCTTAACTGCCTTGATATAGTAGAAATCCAAAAGCAATTGATTATAAAACAATACAAACTTTACAAAAAAATTGTAGCAATGTTGATTTTTGTATAATTCAAAAGTAAAGTATCGGCCAGTACTTTTTGTATACTTCAAGTGTATACATAGACATATAACTAATCATAAGAAATGTTACAGAAATAGGAACAAAAAAACAAACATTATCTTATTAGCTTCATTTAACAATGCCTAGATTCTCAAAGCTATTAACTCCAAGTCATTCGCAAAACAAAACAAAAAACAAAACAAAACAATACAAATTTAAACATCAACAGCAATTCTAAAATGACTAAAAAACAACCTTAGGCTGCCTACATATCCCAGCACAAAATTGTTTATTTCTTTTTCTGAAAAAATGCACTAGTGACATCCTGGAGTAAATAGCTTTGAGAATGTAACCCAAAATGACCAAATGGGTTTTGAACTATACATTACAGCTTGGTTGGACAATAAATTACATACACCTGTGTGGCAATGTGCCCCGTCCCTGTGTGCATTTGTGTGTTGCGTGCGTGTGTTAATGTTGGTGTATAGATTGGTACACGGGATATAAACGGGTCTGTGTTTCACGTGTATTTAAAAAATGTAGATTTATATTTAGGCACGAGGAGGGCACAAATCACTTCACGTGCTGGTAAAATGTAATGGTCACGGGAGTACACTTAACTAATTCACGTGCTGGGATTCAAGTGAGTAATTAATTAGTAATTGAATCCCATCACAACAGTATATATAGATGCACATTTTTGTCACTCGGGGTTGGGTGTTCGAGAGTGGAGAACGGGTGAGAGAGAAGGAGAAATACGTTTAAATATCAATTGCTATTACGTGCTGGTAGGACCAGCACGATACTTGTTTATTTAAAACTCACCGTGTTTGTTTGTGTGTCTGTCCGTGCACTGTCTTTTTACTGTATAGTCCGTTTTGTTTGTCTCTTTATTTTGGCGTGAAGTGCCGTGTCCCGTGTTTTTGTGTTCAAACCTTTTATTTTCTGTTCTGTTTATTAAATGCTGAGCGAAAGCATTCGCTCAGCTTCACCAAACCCCAAATCTCTGTCTGTTTATTTCCTGCATCTGGTCTGACGCCACCCACTCCGGCCGTCTTTGTGACAACCTGCCATAACATAGTCTATATAGGATCCTCCCATGGGCATCAGGAAGGCACTGATTTTACGTGACTAATATGCATTGTCATGGAGAGTAATATTAAAAACATAGTCTATGTTATATGGAATATTATGAAATAATTTAATTTGCTACTTTTAAAAAAAATGTTTTGCTAATTAGTTTATGTTTTGTTTATGATCTTAGGGCTACCAGATGTCAGAGCAATCCCGGCTTCACTGAACAAAGAACATCTAGACTCTACAACAGATTCAGGACATACAAATATCTCTGTATCCTTTTCTTCAGCATTTGTACCATCTTCACCTAGTATAAGCCTAGCCACAACTAAAATATCTATAGAACCCACACCAGTACCTACACTAATCCCAACCACAAGCAGCACAATTACAAAATCCACAATGATTGTACCATCTACACCAAGTCCAACTACAAGCAGCACAGTTACAAAATCCACAATGATTGTACCATCTACACCAAGTCCAGCTACAAGCAGCACAGTTACAAAATCCACAACGACTGTACCATCTACACCAAGTCCAACCACAAGCAGCACAGTTACAAAATCCACAATGATTGTACCATCTACACCAATCCCAACCACAAGCAGCACAGTTACAAAATCCACAATGATTGTACCATCTACACCAAGTCCAACTACAAGCAGCACAGTTACAAAATCCACAACGACTGTACCATCTACACCAAGTCCAACCACAAGCAGCACAGTTACAAAATCCACAATGATTGTACCATCTACACCAAGTCCAACCACAAGCAGCACAGTTACAAAATCCACAATGATTGTACCATCTACACCAAGTCCAGCTACAGGCAGCACAGTTACAAAATCCACAATGATTGTACCATCTACACCAATCCCAACCACAAGCAGCACAGTTACAAAATCCACAACGACTGTACCATCTACACCAAGTCCAACTGCATCTAATGTATCTACAAATGCCACAGTGACAAAAACAACAACATATACAGCTACAGAATCAACAGTGGTGAGCGCATCTTCATCTTCTAGCACAGCCATTGCCATACCTACAGACAATACTTCTGTTTCCACCGACGCTGGAACTGTGGTCACCAGTTCTGTTACAACAACTTTGTCAAAGACTGAGATAACATCAGAAAGCAGCTCAACTACCAATTCGTCTTTCACTCATCTAACAACCATGAAAACCTCTACTGCAGTTATAAACCCAACGATGACAGCAACAAACATGGGATCAACGGTACCCATATCCACAACTCCTACAACAGCTGTGGTGACAACATCAACCATTCATACATCTGCTGCTGACAGTACTGTAACATCACATAAAGTAGATGAAAAAATCCCAATTAACGCTCTCAGTTCAGGTATGGAAATAAGCTTGTGTACTTTTTTTACTGAAAGTATCAAACATTAGGTGTGGGTGGGTGTTGCATGTGCTTCTGTCTCGCTGAATGTCAGTTATAGTTTTACATAAATCTGATCCCAGTGCTAAAAAGTGCTTAACTGATTAGCTTGTAAAACACTACAAACTTTCTAAAAATATGTAGTAAAGTGTTACTGTAAGTATTTGTGTAAAATGGCCTTTAACCATGTGTTGACGTAACAGGAATCATGTTGCTATACCATTATTTGTTTGTTTAGTAGGAGTTTAACAATTACAATTACAGTACATACAGATCCCGGTTTTATCAATTTCAGCTTCTAGTTCTAGTAAAAGAACGTAGTAAAAAAAAGTTGAACAAGAAGAGTAAGAATTTTACATTCAGAAAGCAAATGGCAGATGTATATGTATTTTGCATTTGATGGGTTAAAAACCTGTACCAAATTAGAGAGCTGACAGAGCACTCACAATTGAACATTTTATTATCTAGAACAGTTTCGGTACTAGTTTATTTCCTTGTTTTAGTTTTTATAACTTAGTTGTTTTATTGAACTGAGTTATAAAATGGGTAAACTGTGGCGCAACAAAAGTTATTACTAGAATATTGCTTAATTCTGAACAACAATTGTCTAATCTCCAGGGGCCGGTTTTTCAAAACTTTGGTAATCAGATTAACACGTTTGATCTGGATTATATTGTGCAATTGGGTTTTTCAAAATATTGAAATTCGATCGGCATTTTGTAATCACGACTGAATGTTGCAATTGGTTTTTTCTGAATTTAAAGAGGAGATCAGGGTTATTTTGATCCAAAATGCCATATTGTGATCCTACTGCTGAGGTGGATTTAGCTTTTAAGTGATAGAACATCAATATTTTGTTTGAATTGTCATAGCAAACACACACTATATGTCCAAATAGAGTGTTATAATATAATATTTACATATTTATTTAAGTGTTGTATCCATGCAAGCAAAAAGGAAAACACGTATTAGTGGTATAGCTTTAATAAAAAAGCATATGCATACGCCTTCACATATTCCTCCTTAAAAGCTCGTCTGAGAGATGCTGGACTCCCGACCGACGAGGAAGACGATGAAGATATCTAAAAGTTTTATTTTTATTCAATTTAGATGTAGTTATTTAATTTCTGCTTAAATAAAATAACCATTATTTGCAAGCGTTATACGTGCACTAACATTAAAAGTTATTTTGATTTTGTTAACAAAATAATATAAAACAAAATAAATAAAGTTGTATTAATCATTATTACCACAATCTTATTTCTTTTGTTAAATTAGGTTATATCATAAATAAGGCCTCTTTAAAATATATATATTTATATATATATATATATATATATATATATATATATATATATATATATATATATATATATATATATAAAGCTACGTCTTAGTTGGTGCTTATCTTGGCAAGAGCCGAGTTCAAATCAGCATGAAGTTTTAACATCTACTCTCGTATATATATATATATATATTCAAAAACTGTATTTCGTTATCGTGATTATTTATTATCTGGATAAATGTAATCCAGCAGTGACTTTCTGAAAAACTGGATCAAAATCATCCAGATAAAAGTAATCTCAATCACAAATATAGGATTACAAAATCCAGATCACTTTGATCCAGATTAAAAATTTTGAAATACCGGCCCCAGGAGATTGAGGTCTAGACAAAACGCGTGGAGAATTGGGCCCACTGCACGGTAGGTTTGATTCCACTTCTGCGGCGCAATGCACATCTTTCAACGTAATCATCGTTCATGTAATATTATATGTTGTCATATACAATTGCGTATTGTTCATAATATACATGACGTGCCATATTTACTGGGTCTGGGGATGTAGCGTTAGGTAGAGGTCAACCAAAATAATAATAATAAGCAATAAAAAAGGAGCCACACTCGTTATTAAAAACTAAAATATATTTTTTATTGTTTCACACATTAAATCCAAAGGTAAAAGAGATCATCTCAAGAGAAAAATAAAATATCTGACGTTTTGGTCCTAACAGGACCTTCCTCAGAGAGAAAGCACTATAAGCAGGACTTTAGACCTCAGGTAGGCTGAGGAAGCTGAGTTTGTAAAACGTCTTTACCAGGAAGTGAAGTGTGATTTCATACTGTACTGTCAGGGCATTTAATACGTGCGTACACTGTGTGTGTGTGCAGTGTAGCTATACATATACAAATACAGTTGTCGTCAAAAGCTTACATTCCCCAATGTATGGACATTTCCCTACATTGGGGTATGTAAACTTTTGACGACAACTGTACACACACACACACACCTGGAGCCACTGTCCCTCACTTTTTCTTTAGTTTTTAACATGTGAAACAATAAAATATATTTTAGCTTTTAATAACGAGTGTGGTACCTTTTTAATTGCTAAGCATCATGATTATGGTTCACTGCTAAGTTCCTTGCATGCACGGACTTGGCTGAGAAATCCTGCCGTTTTACTTGCACAAACCACACCCACGAGCGAAACACTCATCTTGTTCAGAAACCTGTGGATAAGATGGCCAGACAAGCTGGAGTTGCAACAACCCCCACAAAAGCACTTGTTTACCATCACAGACCCTGTCTTTCACACTATGTCTGTCTGTCAGTACAGTGTGTGGCGTGTTACGGCCTCCCACTGCGTCACAGGTGAGGTAGGCACAAATGGAGCGTTTTTAGTGGCCGTGGCTTAGGATCGACTTTTATCACAAAATATGGGCACAGTATTTTTTATTTTATATTGTATTTTTGCAGTTTTATAACAAATTAATACCGCTGATTTCATTTTTTAAGTGAAAAACAAAAAACAAAAAACCATGACAGATGCACTTTCAGCACGGTACAATTCAACAGTAAGCTTTCATTCATTTTGTGCATGAAGAGATGAGAAAAATGTGGCTGAAAAATATTCAGAGATAAATTCACAGTAACGAAAGACACTAAAGTATATATATATATATATATATATATATATATATACACACACACACACACACACACAATTTTAGATAATTATAACCATTATTTATTATGAAACAATCATCAAACATAAATAATTCAATTGCATATAACACATTAGTACTTAAACAGTTTTGTGATAAGTAAAACATAATGGTTTATTATTGTGTATTATTTGAAGCGTTAGCCATAATACTTAATGGTAATGCAACTAACAATAACAAAAACAGAACCTGAACTCTGAACTTTACACCCTACTCTTAAACTATGCAGCTTCTCATTCTTCTTCAAGGATCTAAAACAGCGGCCCTTATGCTGATTTCTGCTGTCACCTTGTCTTTATTTGACACTGCAAGCACATAGCAGAAAAAAAAAATAGATTTGTTTGGAGAGTACATTTATAGACTATGCACTAATGTAATTATAATGACACACAAACAGAATATGCTAACTGAAACAGTTTAATAGAGCAATGCTGAAACTAATTAAAACTTTTTAAAAAGATAGGTAACTGTGGCGGGGTGCCCCGCCACTGTGCATATTTTTGTGTTTTATGTTTTATGTGGTGTGTATGTATTGGTGCACGGAGTGTGGGTTATGTAGCATGGGTGATTTGAAATGTATATTTGTGTTTAGGCACAGGGATTGCACAATCATTTCACATGCAGATAAAGTGTGTATTAGCATGTGGGCACAGGGATTGCACAAATTAGTTCACGTGCTGGGATTCAAGTGAATGATTAATTAGTAATTGAATCCCGGCACAGCTGTATATAGATGCACGAATCACTCACTCAGGGTTGAGTGTTCAGAGTGGGGGACGGGAGAGAGGAGGAGATAGAAATTAAAATAAATAACAATTGCTACTCGTGCTGGAGGATGATACTTGTTGTGGGTTAGTTCACTGGGTTTTATTTGTCTGTTTGCTTGGCCATCGTGCCGTTTTGTTTGTTCAGTGTTTCTGTTTTATTCAACCTTTTTATTTGTTCATTTATAATAAACCGGCACAACAGCGCAGTCACTAATCATTATGTGTCAATTCTCTTCCTGGTCTGATGTTACACGAGCCAGCTTATCACAGTAACATTTAAATAAATAAATCAACTAAACATAATAACCCCCTGTGACAGGGATGACTGAGTGGTGACATCAGGCCAAAAACAGGAACTGCAAACACACAAGCAGGTACTCAGGTGCAAAGTGCACTGCAGTACTTTTTTTATTAAACAACACAAAAATAAACCATTTTAACAAAAACACTGCTCACAGAGCGAAAACAAAGTTTTAAACAAAACAAATCACAAACACAAAACCAAAATAGACCTAAGGTCAGGCTAACCCTAACCCTTCATTGATCCTTACTTTTCTTTTCGTTCTCAGACTCGTTCTCTTCTGTCTCTCGTTCTCTCCTCTCGAACACCCACCACAAAACAGGGAAAACTGCAGGATTTTACACTTGTGACCATCTCACGATTAGCAACAAGTGAATTAATTAATTAAATCAGGAGATGGTCACCTTCTGCACTGGGTTTTGTGTGGATGGGGCTCCCACATCCACGTCACCATCATATTTACAATACATAAATCATAAAAACAAAACAAATACATTTTATAGCAAGGCTTTGCCCAGCCCCCTATTCATGTGCACGGCATCCTTCTGCCCTGCCACACTTCCCTTCAAAGTCACAGAGGTAGCTCTGTTATTTGCATGCTGCATAAGCAGCATTCGCCATCTGTTTTGCAGTATTTTGAGATATGCGCATGCTTCAACGGTTCATTACTTATGCTTTTATTAATATTTCGGTATTATAAATAAGATGTACTTTTAAAACATCAAAACACATCTCAAAATAATGCAAAATTCGGCATGACACCGTACTTATTACTTTTAGCCGTACGTACTTTTAGAGGTGTCGGGAGTCAGAATTTACACGCAGAGCAGCTGAAGATTCAATTAGTTCTGGATTGACTAGAAAGTGCGCAGTGAAGTATAGAAATATTTTGGTTTTGAGGTGGCTGATGATGGAATAGTAAAACAATATAACAAAGCCTTGTTTTTTTTCCATGGATATTGTGAAGCATAGCACAACATGCAAATATAAGTTAACTATATATGTTTGATACTGCAATTGCGTTATTATATTTCAGTGTTTTGGAAGACCTCTATATTATCAATATTGAAATATGTGCACGATATTGATATACAATTTTCATATCGCTACCCAACCCTTCTATATGTAAGCAATAAGGCATGACAGGGTGTGGGATATACTCTAATATCCAGACATCCCAGGGTGCGTTATAAGTCACGAGGCGAAACCTCTGATATAGCCACTGGCACCAGTTCCCAGCTATACTAATTTAATACATTCTGGGGTACAAACATGACTTTTTTGTCCTTGGTAGCCATGATGGATGCTACTTAAGTCTAGTGTACAGTGTATTGTATCTTATTGCTAAGGGACAGAAAAGTCTAAGCGTAAAGCAATCAGCTATCCGATCACCAAACACGAAGATAACAAAAGCGTAAAGGATGAAAAAAATATCTGCGCTTTGCAAAGGGCTTCATTATTTATTTATTTATATTGCAAAAGGCTGCATTTTATTTATTTGTAGTAGCTTCAGTATTTTTTATAATATTGCTTATAACTAAACTACTATAAAGCACTATCATTTTATGTTGTGCACAAGGCTGTATAGTATTTACACAAGAACAAAGATTAAAAATAAATAAATAAATAAATAAAAAATTTGGTTAACAAAGAAACTCTTATGAAATTAAAATGCGGATAAAAAAAACAAAAAAAAACAAAAAAACTTGGGGTGATACAACATCCCAAAACCAACGTAACACTGTCGCCAGGATCAGTACCGGTGCATATTATATACAAAAATAAGTTGAATGAAATGCTATCCAGTGCCATGAAAAAAAAAAAAAAAGTTGATTGTTAAACGGACAGAGTCGGGTAGTTGTATTTTATTATTATTATTATTATTATTATTATTATTATTATTATTATTATTATTATTATTATTATTATTATTATTTCTTCTGTTGAAAAACCCAAAGCAAATTTAAAAACTTCATCTTGATGCTTCTGAGATGACTTCTGTGCTCCCTTGTACTAGAACGGTGGACTTGTTCTTACATGCTGAGAATTTGGGCTTCATAATGTTTCTGTGTAGGCCAACATGTTGAAGTACTTTACGAGAGTAACCAAATGTTTAAAACTAAAAGTTATTATCTTTAAAGCGGTTAAAACACTGATACATTCTTTATTAGTATTCTAGTTTGTTTACATTTGTTAGCCTTGAGTTTGATCGAAGTTCAATGTAATGGAGCACTGTGCCTTTAAGAAATTAATAATTTGAACAGAGGTAGGTGACGTCACAGATGACGTGTAAATATGTCCATGGACTTAAAAAAAGTGAACCGGGAGCTCCCAGGGGGCGGCGTACAATTGGCCGAGTGTCACCTGGGGGAGGGGGAGGGTTTAGGTCAGCCAGGGCGTCCTCGGCTCACCACGCTCCAGCGACCCCTGTAGTCTGGCCGGGCGCCTGCGTGCTTGCCTGTAAGCTGCTTGAGGCACGTCATATTTTTTTGTTTTTTTTTGTTGCAAATATCAGAATGTTTGGTGTTGTTTTTTTTTACTATTTGTTTAATACGCGATAGCTTTCGACAAGTTTGAGCTGACTATAAAATCCTGTCCTGCGAAAGTTGTGCAATGTGATTTATAGCTGGAATTGAGTAGATTTGTTTGGGTGATAGCAAACCACTCCCCCGTCTCAACCCACTTGTAGTCAACAAGCGATAGCTGTTTTTTGAAGGGCGAAAAGGGCTTGTTTTGGTTCCTCGAGATTTCGCTTGGAATTTTTATTGTGTTTTGTTAACGCGAATGCTTTCGCGTCCTCGTTCGCTAAGTGCTAACTTTGATTTGGTCCGGCCCCAAGTGTGCCTAATTTTTAAGAGCTCTCTCCGCAATGCAGAGACCAATATACTGTACCAATCAGTTATTTCATAAATGTGTGTTGTTTTCCTCTCAAGCTCTTTACTTTTCGCAATTAATGAATGTTAGAAGGGTTTACTGTATAAAGAGAAATGTTTCATGTAATAGAATACAAAGAAAACATCATTTACATAACCTCAGTGTCTATTTAAAACCCCTGTATTTGCATTTCTTGCTGTTTAGGAAGTGTGATAGCCACTGTCATTGCAGTTATTGCAATTGTGCTGTTAGTGTTTGGAGCAGCCTATTACCTAAAGATGAGGTAAGCGCACTTTGGAATTAAATATACATTACATACTGTATCCCAGCTCATGTAAAGCACATATTATGGCATATTTTAGTTTTAAAAATCATATTTGTTACTCGGTTAAAGAAATCTTTGTTTGTATTGCCTTACTTTCAGCAAGTTGTACACATCCCTCCCTAATGGCAGACATGCTTTGCAGCCAGTGACATGCTTTGACCCCAAAAAACAGTAAGTGGCTTCCTGAAAGTAAGGCATGCAAGCTATAAGCAACCCCTTATAGTTCTACATATATATTTTAAATGAAATTGTACATAGTGAATGTAGGTACACCACCAGTAAGATGCAGTTTATAGAATTATTTAATTATTTACAGTATAAACCCTTTAATCAACTTTCAGACTAGTTTCAAGGTCTGGACTTCTTCATTTTGCAGTCTTAGCATCATATTAAAAGTCAGTAGCTCTCTTTCCCTGCCATTATTAAAGAGATAAACTAATGTGATTTATTTATAGAACCATGTGGCAATACTAATATTCTTAAAACAGAATGGAAATTGCAACTATACTTACTACACAGTTTCTCTTCCATACAAAAAAAATACATGACTGTTTAACCACATGGCAATCATTAATGAGACACCATATCTCACTGTGTACAATTTTGTTGCATCAGCAAAAGGTAGTCCAACTTAACTATGGAAAACATGGTGTAATAATTGTAAACTTGATAATTAGTAACTGGGTAGGTGCAAAGAACCAGGGTAATGGAAAAATAGTATCACAGGACATTAGGTAAACACAATGTATTGTTACACTTCCTGGAGAACACTCTGTAACATGTTTGTGCCCCTTATTTAATTTTAATCTATTGATTTGATCTATAAGGTGGTATGTAGTTTGGCACTTCAGCCCTACATAAAGTATCAGGCAGGTTTTTAATGTATGTTTACCTAAGGACCTTCACAGCCAGAGTACTCCAATCCTAAATTTGATCATGTGTTTTATCTATAGCAGGGGTGTCAAACTCAGTTCCTGGAGGGCCGCAGTGTCTTCTGGCTTTCTTTCCCCCCGAGCTCTCAATTACTTAATGGGTCTAATTATTTGATTACCTGGACACATTTAACACTTCTGTTCAGGCCTCAAAATGTTTCACAGGTAGTGTACCTTGAATCAAGTGCATTTTTAAAACCATCAACTGTAAAAGACCTTGAAAAATATTAAATAAGTCAAATTCAACAAATAATTAGATCAGTTATGTTAATTGAGAGCTTAAGTTGGAATGAAAACCAAAAGCTCCTGCGGCCCTTGAGGACTGGAGTTTGACACCCCTAGCGACCTTGACGAAGGTAGGGCTCTTCGTTTTCAGTTTTTATTTTTGGTCACTTTATGTCCCTTTAAAGTTATATTGAGCCGACTCTGTTTCTTAATTCAACTCTTGGAAAAGCGTTGATTGTGAACCAAGATCGATTGAATGAGACTATGATTCTGTTTCATTGATAATGTAAAAAAAAAAAAAAAAAAAAAAAAAAAACTTTTTAAATCTTAATGAAAAGATTTTAGATCTTAATGACTAATTGCAAAAATGTTTTGCAGATAATAGTTTCCTCTTAATTACAATTTAATTAAATCAATTTAACTTCATTCGCTGTTTGTGTTCGGTTTGAATTAAAAAGAAGGAGTTGCCTATTTTTTACATTATCAATGAAACAGAATCATAGTCTCAATCAAGTTTAGGGGAGAAAAAACTAACGTGAACTTGTTTCACAATCAGCACTTTTCCAAGAGTTTAACTGAATGGAGACGGCTCAAAAAAGGGACATTATGTGATCAAAAATAAAAACCGAAAATGAACAGCCCTACTTATAAGTAAGAAAAGAGAATTGACCTATATTTACGATGGCTGTCGTGACCTACTTCCAGTTCACAGATTTACTTCAAAAGCAATAGTTTTTATCAGTTGTTTTATGCATGTTTTGTTGCATGATTAATAGCAGAAGCAACAACACTTTCATGATTGCACCATGTATACATTACTACACTTAGTGTCACATTTACAAAGCCTTTACCACCATGCTGTATGAACACCAGTCTTTCTAAAAAGAATATAAACCACTGAAGTTAAAAAGCTTCAAATAAACAACTCGGGAGGTTCACTTAAGTAAATGCACTTTAGTTGTTTTCTGATAGTTATGTAACATCTGCAATTATTTGTCCCAGGGACAATAAGGTGCAAACTTAGCATGGTGGTAAATGTTATGTGAATATGGCCCTTATTGTTTTTGCTTCTGTTGCAAAATTGTCATTGATTAATTCCTTAGGTCCACGTTTACTGTTTTCAATGAAGGCAGCAACAGTACCTAGTGACAATTTAATACAAGAAATATGTTTGGTGCCACTTTAAATAAGGATTTTGACAGTGTAAATAAAGCTATTTTAATAAATACAGAATATTAACAAACGTCTTTTTTTGCAGACGCTCCTCATATGGAAGGCTTTACGATGACTACTACGGATCAGTGGGAAACTTCAACAATCCCCTCTATGATAACTCATAATGGAGTCAAGGCACTCAAAGACTTAACTGCAAGCTGGTGGATAGAAAAGCAGATGAACAAACAACCACATGGGCTGCCAAACCTAAACCTTTTTTATATTGTGATTATTTCATTCAGATGGAATCAAACTATATACATAGAACACTTGTCTTCTGTTTTTTCTTTACTGTGAATACAAAATGAAGCCAGTTGTATTCACTTTTAAATACAATACAGTATTTTCAACAATATGCTACAATAATATCCATAGTGTCCAATCACACATAAGTAAGGTAAATAACAGATAACAAGTTTGGTAAATGTATAGTATTTGCATGCAGAAAAGGATGAACAATTGCAGTGTCAGCGTTTATACAGAGTGCCTGTGAAGGTTAAGTGTAATTTCTGTGACAAGAAAACTAGCATAATTTATTCTTGGATCAAGATGCCTTTTATTCTGTATTTATTTGAACTTAATTATAAACTGTTGCCAATAAATATTGCTTTAGTTCTTTACAATAGATTTTGTTCCGATGGGAAGGGACTTAAATGATGAACTCCCCAATCAGCTTGGTTATCATATTTCTAGTCACATGTAACTGACTAATTTCTTTGACTTTATTTAAAACTATTTGCAACTGGGTTAATTATTCACTGAATTCACACAGATTGTTTTAAAATATGTTGCACTAATCAAAACAAACAACATACTGGCGGGTTGAATGAGCCACTGGCTGCGCTCAGTATTTATTTGCAAAATAATAAACAAACTTTCAAATAACAAAAGAAAATGGCACGATAGCCAAAATAAACAAACACAAACAAACAAATGACATGTGTACCTTCATGATGGTTCAAAGTAAGTAGCATTTGTTTTGTTCCTTTGCAGTTTGTTTTCCATGCGGCACGTGTCTCCACCTATGTCTGTCTAACACACTCCCTTGTCTGCAAAAACTGCAGGTTTCTTATAGTGGTGGTCGAGAGATTAACTAGCTATCAATTACTTTATCTTATTAACCCCTTGGCAACATTTGGCACAAGTTTAATAAATCTACGTGACTGTCAGCTAATTCAATAATTACTAGCCGACAGTCACGCATTCACATGAGATGTACTAAATCACAAACATTAAACAATAAGAAACAATGGCTGACGGCACTTCGCTCGTCCTGCATTTAAATAATACAAATAAAAAAATAATTCAAAAGATAGTGGGTCAATTGCAACGAACATTCAGTTAGTTCACACCAAGCGTACTAACTTCAGGACAGCAAGTACGATACTTTCTTAAGGATCATCCCCTGCTGTGGATTAAGTTAGTCCCAATTGCAACGAACAAACGAGTTGTAGATCAGCTGATCCTCAGGTTTAGTATGCAGCAGAGGATCAAGACTCAAGTGTGTGCTGTGTGCACAAAAACAACTGATTCCAGTTCATTACAGTTCAAAGGATTTATGTGATTAATCATTTGCATTTTTTCGGTCCCGCCTCACCAAGGTAATAAATAGTCATTGAGCATTGAACCTGCGAATGCAAGTGATGCAACCTCACAAGGTTGGCGGTCATCTGCACTTTCTGGGGACCGGGGTTACATCCATAATCGTTCCCTTTTAAATTCGAAGATGACTGCCAGATTGAATACTTTTGGGAAAGTACACCAGAGCCGTCGTGATGGAGAATGAGCGGAGAGCATCTGAGGGACATCTCGCTACCGCCATCTAGTGTTGGTGGTGTGAGCATGCAACCTCAAAGACCCTAGTGCTTATTAAAGGCATAGAGGGATCTACGACATTAAGTCAGAAGAACCTGGTAAACATATCCGCGGTAGTCCAGCTAGCCGCACTACATATATCGGTCAATGAGGCACCTCTGAAGAGGGCCCATGATGTAGCCACACCTCTGGTTGAGTGAGCGGCCACCCTCCCAGGTGGGGGTAGGTCGGCATTAGTATACACAGTCGAAACCGTGTCTACAATCCAATGGGAAAGTCGCTGCTTAGAGAAGGCTTGACCTCGGGTCCATTCACCATTACAAACGAAGAGCTGGTCAGACTGACGCAGCGCTCTCGTTCTAGCAATGCCCGAACTGGGCAGAGGGAATTTAATCTCCTATCTGACTGCTCCGCGAAGGGAGGAGGATGGAAAGCCTCTAGTTCCACTGATTGATTCCTAAATCACCTTAGGGAGGAAAGCAGGGTTCGTGAGCAACAATACCGTTTCCATCGTCCCAAACGCGGATACAGGAACTGTGCATGGACAGTGCCCGTAGCTCACTGACCCGCTTAGCGAAGGTGATAGCTAACAGAGATATTTCAGCTCTATGGTATCGATGGGCTCAAACAGGGCCTTTGTGAGAGCCTCTAGTACCACATCTAGACTCCATTCGAGGAGGACGTCCTTTATAGGAGGTCGCAACCGCCGAGCACCCTTTAGAAAACGGGTTGCCAGAATATGAGCGCCCGGGGATAATGAGTCGATGGGAACGTGGCAAGCAGATATGGCTGCTAGGTACACTTTCAACGTAGTGGGGGATTTACCCGTCTCTAGTAGATCTTGCAGAAACTCTAAAATAACTGCTATAGGACAATACAGGGGATCATGTTCTCTGGCCATGCACCAGTTTTGAAAATATTTCCACTTATAGGCGTACAACGCTCTTGTGGAAGAAGCCCTAGCATTCTGCAGTGTACTAACTACTGCATCTGAGAGCCCTAGGGCGGACAGACGGTCCCATTCAGGGGACAGACCCGCAGCTGGAGTCTGCCCGGTTCTGGGTGCCAGAGGGTGCCTTTCGCCTGGCTGAGGAGATCCATGCGCAGCGGAAAGGCTATGCGGTGTAACCCTGGGGACCGAAGCCCTCCCTGGTGGTTCACGTACGCAACCACTGACATGCTGTCCGTGCGGACAAGGACATGTTTGTTGCGGAGCACAGGGAGGAAATGTTGCAGCGCGAGGTGGACTGCTCTCAGCTGTAGAGCATTTATGTGCAGGGACATCCAGTGGCCCGACCAGGATCCGTGGACTCCTCTGCCTGCCCAGACCGACCCCCAGCTGGAGTTGGATGCGTCTGTTGTCACCACTTGACGGTTATAAATAACTCCCATCCTTACGCCTTCACTCAGGTGAGGGGCTTGCCTCCACCAGCGTAACGCATTTCAGCACAGCCAACGGTGTCTGTCACGCTTGGGGTGTAGCCGAAAGGCATTGAAGTATCCCCAGTTGAATGGCTGAGGATGCTGCAGCTATCAGACCCAGTAGTTTCTGGCACAACACTAATTGCACTGTGGACCCTGGTTGAAACAGGGCCAGGCAGTTGCGAATAGCAGATACCCTGTCATCCGACAGGTAGGCTCGCATTGTAAGGGAAGCCAGCCGGAGACCCAAATAAACCGTACACTGGTGTTAATTGGCTTTTTGCATCGTTGAGGGTGAGACCCAGCCTCGACAGATGTGCCGTCACAATCACTGTGTGGGCCACTGCTCCTGCCTGGGACTGGGAACAAATCGGCCAGTCGTCCAAGTAATTCATCACCCTGATCCCTTGCAGCCGAAAGGGAGCTAGGATGGCTGAATGGCAGCACGGAGAACTCAAAGACGCTCCCCTGAATGGCGAAGTGGAGATATTTCCTGTGCGCTGGACGGATAGGAACGTGAAAATACGTGTCCTTCAGGTCCACTGTTGTAAACCAGTTGCCCAGCCGGACAGACTGGAGGATGTGACGATGTGTGACCATCTGGAACCTCCTCTCCCTCAAGAACCCTATACAGTAATTGCCCCTTGACACTGAAGTGTGGAAATACTAGCGCCCCAGCGCCATCAACATTCTTACCAATAGACCAGACCTGCCCCCAAGTGCGCACTAGTGACGGGTCATTATGTTGGCCCCACACTATGACCGCGCTTGAGTACCACATGTCTGGTATATTGAGAGGGGTGGAAGTAGCATCTGCCCTAGATGGCCCAGTAACCCCGCCCTCTCAGTCACACTGCGTTCCAACTCCCTTTGACTGGTGTTTGTTACCATCCGAGCACTCTCCCACCAAACCCCAGCCTTGTCTCAGTGATGCTCCCTTCCATTTTGTGGTCCTTCTCTCTTTATTCGTTTTTCTAGGATGGAAAATAGGAGAAAATATTTCAGCTTGAAAAGGAAACACATCACCAATTAGTTCCCTTTTCTTTTTTGAGACATTATTTGCATTAATTCTTTAAATTTTGGCCAGTCTTGGCCCAGAGTAACTGGGAGTGGCAACCTTTCTGCCACCACTACTACCAGGTGACCGATAAGTACACTTTTAGTGCGGGGTATGCCGCCGTATCTCCATGGATACAGGAGATAGCCACCTGACCTCGTGGCTGCCACGACACACTGCCCAAGAGAGCTGTTCTAATCAAGGTCTGCTCACACCCTGTGTCCACTAATGTGTGGGTTTTCACATTCCCTAAAACCTCATCAATCATACAAGGCCTCTCCTGCTTCGATATTAGCACAGACCACATGGCAGAATTGCTCCACAACCACCGCCTCCCTCATTTGCAGGTTGGTTTTCTTCTCGGGGGTCAGCCAGTGTACCATGTGGTCGCACAACCGTTCCGCAACCACCCTGGGCCGTGTCTCTGGGGATCTTCTGTACTCCCTGAACCATACCTGGTGATTCTCTGCCGTAATGTTGAAGCGACGGAGAATGGCCAGCACCAAAGCACATTTTGCACCAGTGCGTGGCTAACAGTTTATCCTAAAATTACCGGAATTGTATTTAAAATGTTTAAATATCTCCTAACATACATATTTAAATAACAGAAGAGAAAACAAATAAGGCTGGATATTAAATGAGTTATACTTCTACATTTAGAGTAATTCCCTCAGACAAAAAGTTTGAATAGTATGAGTGCATGACAAATCACCTCCCTGGCAATTGGTCCCTGTTACTAGGTGGACATATTTTAAGTCATAATACATGAATAGGTTGTGCATACTTTTAAGATGGTGGACTGTGTAACAATATATAAACTGCTAATTGTTCATTTCACAAAGCTAGTGTTGTTGATGACACTGGTGGGTTTCCATGGAAAAATTCTCCTTCCAAATGCAAATGACCTCATTAATATTAAAATGTGAGAGGGTATATTGAAATATTTCTGTCTGCTTTCAAACATGGCCTTGCATGACTATTGATATTGTTTAGCTTTGTTAAACTGGGTTTCCACTAAGTTTTTAGGTTGAATAACTGCCTCATTTGGCCACCAAAAAATATAACAATAAAAGCAAAGGAAACAAGACAAAAACCCAGACAGAGTGTTTCACAAATACACATTTATTTATTTTATATGTAAAAAACAAAAAACAAATACCAACTGTGTAATATCCATATATTACTTGCTAAACATTTTTTGACTGCATATATAGATATATATATATATATATATATATATATATTTATGAACCTATTATACACATACATATATAATATATACAAGTTTTACTACAGAACCGTAGCTTCAGCAATTCTGAACCTTATGATAGTCTATGAACAGAGCTAAATTCCAGCACTTTAGGTTAATGATATATAAATTATCCAGTCAAAATTTTTAGTACAGTACATTTTCTAAATACTTATAGTAAATCTACAATATCCCACAGTAATATAATAATAATAATAATAATAATAATAATAATAATAATAATAATAATAATAATAATAAATACCTTGATCCGAATTCCACAGGGACAGTGCAAGGCTTGCGCCAGTAATATTGTTTTATTATTATTAAATGTATTTATTTATTTCTGTTATTGTGGAGCCAGTAAGTCCATATGAGTTCAACAAATGCCTCAGCAGATGCTAATCCACCCGGGCATTATTTTTTACTTTCTGTAACTTTTGTTCTAGTCTTGCTGCAAGCTGGTGTTAAGCCCCTTATTTGTCTTTTTGAACAAATTCATGGAACCAGCAGGGCTTTTCTTTTCATATTCATGTTTTCATTCTTCTTAAACAACTCTTGAGCAATGAATTAGGTTTAAGAGACATTACTCTATAGGTGGTCAGTCAAGCCTAGTGTTGTCGCCTGCAACAATAATACAGGGACCACTAGCACGAATTCCCAGCTATGCTAATTTAATGCATTTTGGGGTACAAACGGGGTACAATGCATTGCATCTTATTGCTAAGGGACAAAAAAGTCTAGGCTTAAAGCAATCAGCTATCCGATGACCAACATCGAGTCCTCATCTCCACCTCCAGTTGACTTCTTTGATAGCAACATTACTGTGATGACCTTGGGGGTGGCAGTTCTCAGGTTGTCGATTGTTTGTAAGGGTTGTTTATAGTGGTTAAGGGCATTCAGTTGGGTACAGGTGTGGGTCGCCTGTGATGTTTTTGGTAGTGGGACCCACTGTGTTGAGAGTATTGTTGATTGTTAGGGCAAGAGAGAGGAGTAGATGTCCGTTATGTCCGGATGGGGGGGGGTCTTAAGCGGGGAGCGAATGTTGAATGGCTGGGCGTCGCGTGCACGAGTGTGAAGTGTGATTGTGAGGGTTATTTGGCTCTTAGGTGGGGACAGGAACTGAGGAGATAAAGGTCCAAATGGGGCTACAGCTCGTGTCTCATGTGTCTATTGCTGTTGTCAGCGTCTGAGAGTGCCTACTGGAGAGTGTTAGAGAGAGCCTCTGGGGGTTTACGAATCACTGTGTTCATTAGCTGCCTTAGTCTTTTATTTGCTCCTAGTTCTCCTTCCCTATTCTTGTTCATTCAATAAACACTGGCTTGAGTCTTTTGCACCCAAACAGGTGTCTTGTTACAATATGCTACAGGCTAATGAAGCCCCAATGTCATTATGACTAAAAGGAGTTAAATGTTCTCCCCAATTTACAGACTAAAACACATTTCCACCGGAGCCATTCTAGACCTCCCTACCCACTACAGAGCCCAACTGCCAGGTTAATAACGCTCGTTATCTCAAACGTCCTCCCATGCTCTTGCTTTCTTTTTAAAGCTTAATGCACCCTTCTGCACAGAATTAAGGTTAATTAGTTAATCACAATGAGATTACCTCCAAATTCACACTTTCTACAAAAATAAACATAATAAATATCAAATATCAAAGTACAATACAAAAAATGAAAAATAATCTTAAAGCATTTTAAATAAAGTCCCTCTTGTCATTGCATGCCAGCTGACTGTCAGCTGTTACAGTGAACGGTGTGGGTTTTCAGAGGGAAACATTGAAAAATCAAACCACCAAATTTATCTAATAATTGAATCCACTCTGGTTAACTTCACAAACAATAAACCCCATATTTTAACAAAATACATGAGTTTCTCTTGCAGTCTGTTATCAAGTACTGAAGTGTTACATTCATTCCAGGTGAACCACTAAAAACAGTGTGATCAACAACACTAGCTTGCTGAAATGAACGATCAGCAATTTATATATTGGTACACAGTCCACCATCTTAATTATTATGTAGCAAATTGTTTTTGTATTATGACTCTTAAAATATGTCTACATAGTAACGAGGACGAATTGTTGCAGGGACGAAATGGGATGGACCCGAATAGTATTCTCATGGAAGATAGTACATGTTGTTTTGCCCATATTTAAAGAGCCAGTGAAACCTCGCTTTTAAGGCCAGTCAAGGAACCAACAAAATGTGATCTTCATAGGATGGTGGCCTTATTACTGAAGGTACATAGAATTTCCTCAAACAGCTTGTTCCTGTACGCTTTTTTCTATTTAAATTTTAAAATCTATTTAAAAGTTATTTGTTCAAGCAATTTATTTATTGAACAATTAAACCATTGCAGATCTTCTTATTTTTTTGTTTTTAAATGCAAACTAATTAATGTTTTCAGAGTTGTTTTTTTTCTTATTAGAGAAGCAATTAACATAGGCATGATATGTTTGGGATTACAAATGGTGCCCTTAATGTTGAAGGTGATTTTCTATAGTCATTAACAGGAGCAAACTGAGACTGTTGAATGTTGAAATGGTATTAAAGCAGGTTTTTTTTTTTTTCAGAAAGGTAGTTTAAACTGCAGGTACTCCACCTTCCTTACCTTTGACACTGATACCTATAACAGGGCAAGTGAACGTCTTTAGTTTTTTTTGTTCCGAAAAAAACATAAACTTCAGGAGGTACTTTATTGATTTGGTGGTGGTATTGAAAGCCACCACACAATAGAATAGATCAATTGAAGAGAGTCCACTGCAACAAGCAGGTTGCTGCTGGAGTGGGAGGTTATTAATGTAATCTGCTTGCTAGGAAAGCAAAATAAATACAAATTTAAAAAAACTGTACTTTTTCTTGTACAGATTTCACTATGGATTCATACAGTACTAAATATCTGGAATATGTAAAACATGATATATATTTTTCACAGTGATAACAGGGGTGCACAATGTGCGTTGAAGGATTTGGTCGGGTTATCAGGATGGTGGGTATTTGGTTAAATGTGTTACACCGTTCCCACAACAGCTAGTTTGTAATGGCAATTTAGACTCCCTGTAACAGGGGTGTACTGTTACAGTGTGGGTATCTGCTGAGTGAATGAGAGAGACATTGAAGTCAAAACGTCGCTCAGGCATCCAGGTTTTATTATTTACACACAGGTAGTTGCAGTGCTGGTGGCCACCACTAGGGTACCAGCAATGGTAGCCCAAGTGCGGGAGGCAAAATATACAAGTGCACATGAATACAGAAAGGCAAAAACAAAACACTGTACAAAAACTAGAAAATAAAAGGTGGCCAAGCTGAGGCCATGCACTACTCCCGCTATACATGGAGGTCCCGCACCCGGAACACTACACTACCTCAAACTAAATAAACACTGGTGTGGGATTAAAATCGCATTGATCAGTACTTCTTATGAAGTCAGTCAAGTCAGTAGAATGAAATCCAGCGACAGGAAGCAAACCACAGTTTGCAGGGTGTCAGCACCCCTGTCATAGACGTGAGCAGGATTTGCATGGATACAGCTAGTGTTGAACCTAATGAACCTCGAGTCCTTGTGAACCTGGTCAGACAAACCAGCATAAGAGAGAAAAGAACCTCAATGTGCACATGCCTGGAGTTAAATGGCCAAGCACTTGTGAGAAAACTATGTGGGATACAGTAAACAGAGATCTCTGCTTTGCGTTGGAAAGGTTAAGTGGAACAGTTGATAAGAAGCTGGATAAATTTGGGGACATCATCTATGCATATGGAAGCGAGAGGTTTGGAGTTGAAAAAAGGAAGGAAAAAGTACAAACTATTCCTGAAAAGTCTAGATGGCAGCAGGAGATTGAATGCTTATTTAGAGAAAGGAGACAGCTGAGGAAGCAATGGAGAAGAGCAGAAGTCAGAAGGAGGGACTCAATCTGTTACAAAGGGTCATAAAAGACAAGCTTGCAACATTGCGCAGAGCTGAGCGCCTATGGAAACGCTACAAAAAGAAGGAGCATGCGAGAACTAACTTTTATAAAGACCCATTCAAATTTGTAAAGAAGTTATTCACCAGTGAGAATCATGGCACACTAAAAGCATCTAAGTTTGAGCTGGAGAGATATTTGGAGGAAGCACATACAGATTAAAAAAGGCAGGAGCCTATGTCAATTCCTTCAGCCATCCCACCTATCAATCCACCAGAATACCAAATGGAGGACTGTGCACCTAAGTGGAAAGAAGTAGAGCAAGCTGTGAAAAAAGCAAGGGCTTCATCATCTCCCGGGCCTAATGGATTTCCGTACAGAGTGTACAAGAGTGCTTCAGGAGTTCTACGAACCCTGCGGAAATTGATGAAAGTGGCATGGGAAAAAGAGGTTGTACCAAGATCATGGCGCCAAGCAGGTTGAGTCTTTATACCAAAAGAAAAAGATTCTACAAGCATCAGTCAGTTTCGCCATATTTCCCTATTAAACGCAGAAGGCAATATTTTTTTCAGCATTATTGCTGAGATTGTCAACTTACCTATTAAAGAACTGCTTCATTGACACTTCAGTACAAAAAGCGGGCATTCCAGGTTTCCCAGGATGCTTAGAACACATCAGTGTGATCTGGCAACAAATTCAATCAGCTAGAAAGGAGAGGAAGGAGCTCCATGTGACATTCTTGGATTTGGCTAATGCTTATGGTTCAGTGCCACATGAACTTTTTGGGGCAGCATTTGATTTTTTCAGTGTACCGATGACAATAACAAACTTAGTGAAAGCCTACTTTGGAGATTTGCAATTTAGTTTTTCAACTTCAGAATTCAGCACTACATGGTAATGCCTCGAAGTTGGCTTTTAAGATGGCAATGGAAGTAATCATTTGGGCATCAAAATGGGTAGTGGGAGGAGAGCGCTTGGCTTCTGGAATGCGACTACCACCAATTCAAACATACATGGCTGACATGACATCCATGACTATTATTATTATTATTATTTGTTTATTTAGCAGATGCCTTTATCCACCATCTCCTCCCGTATCTCTACCCCACCATCTCCTCCCGTATCTCTACCAGTCTGTCTGCTATTTCCTCCTGGATGCACTCGCATCACCTCAAACTCAACCTCTCTAAATCTGACCTCCTTTTCTTTCCCTCCTCCTCCCCCTCCTCTGATCTCTCTATCTCTGTTCCTCTGGAATCTACCACACTCTCTCCCTCTTCCTCAGCTAAGAACCTTGGAGTCACAATGGACCCCTGCCTCTCTTATTCCCAGCACATCTCCACTCTGGCACGCACTTGCCGATTCTTCCTGAGCAACATCCGAAGAATCCGACCCTTCCTCACCAACTATGCTACCCAGCTCCTGGTCCAGGCCCTGGGTACTCTCCCGCCTAGACTACTGCAACTCCCTCCTGGCTGGTCTCCCTGCGTCCGCCACCCGTCCGCTCCAGCTCATCCAGAACTCTGCTGCCCGCCTGGTGTTCTCTCTGCCTCGCTTCGCCCACGCTACTCCACTACTCCGCTCGCTCCACTGGCTCCCGATCACCGCTCGCATCCAGTTCAAGACTCTTGTACTAGCCTACAGATGCCTTGACCAGACTGCACCCAGCTACCTCCAGACCCTCATCTCTCCCTACACCCCCACTCGACCTCTCTGCTCCGCCTGCACTAGAAGACTAGCTCTACCTCCGCTACGCTCCCCTGCCTCCCGAGCCCGCTCCTTCTCCACCCTTGCTCCGCAGTGGTGGAATGACCTTCCTACAGATGTCAGGACTGCCCAGTCCCTGACCACATTCCGGCGCCTCCTTAAGACTCACCTCTTCAAACAGCACCTGTAGAACTCCTCTGTTTGTATCCTGGAACACTATCACCCTTCATGTAAATGTGCTTTATTTTGCTCTTATCTGCCCCCTATTTTACTGCATTTAATCCTGTACTTCAGAATACTGTAATCTACCTGTAGTACTTTGTATTTAATCATATCCTGATGTAACTATCACTACTTAATCATATCCTGATGTCACTGTCACTATTATCTGCTGTATTATTGAATTGTGGTTTGTCACACTTGTACTTTGCTTGAACAAAAGTTATTGTATTTCTTGCTCTTATTGTATTACTTGTATTGTAACACTTGAAATGTATTTGCTTACGATTGTAAGTCGCCCTGGATAAGGGCGTCTGCTAAGAAATAAATAATAATAATAATAATGGCGACTTACAGAGACAGAAATAAACGAACACAAAAGTTTTCAAAAGTACAGACTGAAGGATTATCAACTGAACAAAGCAGTCTTTAGGCACGTATTTAAACACTTTGAAATCAGGCGTTTATGCTGAAATGCACGGATCATGAATGTCTATTTAAGTTTATTTCGTTTAAAGGTTAAAAACGTCAAAAAAAATATGCTACAAACATTGACTATCAGCGGTCATATTTTAGACACTTTCCAACTTTGTTACAACGTATCTGCTTAAAACAAAAAACAGTTTTAAAATAAAATGCGACAAACTTAGGCTGTGTTTATTCTTGAGTGAGCATGGCAAACTGAGAGACAATTGTAAAAGCGACAGAGGGCAGGGGATTACACTAAGTGTGTGTTTGTGTTTAATTTTGAGACGCTGTTCAAGAGTTTGTTGTACTTCATTTAGGTATAATGAGAACAGTTTCAAAGAGGGGAATGGTAAACAATTTATAAATTAATTAAAACAAGAATTGGCTGTGTTGGTGTTTATGTTAAATAAATTAAAAAAAAGTCATTTATCGTATAGCTAACCCCGCTCAATAATGACATAGATAACACCTTGTTACACAGTATGTCACTTCCGTTTTAAAGTTTTTCATACATAGAACTGTTATGTATTTACAGAAAACTGCATGAAAAACTATTCCGGATAGCCTGTTAAGTGCTCAGAATAGCGGGGTGTCTGTATAAATAAAATAAATGTCAAATTGGTAAACAGACCAGTCTGCTAACACGGTGTATAAACCAAACAGGGAGCATTTTTAAGAGAAATAGAACGGTGGTTGCTGACATTGAGTAGCAATGGCAAAATGAACCAGAGATGTGCCGGTATTCAAACTTCAACGACAACTAAAGAAGTGAACAACGCATTTCAAAGCCTCCAACCCGCTGTGTCTTGCGCTGATATCTAGGTTGTCCAGCCAGTTTCACAAAAGAATCGCCAATGCAATTGCGATAAACAATTGTTGGGGAGTCCTTAGCACAGGACACGTAGAATGTCATTTATCTGTCACACAGAGCTGCTGGCTAAGACAGACTACGTTTAGTCCAGGCAGTTGTTTGGAATATGGATGGCGGTGCACACACAGCTGTGTTGATCGACTTAAACAACTAGGCTAACAATCTTAGTTTTGCAGGCAGTGTTTTCGGGTTGTCAAGACCGTGGATGTCGTGACTGGGAATTGTTAGAGGGGACTAAGAGAATACACAGAGATCAAGGCTTTTCTGAACTGAAAAAGATTCTGATGACAAAGCATTTGAAAACCATTTGAGTGTTACCATTAAAGTGCTTTATAGTGTGGCAATCTGGCGGCGAAATCTGTCTACAGCAATTTTTTGAGTACATTCACATGACGGTCCTTTCAGAAACACTTTTGTGTCAATGTTCTGCAATGAACTACTGGAGAAAATGTGGCTCTAGTAATTCAGTTATGCTAACTGAAATTAAAAAAACAATAAACACATTTTATTCATCAGAAAATATTGACAAAAGGTAGGCCTACTTGGGGCACACACTGTAAAACTATTCAATTTTGTTGAACTTACACTTCACAGTTTTGCTCCTGGAAATGAAAGCCAAAGTTTGAAAGCCCTGAAATTAAGAAATAAAAGTTTGCTCTGTGTGTGTGTGTGTGTTATATTCTTTAATTTTACAATTATTTTAGTCAAGATGAAAACATTTACAAAAGCGCTGAAATGAAGAAAAAAATAAATACATACATGTTTGCTGTTCATGTTATAGTATATATATTTTAGACAAGCTCAAGAGTTTGTTACAGCTATTTTAGTTAAGATGCTAGCGGCGACAACATTTTGAAATGAAAAAAGCCAGAACAAAGTAAATGTGTGTGTGTGTGTGTGTGTGTGTATGTGTTAGTTTATATTCTTTCAAGCTACAGTGTTCAAGAGTTTGTTACAATTATTTTAGCCAAAATGAAAATAGCTAAACTTTAGAGATGCTAGTTGGGCCCCTCATTAGATGGGTTGGGTGCTCTTGAGAATGTCCAGTTTGTGACGGTCAGCTAAGAATATATGGTGTTTTAAGCAAACTTGTGGTGTTCACATTATTGTCCTTTTAGAAATGCTTTTGTGTCAATGTTCTACTGTGTAGTATTGAAAAATGTGGTGTTAGTAATTCAGTTATGCTAACTGAAATATTTTTTTAAAAATAAACACGTTAATTCCTTTAAATAATCCAATTTATTCGTCAGAAAAGATTGCTTACAAAACATTTAAAATATTTTCAAACAGGTACTTAGACACATACTGTAAAACTGTTCACTTGTATTGCGCTTACACGTTACAGGATGGATCCACTGCTTTTTGTTATTTATATGCAATACAAACATAGTTCGGGGTGTGTGAGCACATATTTTACATTTTGTATGCGTACATTTTGTCTAAAAACACTCATGTATCCATGTGACAGAGATCGAATGAGTCTTGGTGTTAGATCTCCCTCTCGACCTGTGAGGGCACGGTGTACAAGGAACAGAGTACCCTTAATGAAATGGCACGACAATTTATTCCGTAGGGTAGATGGAAGTCGGTCAGTTCAGAAGGGGGCGGAGCTATGGCACCCGAGCTCAGTGACCCAGACGGTAAGCGGCGTGGCATCCGAGGACTGGAGGAGCGGATGCGCTCGTTAACCTCGGGGTCATGGGCGAGGGTATAAATAGGGGGCATGGCTTGAGTGATCTGTTCCTTTGTATATGGTTAAACGAACTAACCAAGAAGGAGCCCGTATTTGTGGAGAAACTGTGAGTGTTTTCGTGTCTGTGTCTAACCCTCTGTGTCTTGTGTATTGTTTAGCCACTGACGGATACTGAGCACGATCCGGAGCTGCAGCCGCAGGCCAGCGACAAACCCGGACTTCACCATTCACTCTTTTCACTACCAGCACTGTCTTTGTTTGCACCACGAGCACTAGAATCACGCACCGTCAAACTGTGTCTGTGTTTTGTGTCGGTGACTGAACGGGACTTTGGGGTTACGGGTCAAACCCGTGGGATTACAAATCAGAAGTGATACACGCCGCTGTATCACTTCCAACAGTATTATTATTTGCAGGTTTGCCTTAAGGCCATGGACATTTATTGAATTAAATAAACACCCTTGCACCTGTACCAACGTTGTCTGTGTGATTACTCTGCACTGCACTCACCTGCACGTCTTTACCACTTTGCCACACGTGGTTGTCAGAAGTGAGGATGGACTACGCAACACTGTCGGCGCTGCTGGAGCAGCTGGACAGCAGACGGGAGGTGGAGGAAAGACGGAGAGAGGAGAGGTACACCGCGCTGATCGAGAGGGTCGGGCTGGCAATACCTCCCACAGCGGCAGCAGAACGCAGCTTCGTAGCGCCCAAAGCGAGGACGCACAAAATGACAGCGGAAGATGATCCAGAAGCATACGTGGTGGCATTTGAGCGGCTGGCTACCACCGCGTCATGGCCCCGACAGTTCTGGGCAAGCCAGCTGGGACCCTGCCTGATTGGGGAAGCGCAGGCAGCCTACCAGGCGATGGGGGATGATGACGCCGCTCAATATGACCTGGTAAAACTGGCTATTCTCCGACGTCTTAACATTACGGAGGAAACGCACCGAGTGAGGTTCAGGGAGTACAGGAGGTCCCCGAACGTACGCCCCAGGGTGGTCGCACAGAAGCTCTGTGACCACATGATACACTGGCTCACCCCGGCGCTAAAAACAACTGCCCAGATGGGGGAGGCCATCGTTATTGAGCAGTTTTGTCATGTGGTCGGCGCCGAGACCCAAGGATGGATACGGCGCCACAACCCCGACACCCTGGAACAGGCAGTCAAGCTCGCCGAGGACTTCGAGGACTCCCTGGTATCCGCCCAGACGGGGCTACTCACCCCGCCATTTCAACGGAGCAGCCGAGCCCCACCTCCTCTCTCTGCTCCACCAGCCCCACCACCGGGACCGGTTCAACGACCTCCGAGAGCACCGACCCCAATGGGCGACCTTGCCTCCTCTTCATGGAGACCAAGGTTGGCCCCCAGCTGGGGTAGAGGTGCTGCCCCTGCCCCGTTGCCATACCAGCAGCGGGACAGACCATTTAACACTGTACCCTCCTTTCCCCCTACCTGTTTTAGGTGCCGCCAGCCGGGACATCAGGCTAGGTCATGCCCATCTGCGATGGAGTGTGACGTGGCCGTCTGTAATCTGGCATCTGAAGCGGGTAAGCGAGGGAAAAATGGTCGGGAGGGGCCTTGTATTGTTAAGGTGATTTTTGGAAATGTGAAAACCCATGCATTAGTGGACACAGGGTGTGGTCAGACCTTAATTAGAGCATCTCTCTTAGGCGGTATGGTGTGGCAGCCACAAGGTCAGGTGGCGATCTCCTGTATCCATGGAGACACGGCAACATACCCCACAGTAAAAGCATATTTATCGGTCGGTCCGATTAAACGTTACCTGGTAGTTGGGGTGGCGGAAAGGCTACCACATCCCGTTATTCTGGGTCGGGACTGGCCCAACTATAAAGATTTGTTGAAATTAAGGGCAGTCCCGGCCATACACATAAATGTGGCAGAAAAAGTAGAAGGGGAAATGATTGGTAATGTTTTTCCCTTTCAAGCGGAAATGTTCTCTCCTCTGTTCCGGCCGAAAAAAACAAACAAAGAGAGAAGGCTGCGGAAATGGGAGGGAGCGTTAATGAGACAAGGCTGGGGGCTGGTGGGAGCCTGTTATAACGGTGAAAAACGTCAGTCAAAGGGGGTCGGAACGCAGTGTGACCGAGAGGGCGAGGTTACTGGGCCGTCAAGGGCAGATGTTACTCCCGCCCCGCTCAATGTACCGGACATGTGGCACTCAAATGTGAACCTAGTGTGGGAGCAGAAGAATGACCCATCACTGGTGCACATTTGGGGACAGGTCCGGTCCATTGAAGGTAAGGATGTTGAAGGCGCTGGGGCACTAGTATTTCCACACTTCATTATCAAGGGGCAATTACTATATAGGGTAAACCTGGCCGCGGGCACAGGACATCCTGTAACACAATTATTGGTTCCCCCGTCTTGTCGACTGGAGGTCATGAGGCTGGCGCATGATATCCCTTTTGCGGGGCACCTCGGAGTTGACAAGACAAGGGAACGGATATTGGCTCGATTCTTTTGGCCAGGTCTTTATAAGGAAGTGTCGAAATATGTAGCCACATGCCCAGACTGCCAGCGAGTAGCGCCGGGTCGAGTGCGCCCCGCCCCTTTGGTCCCACTGCCGATTATTTCCACCCCCTTTGAACGCATCGCAGTGGACATAGTCGGCCCTTTGCTACCTTCTGACTCCGGGTATACGCATATCTTAGTGGTGGTAGATTATGCAACGCGATACCCGGAGGCAGTTCCATTGAGATCCACTAGTGCTGCTGCGCTAGCCAAAGAACTAGTGCAGATTATGGCAAGAGTAGGGATCCCCAACGAGATATTGACTGATCATGGAACTAATTTCTTGTCAAATACGCTACAGCAGGTATATAAATTACTAAAAATACGTCCCATCAGAACGTCTGGTTTATCATCTACAGACGGACGGATTGGTGGAACGTTTCAATCAGACTCTAAAGGCGATGCTGAGACGATTTGTGAATCAAGAGCAAAAACATTGGGCATCGCTTCTTCCCTACCTCCTTTTTGCAGTGAGAGAGGTGCCGCAGAGTTCGACAGGGTTCTCCCCCTTCGAGCTCTTGTACGGCCGACAGCCTTGCGGCATTCTCGATCTGTTGAGAGAGGGGTGGGAGGAGCACAAAGGCTCGTCCAAAAATGTAGTGCAGCATGTGCTCCTACTTAGAGATCGCCTAGATTTGGTCGGTCGTTTGGCCCAAGACAATCTCAGATCGGCTCAGCATCGACAACAGCAGCATTACAATCAAAATGCATTAATCCGAACTTTTCGGCCTGTAGACAAGGTAATGCTGCTACTTCCCTCATCAGAATCCAAACTATGTGCTAAATGGCAAGGGCCATATGAGGTGATTCGGGCTATAGGAAAAGTGAATTACGAAATTAGACAGCCCGATCGCCGTAATAAAAAAGAAATTTATCACATAAATTTATTAAAGCCCTGGCAGGCAAGAGAGGTTTTATTCATAGCCCCAGGCAATATAGAGGATGATTTAGGGCCCGAGCTAGAACCCTCTGGCACAAAGAACATTTCGATGGGGGAACAGTTACTTCCTGATCAGCAACGTGAACTACGCAGGTTAATTGAGGAATTTAGCGATGTTTTTTCTAACACGCCCGGTAGAACTAACCTTGCTGAATATGACATTATCTCTCCCCCAGGTGTCACAGTGCGAGAGAGACCTTACCGGATCCCAGAAAGTCGACGGAGTGGCGTTCGCAAAGAGGTATGGGACATGCTCGAACTTGGGGTGATTGAGCCTTCCAGGAGCGAGTGGTGCAGTCCAATTGTGATAGTGGCCAAAAAGGACGGCACCAACCGCTTCTGCGTTGATTTCCGCAAGGTAAACGCTATTGCCAAGTTTGATGCGTATCCCATGCCTCGGGTCGACGAACTTCTAGATAGACTGGGGACGGCGAGGTTTATCTCCACTCTGGATCTGACGAAGGGATATTGGCAGATCCCGTTAACTCGAAGTTCTAGAGAGAAAACCGCATTTTCAACACCAGAGGGGCTGTTTCATTTTACAACCATGCCGTTTGGGTTACATGGTGCGCCTGCTGCCTTCCAGAGACTGATGGACCAGGTTTTACACCCACATCGTGAATATGCGGCAGCGTATATTGATGATGTGGTCATTTACAGCTCCACCTGGCGAGAGCATTTGGCTAGGATCACAGCCGTCCTTCAGTCTCTGAGGGCAGCCCGGCTGACAGCTAACTTGCGAAAATGTGCATTTGCAAAAAAAGAAACACAATATTTGGGATTTGTAATGGGGAATGGCAGGGTGAAACTCGTTGTCTCCAAGGTCCAGGCCTTGGTAGACGCGGCAATCCCCAAAACCAAGGCTCAAGTGAGGTCGCTACTGGGGTTAGCCGGTTATTACCGCCGCTTTATCCCCGAGTATGCCACAGTGGTTAATCCCTTAGTTGACCTCACCAAAAAGAGCGCACCAAATTCAATTAAATGGTCAGAAGAATGTCAGGGGGCGTTTAATACTGTTAAGCAGAGACTTTGCCAGGCCCCTGCTCTCATCACTCCAGACTTCACTAAGAGATTCATCCTCCACACCGATGCTTCGGATGTCGGTTTGGGTGCAGTCCTGTCTCAAATGGTAGGCGGAGTAGAACACCCTGTTCTGTACATAAGTAAAAAAATGCTCCCTCGGGAGCGCAACTACTCCGTCGTCGAAAAAGAGTGTTTGGCCATTAAATGGGCTACTCACTCTTTAAGATACTACCTGCTGGGACACTCATTTGATCTTGTCACTGACCACGCCCCACTCAAGTGGTTAAGCACAATGAAGGACAGCAATGCCCGGATAACTCGGTGGTATCTGGCATTGCAGCCCTTCATGTACCATATGGTACACCGTGCGGGGAAAGACCACCAAAATGCGGATTATTTTTCCCGGGAGGGGGGAGTAATGGGAAAGGTAGGTTTAGCCGAGTGTTCCTTCGGCTCCACTCTGAGCGGTGGGATATGTGACAGAGATCGAATGAGTCTTGGTGTTAGATCTCCCTCTCGACCTGTGAGGGCACGGTGCACGAGGAACAGAGTACCCTTAATGAAATGGCACGACAATTTATTCCGTAGGGTAGATGGAAGTCGGTCAGTTCGGAAGGGGGCGGAGCTATGGCACCCGAGCTCAGTGACCCAGACGGTAAGCGGCGTGGCATCCGAGGACTGGAGGAGCGGATGCGCTCGTTAACCTCGGGGTCATGGGCGAGGGTATAAATAGGGGGCATGGCTTGAGTGATCTGTTCCTTTGTATATGGTTAAACGAACTAACCAAGAAGGAGCCCGTATTTGTGGAGAAACTGTGAGTGTTTTCGTGTCTGTGTCTAACCCTATGTGTCTTGTGTATTGTTTAGCCACTGACGGATACTGAGCACGATCCGGAGCTGCAGCCGCAGGCCAGCGACAAACCCGGACTTCACCATTCACTCTTTTCACTACCAGCACTGTCTTTGTTTGCACCACGAGCACTAGAATCACGCACCGTCAAACTGTGTCTGTGTTTTGTGTTTTGTGTCGGTGACTGAACGGGACTTTGGGGTTACGGGTCAAACCCGTGGGATTACAAATCAGAAGTGATACACGCCGCTGTATCACTTCCAACAGTATTATTATTTGCAGGCTTGCCTTAAGGCTCTGGACATTTATTGAATTAAATAAACACCCTTGCACCTGTACCAACGTTGTCTGTGTGATTACTCTGCACTGCACTCACCTGCACGTCTTTACCACTTTGCCACAATCCAAAATAAAAAAATATATATATATGTAATATATATACAGTACTGTGCAAAAGTTTTAGGCAGGTGTGAAAAAATGCTGTAAAGTAAGAATGCTTTCAAAAATAGACATGTTAATAGATTATATTTATCAATTAACTAAATGCAAAGTGAGTGAACAGAAGAAAAATCTAAATCAAATCCATATTTGGTGTGACCACCCTTTGCCTTCAAAACAGCATCAATTCTTCTAGGTACACTTGCACAAAGTCAGGGATTTTGTAGGCATATAGTCAGGTGTATGATTAAACAATTATACCAAACAGGTGCTAATGATCATCAATTCAATATGTAGGTTGAAACACAATCATTAACTGAAACTGAAATGGAGTTGGGGATTTGGTCAGAATTAATGGTCTCCTCAATGCTGAGAAATACAGGCAGATACTTATCCATCATGCAATACCATCAGGGAGGCATCTGATTGGCCCCAAATTTATTCTGCAGCATGACAACGACCCCAAACATACAGCGAAAGTCATTAAGAACTATCTTCAGCGTAAAGAAGAACAAGGAGTCCTGGAAGTGATGGTATGGCCCCCACAGAGCCCTGATCTCAACATCATCGAGTCTGTCTGGGATTACATGAAGAGAGAGAAGCAGCTGAGGCTGCCTAAATCCACAGAAGAACTGTGGTTAGTTCTCCAAGATGTTTGGGCCAACCTACCTGCCGAGTTCCTTCAAAAACTGTGTGCAAGTGTACCTAGAAGAATTGATGCTGTTTTGAAGGCAAAGGGTGGTCACACCAAATATTGATTTGATGTAGATTTTTCTTCTGTTCACTCACTTTGTTAATTGATAAATATAAACTATTAACATGTCTATTTTTGAAAGCATTCTTACTTTACAGCATTTTTTCACACCTGCCTAAAACTTTTGCACAGTACTGTATATATATAAAAAAAACACAACCAAATACTTTACGCAGATGTTACGGATTTTCTTTGCAAAGAATAATTTGTGAAGGTATCTTAAATTCGCTTTAAGAATTTTTTCTTGGTTTACAAATTGACTTGTTAAAACAGGGTGTGTAAAAACAAGGGAGTGAAGGGTTCTTCTTTAACTTGTCATCTCTTGTGGCTATTTAACTTACACCCGCCCTATCTGGGACGTAATGCAGTTGTTTGATAACCACATTCTTCAAAATACAGTATGTAGACTCTTTGACAGAGGGGCTCATCCTCAAAGTTCCTGAAAATAAAAAGCCAAAGTTTGAATGCACTGAAATGAAGGAAAATAAATATCTCCCTCAGCTGAGAGGTAGTACCACCTTTTCATTTTTTACCAGGGGAATTATAACACGACTGAAGTAAAATAGAGAAACTAGGTACCAATGTCACCTACATAGTATAATGTGCTTAATTTACATGATCAAATTGTATCTAATGCTCATTATATTTAACTAGAAAACACATGCAGTAGACAGAACACAAATATTCACTGGCAAATTGAAACCTTTTATTTCTTGTTGGCTCTAACAATGATAGGAGAAGCACTTTTAGCTACCAGGGGCATTGGGCCACGGCCAATTAAGCTGTATGGTACAGTTTACAGTTTATAAACTAAGTAATATAATGTATTACGATCGCATTTCAACCCTTTCTAGGCTGTTTTTGAGATGTAATTTCATCTAAAAATAAGTTACAAGCATTCTTCTTAGTGACTCATGACCAAATCCCAATATACCAACTCATAATAATAATAATTTACATTTATCACTTTTTCACATTTGTTTGTCTTCTACCATAATTGGTTCAATGTCAGCTAGAAATGAAGTCACTACACACACAGTACAAAGGTAAATGTCTGTGGCATCTGTACAAGCTTGGGGTAGTTCTAGAGCTTAGGGGCTTAAGTTTTCAATAAAGAAGATCCCTGGTTCAAATGTCACTGGAGAAGTTTGTTTTTGCGGCATAGTCAATTCAACTGATGGACAATTTGTTTCAGTATTTCCAATAGTTTCTAAGATACATCTTGGAATGATTTTGAAAAGGACAGAGAGAGATTAACAGATGGACACTTTTAGGCTGCAAGCCCATTGTGACCAAACATTGCCTCGAACCTGTATGTGGAAAACAACACGTTTATTTAAGTGCCGGGCGCGTCCTGAAGCCTGATGCTTGTCACAACCTGAGCGATTAAGATAAAGGACAACTCTATTGCTGAGAAGAGACACCAACAACCAAAGATAATTGAATCACCCTAAAACTTAACAAATAGATATTTTTAATGCCACTTAACCATAGGCAAGCACTAGGTCAAATGCATTGGTTCAAATACACAAGGTTAACATTTTTAAATGATGTAGTTAACATACGCATGATATTGAATACGTGTGTTTCTGAAGAGTTTTTTTAAATACTGTCTTTTCCTTCTGCGTATATAAAGACTTGTGAGTACAAGTTTAAAGATTTACTGTTAGGCATTCTGTAGTACATGGGGATTAGTTCATACTGATCAGCTGTTGTTATCATTGTACAAGCTTAAAGTGGAGAATAAAGCGAGTTAAAGGCAAGACCTGTGTGTGGCATCTGTATCGAATACATCATTATTACAGTGGCGACTAGAAAGGTGAGCGATCCCACAAGTGCCACAGAACATTCAGTAAGCTGCTATACTGTAGATATTAAAAAAAAAAAATCCCCAATGTTCTTTACGTGTTTTTGTAGCTTTTTGAAAAAAAAAAGGCCTGAGTTCTACATGGCAGAACAACTGAACAGCAAAAAGGCACGTATATAAGGCAGATAGCTGGCAACAACGCCATCTAGAGTGACGGACTATGAGCAGTAAAAAAAAAAAAGCCTTTCAAAAACAGACGTTAAAAAAAAAAAAGTGTGCACCTCATCAGTAATTGTGTTGCCACAATTACTGATGAGGAATTTGATGAATCAAAAGAAGATTTTGATTCTTATTTGGAACGTTTTGAATGTTGGTTGGTGGTAAATTAGGTTGCTGATGACAAGAAGACAAAGGTTTTCTTGGCAGTTTTGAGACCTAAAGTGTATGGACTCCTCAAGAATCTGACTGCTCCTGTTAAATTGGTGGACATGGATTACACTCAATTTACAGAGACTCTTTCTCTGCATTTTAAGCCCAAACCAATTCTTATTGCAGAACGCTTCACATTTCATTGCCGGAGCCAAGAGGAGGGGGAATCTCTGGCTGACTATATCATTGCTTTGAAGCGTCTGGCAAATACTTGCGAGTTTGGCCAGTTTCTGGATGATGCTTTACGTGATCAATTTGTTTGTAGTCTTAGAGGAGAGGGCTATCACAAACGGCTGTTGTCTGAAAAGCAATTAACTTTTAGGTCAGCCTGTGATATAGCACTTGCTTTAGAACTCGCCCGGAAAGATAGCAAGGAGTTAGCAGGACATGCTGAACCACCAAAGAGTGCAGTGCATTGAGTAACCACGACACCAGGGACCAAAGGACGTTTTAAACCACGAAGTGGTCCTTCGACATCTCATCAGCAACCTCACTGGACGTCTGCACCGCAGTCTAGTTCCACCCACTTTTCAAAACTGTGTTACCGTTGTGGGGGTGACCATCAGCAAAGCACATGCCGATTTCGTCAAGAAACGTGTCACAAATGTGGGAAAGTGGGTCATCTACAGAGAGTATGCAAAACTACATCACAAGCTGATCGCACATAGTATGTCACTAACACCATGCCAGAGGCTAAATCTGAAGAAGAGACATTGGAGTTGTTTACTGTCTACACAACTCAAGGGAATGGAGACGGAATTTACCTCCAGATCATCTTAGCAGGCAAACCAGTTAGCATGCAGCTTGACACCGGAGCATCTCTATCACAAATACATGAGCACATCTACAGAACCCATCTCAAGAAGTACCAGCTACGCACATCGCATATTCAGCTTCAGTCTTACACAGGAGGTCAGATACCTGTTATGGGGGAGATTCAGGTGCCAGTCACTTATGAGGGAGGAGCATGGTCCCTACCTCTAATGGTAATGTGAGGTGATAGGCCAGCATTACTGGGAAGGAACTGGCTGGAGAAGATAAAGTTGAAGTGGGAAAAGATCTTCACTTTAGGAAGTGAAACAAAAATGCAAGTGAAAGCCGTGTTGGATAAGTATGATTCTATTTTCCAAGATGGCTATGGCAAAATAGAGGATTTCATGGCAAAAATCAAAGTGCAAGCAGGAGCTGCTCCCATCTTCCACAAGCCTCGACCGGTTCCATATGCCTTGAGAGAAACATTAGAAAAAGACCTGGAGCGGTTGGAGAGAAATGGTATTGTGTCACAAGTAGAGACGAGCGACTGGGCTGCCCCTATTGTTGTGGTTCCAAAGCGAGACAAGGCAGTGAGGCTGTGTGGAGATACAAGGTTACGGTTAATCGTTGTATTCAACCAGAAACATATCCACTGCCCAATGCTGAAGACCTGTTTGCCACTCTGGCAGGTGGAAAGCTTTTTAGTAAGTTGGACTTATCTTTTGCATACCAGCAGTTAGAATTGGAGCCTGAGTCAGAGATGTATCTCACCATAAACACCCACAAGGGGCTTTATAGATATCATTGCCTAGCTTCTGGAGTTTCTACAGCTCCATCAATTTTCCAACATACTATGGACAAGATATTACATGGACTAGATTGTGTAGTCTGCTTTATGGATGATATTTTGGTTACAGCACCCACAGCGGAAGAACATCTGACAATCCTGGACAAAGTCTTATCCAGACTGCAGTGAAATGGAGTGAGAGTTAAGCTAGCAAAATATCAGTGCCTGCAAGATTCGGTTGAGTACTTGGGCTATCTAATCAACGCTCAGGGCCTGCATCCAACTGAGAGCAAGGTTGAAGCAATTGTCAATGAACCAGCACCAACAAATGTCACAGAGCTAAGGTCCTTTTTGGGCCTGTTGAACTACTATGGACGGTTCCTGGCAAACTTGTCCACAATGTTGCAACCACACCACAATTTGCTGCAAACAGATGTAAAATGGAATTGGTCACCACAATGTGAGGAAGCATTCAGATCATGCAAACAGTGCCTGTTGAACAGCAAGTGGCTAGCACACTATGATCCAGCAAAGCCATTAAGATTGGCATGTGACGCCTCCCCATACAGAGTGGGGGCAGTTATCTCTCACGTGTTACCATCAGGGGAGGAACATCCATTTGCTTTTGCCTCAAGAACCCTGTCTCCCAGTGAAATACATTATGCCCAGATTGAGAAGGAGGCCCTGAGAATCATCTTCGGGGTTAAAAAGTTCCATAAATACTTATATGGAAGGAATTTCAGTTTGATAACCGATCAAAAGCCTATGCTAGCTATTCTGGGGCCAAAGTCAGCAGTACCAACACTTGCAGCACTAAGGATGCAGAGATGGGCTTTGATTTTGTTGGCCTATGACTATGACATTGAATACAGATGTTCTCAGGGTCACGCAAATACTGACGCAATGTCACGACTGCCTTGCAAGGAAGCAACAGAAATGGAAGTGGATGAGGTTGTGTTTCAACTTTCACACATTGAAGAGCTACCCATTTCTGCACATGATGTAGCAGAGGAAACCAGACGGGATCCGATTCTCTCAAAGGTGTTGCATTTAACTCTCAATGGCTCTTCATAAGAGACCAGACCTTGCAACCATTTTTGATAAAAAAAGACCAGTTGTCCACAGATCAAGGCTGTATTTTATGGGGGGTTCGGGTTGTGATACCTACAAAATTTTGGAAGAGGTTAGTTGCTGATTTACATGAAAGTCACCCTGGCAACTCTAGGATGCAGGCATTGGCCCGGGGATACCTATGGTGGCTAGGACTTGATCAGGATATCTAGCATCTTGTCAGCCAATGCTCACATTGTGCAGCTGTCCGCAACCAACCAGCAACTGCACCTCTACACCCTTGGTCCTGGGCTACCACACCTTGGGAGCGCATCCATGTTGACTATGCAGAAGTGGACAAATAGCATTTTCTAGTTGTGGTTGATGTCCACTCGAAATGGATTGAAGTGCTTCCCACACAAGTAACCACTGCAGACAGAACTGTAAGTCTTCTAAGACATCTTTCTGCATCTTATGGTCTACCACGGGAGTTAGTGTCTGACAACAGTCCCCAGTTTGTGGCACATGAGTTCAAGCTGTTCTTAAAGAAAAATGGTGTTCGGCATATCTCCACCATACCACCCAGCGTCAAACGGGGTAGCTGAGCGGGTGGTACAAACATTCAAAAAAGTCTGGACAAAACAAAGTTCGCAATCAATATCAGTGACCTAAAGATTGGCTCATTTCTTGTTTAGTTACAGAAACACGCCTCAAACAGTAACAGAGAGGACGCCTGCTGAACTGTTTCTAAAGCGCCAACCCCTTACCCGGCTGGCGTTGCTGAAACCGGACTTGTTCAGTATCATGACGAAACATCAGCTGCAGCAACAGAGAGGTCATGACAAGTCAACTAAGCCAGTGCGGATTTTCAATCCTGGGGAGAGGGTGATGGTTCGTGACTTCAGGCATCCCAAACGTCTTTGGAGTCCAGGGGTTGTGAAAGAAAAAAGATGACCCTTGACTTATGAAGTCCTTGTGGGACATTGTCTGGCTCATGTGCATGTGGATCACCTGTTACTTTCAAAGGTTTCAGCTCACTCAGCAGAAGATGATCAGCACTCTGGATGAGAACAGTGACACTGAGGATTTTGCTCCTGCTTGTGGAATTCCAGCAGGGGTCGTTACAAATGTAGAACTCCAGAGATGACTAGCAGCAGCAGGAAGTCCAGTCCGAAGATACCCTGTGCGACAGTGAAGACCACCAAGAAGACCTGACTTTTAAGTCTTTAACTGAACTACTGTTCATTGTGTTGCTTAGTTATTAACAAGTTCTATCAACAGGGCAGAATAATCCCTGGAACTTGTTCTGGGTACCGAACAGTCTACTTCGGTCCAGAAGTTAGAATACCTTGTGTTCAATAGTATAGACCGAGTTTGGTCTTAGGGGAATGAGTGTAGTACATGGGGATTGGTTCATACCGATCAGCTGTTGTTATTGTTGTATAAGCTTGCGCAATTCAGTGGAGAATAAAGCGAGTTAAAGGCAAGACCTGTGTGTGGCGTCTGTACGAATACATCATTATTACACATTCAACCCCAAATCAACAGTTTTAAATGCAAAGTCTGTAGAATTTCTTTTAAACAAACCCCCATAGACAATTTTTTAAATCTTTAAAGAGTTAAAAGTGTTAACATCAGCAGGTCTCGACTTAATAATTGGGTGGTAGCTGTGGTTATAACTGTGTTTAAAGTCTGACAAAACATCTATATACCTGACCGTGTTTCTTTCTGTAAAGTAGCACCGCATTTTTGATTTTATAGTTTTATAGTTAAATAGTTCAATGCTAGCTTTAGCATAATTGTTTGTCATAAAATGTACAATTTGTATTTGTTTTAAAACATTTTATAAAGTTATGTTGAGAAATTCTGAACACTGATCTGTTTGCAGTTTTTTAGGAACAAGGCCCTGGCTAAATATGTTTTGGAAAGCCAGTACCATTTCACAAGCCCTTTCACTCTTCTCAAAGGGATAGCACATGCATACTTAGACAGTACATCTATACAATCAAATTAGTATGCCTTTTATTGCAACTGAGGCACCGTACATTAAAGCAAAATATGTCATGGGGCGTTTCTAGCGGGGTATGGTTACAGTTTCAGTCGTGTCTAGGGGTTCTGTAACTGTAATACAATGTCCTGCGTTTGTCGAGATATTAGAGTTTGTTCACTTCATCCGCTATGCCTACACAAACTGGTTAGTTGTCAAAGACTGTAGCGTACATGTGTTAGCATGTATGTCGATGCCTCTGCCGTACATCACACTCTTGAGATTATTAACTCAAATATCCTGTGCAATATGAAGAAAAGTTCATTCAAAACCCATAACTGTTAATTCTTTATTATAAATGTAGGGATTTGTAAATATCTGTCAAAGATAATCTTGCTTACATTTTTGACAAAAGAAATACTAACCGGTTGTCACACTTGTTCCAGGTTTTGCTGTAATAAAATATAAAGTAGAATGAAAATAGAAAACAACTTGTGTCGGTAAGTTGATGTAACAGCTGAGTCAGTGAAACAAAGCATTTTCCATGCAAGACATTTAAAAAAAAGACAGTCAGTCTATTTGGAACAAGAAAATAACTCCACATTTTGAAGTTGTGTTAAACAGCATTTTATATTTTGTGACAGACAATTTTCTTCAGTATCATGCGTCTGTTAACCACATCAAAATGTTAACCTTGTGTATTTGAACCAATGCATTTGACCTAGTGCTTGCCTATGGTTAAGTGGCATTCAAAATATCTATGCGTTTTTTAGGGTGGTTCAATTATCTTTGGTTGTTGGTGTCTCTGCTCAGCAATAGAGTTGTCCGTTATCTTAATTGCTCAGGTTGTGACAAGCGTCAGGCTTCAGGACGCGCCCGGCACTTAAATAAACGTGTTGTTTTCCACATACAGGGGCGAGGCAATGTTTGATCAAATTGGGCTTGCAGCCTAAAAGTGTCCACCTGTTAATCTCTGTCTGTCCTTTTCAAAATCATTCCAAGATGTATCTTAGAAACTACTGGAAATACTGAAACAAATTGTCCATCAGTTGAATTTTCTATGCCGCAAAAAAACTTCTCCAGTGACATTTGAACCAGGGATCTTCTTTATTGAAAACTTAAGCCCCTAAGCTCTAGAACTACCCCAAGCTTGTACGGATGCCACAGACATTTACCTTTGTACTGTGTGTGTAGTGACTTCATTTCTAGCTGACATTGAACCAATTATGGTAGAAGACAAACAAATGTGAAAAAGTGCTAAATGTAAATTATTATTATTATGAGTTGGTATATTGGGATTTGGTCATGAGTCACTAAGAAGAATGCTTGTAACTTATTTTTAGACAGCCTAGAAAGGGTTGAAATGCGATCGTAATACATTATATTACTTAGTTTATAAACTGTAAACTGTACCATACAGCTTAATTGGCCGTGGCCCAATGCCCCTGGTAGCTAAAAGTGCTTCTCCTATCATTGTCAGAGCCAACAAGAAATAAAAGGTTTCCATTTGCCAGTGAATATTTGTGTTCTGTCTACTGCATGTGTTTTCTAGTTAAATAGAATGAGCATTAGATACAATTTGATCATGTAAATTAAGCACATTATACTATGTAGGTGACATTGGTACCTAGTTTCTCTATTTTACTTCAGTCGTGTTATAATTCCCCTGGTAAAAAATGAAAAGGTGGTACTACCTCTCAGCTGAGGGAGATATTTATTTTCCTTCATTTCAGTGCATTCAAACTTTGGCTTTTTATTTTCAGGAACTTTGAGGACGAGCCCCTCTACATACTGTATTTTGAAGAATGTGGTTATCAAACAACTGCATTACGCCCCAGATAGGGCGGGTGTAAGTTAAATAGCCACAAGAGATGACAAGTTAAAGAAGAACCCTTCACCCCCTTGTTTTTACACACTTTACAAACACTGTTTTAAAAAAGTCAATTTGTAAACCAAGAAAAAATCCTTAAAGTGAATTTAGGATACCTTCACAAATAATTATTTGCAAAGAAAATGCTTAACAGCTGCGTAAAGTATTTGGTTGTGTTTTTATATATATATATATCTTGTGAGCGAGCTTGCCACTCACTCAGGTTCGTGCCCCTTTAAGAACTGAGACCCAGCATACAGAAATGGATTTTCAAAGCGCGGTTGCGCTATTTTTATTAAACAGAAACAAAATAAACACAAAACAAAAACCTAACTCCGTTTTTGGAGCGCTTACTATACACACTGGAGCCTGACTCACTCGCAGGACGGCTAAGCCGTTTACCTGCCCCAAACCTTCACAGGTTTAAACTGTACCTCTTTCTCCTGACTGCTCAGAAGCAGAGCACCTCTCCTGCTTCCTTCTACTCAGCAGCCCGGAGCATTCTGGCTTCACTCCTTAAATACCCTGCACCTGGTCCTAATTTAATAACAACCACCAGGTGCAGGGGATAATTAAACAATAAAACAATTAACCAATTTAAATTAACAATAAACGAATACAATTAAACTAAAACCAGTGTGCATTTTCACCTGTTTTCTGCGCAGGGAGGTTTTAACCCCCTCCCTGCTGTCTCACATACCCCTCCTCTTGTCTTTTCAAGACACAGGCCACGAGACGGCCACCTCCTCCCTTAAAACCCAACCACCCAACCTCAAGTCCATCAATGTCCTTTTCCTCCCTTTTCCACGGGCAGACTTGAGGGTAGATCTGTCCACATCCTGGCCCCGCCAGGTAAGGACCGGGCACCGGCGACAAGGGAACCCAATGGTTCGACAGGGCCAACAGAGCGTAGGCCGGGGCACTGGAGGACGCAGCAGTGGACAGAGATCTTCCCCTGGGAACCGGCGCAGCGATGTCCGATCACCCAGGGGAAGCGAAGCAGCGAACAGGGGGAGCGACAGCGACGTCTGGCAGCAGCCCAGCGACGTCTGGGTGCTTGGGGAGAGCGGAGCAGGGAACCAGGGGCAGAGCTGTGGCCAGTGTTGCAGACTCCTGGGCTCTAGGCCCAGCACAGGGAGGTCCAGGAAAACCGGCAGGGTGTCCAGGAGCAAGGGGTGAGGGACTGGACGCAGCGGGGCCGAACTGGACTGTAGGGGTGGTGGTCAGGGCTGTGGTGGAGGTATGCTTTTCACCTCCTCCCCTCTGTGCTTCGGAAGCGGCGGCTCCTCCCCTCTGAGCGACGGCAGCGGCGGCTCCTCCCCTCTGGGCGACGGCAGCGGCAGCGGACCCTCGGGAGGCGACGGCAGCGGACCCTCGGGAGGCGACGGCAGCGGACCCTCGGGAGGCGACGGCAGCGGACCCTCGGGAGGCGACGGCAGCGGACCCTCGGGAGGCGACGGCAGCGGACCCTCGGGAGGCGGCGGCGCTCCGCTAGCCTGCTCCCCTTCTTGGAGCAGCAGCTCCAATTCTGTTGGCTCCCTTCTTTTCAATGGAGCCAACCCCATCTCTCTGGATGTAGGTGAACCCAGTGGCACTGGAGCTACCGGTGTTGCTGCTGACGCTTGGGCCGGCGCATAGGGACATCCGGCCCAGTTGTGCCCATACTCCTCGCAGCGACCACACCAGTCATCCGGTAGCCCCTCTGGGCATGCCCGCCAGCGATGGTCCTCGTTCCCGCACCAGGAGCACCACGGGAACAAGCTGGCTGGGTCCTCCAGCAGTTGCTGTTGCAGCTTCTGCTTGCTCTTCTTGTCCATTTTTTTTTTTTTTTTTTTTTTTTTTTTAAAACCTGCACTTCTGCTCTGAGTCTCTTGGGGCGCTGCCCCACTTCTGGTACCACTTGTGAGTGAGCTTGCCACTCATTCAGGTTCGTGGCCCTTTAAGAACTGAGACCCAGCATATAGAAATGGATTTTCAAAGCGCGGTTGCGCTATTTTTATTAAACAGAAACAAAATAAACACAAAACAAAAACCTAACTCCGTTTTTGGAGCGCTTACTATACACACTGGAGCCTGACTCACTCGCAGGACGGCTAAGCCGTTTACCTGCCCCAAACCTTCACAGGTTTAAACTGTACCTCTTTCTCCTGACTGCTCAGAAGCAGAGCACCTCTCCTGCTTCCTTCTACTCAGCAGCCCGGAGCATTCTGGCTTCACTCCTTAAATACCCTTAAAATGCAGGGGATAATTAAACAATAAAACAATTAACCAATTTAAATTAACAATAAACAAATACAATTAAACTAAAACCAGTGTGCATTTTCACCTGTTTTTTTGCGCAGGGAGGTTTTAACCACCTCCCTGCTGTCTCACAATATATATATATATATATATATATATATATTATTTTGGATACATGAATGTTTGTAGACAAAATGTACGCATACAAAACTATTTTTTGTTTCTGTTTGTGTTGCATATAAATAACAAAAAAGCAGTGGATCCATCCTGTAACGTGTAAGCACAATACAAGTGAACAGTTTTACAGTAAATGTTTTGTAAGCAATGTTTTCTGATGAATAAATTTGATTATTTAAAATAATTAACATGTTTATTTTTTTTTAAGATTTCAGTTAGCATAACTGAATTAGTATCACAACATTTTTCAATACTACACAGTAGAACATTGACACAAAAGCATTTCTAAAAGGACAATAATGTGAACACCACAAGGTTGGTTGGCCACTTGGCATCTTAAAACATCATATATTCTTAGCTGACCGTCACAAACTGGACATTCTCAAGAGCACCCACCCCATCTAAGGAGGGGCTCAACTAGCATCTCTAAAGTTTAGCTATTTTCATTTTGGCTAAAATAATTGTAACAGACTCTTGAACACTGTAGATTGAAAGAATATAAACTAACACACACACACACACACACACACACACACACACACACACACACACACACACACACACATTTACTTTGTTCTGGCTTTTTTTCATTTCAAAATTTTTGTTGCCACTAGCAAGCATCTTAACTAAAATAATTGTAACAAACTCTTGAGCTTGTCAAAAATTATATACTATAACATGAACAGCAAACATGTATGTATTTATTTTTTCTTCATTTCAGCGCTTTGTAAATGTTTTCATCTTGACTAAAATAATTGTAAAATTAAAGAATATAACACACACACACACACACACACACACACACACACACACACACACACAGAGCAAACTTTTTTTCTTAATTTCAGGGCTTTCAAACTTTGGCTTTCATTTCCAGGAGCAAAACTGTGAAGTGTAAGTTCAACAAAATTGAATAGTTTTACAGTGTGTGCCCCAAGTAGGCCTACCTTTTGTCAATATTTTCTGATGAATAAAATGTGTTTATTGTTTTTTTAATTTCAGTTAGCATAACTGAATTACTAGAGCCGCATTTTCTCCAGTAGTTCATTGCAGAACATTGACACAAAAGTGTTTCTGAAAGGACCGTCATGTGAATGTACTCAAAAAAATCCTCTAGACAGATTTTGCCGCAAGATTCCCACACTATAAAGCACATTAATGGTAACACTCAAATTGTTTTCAAATGCTTTGTCATCAGAATCTTTTTCAGTTCAGAAAAACCTTGATCTCTATATATTTTCTTAGTCCCCTCTAACAATTCCCAGTCACGACATCCACGGTCTTGTGCAACCCGAAAACACTGCCTGCAAAACAAAGATTGTTAGCCTAGTTGTTTAAGTCGATCAACACAGCTCTTTTCAGTGCTTTTCAATACATATTTCAGTACTACTAAATGCATGTGTGCACCACCATCCATATTCCAAACAACCGTCGGGACTAAACATAGCCTGTCTTAGCCAGCAGCTCTGTGTGACAGATAAATGACATTCTACGTGTTCTGTGCTAAGGACTCCCCAACAATTGTTTATCGCAATTGCATTGGCGATTCTTTTGTGAAACTGCCTAGACAACCTCTAGATATCAGCGCAGGACACAGCGGGTTGGAGGCTTTGAAATGCGCTGTTCACTTCTTTAGCAGTCGTTGAAGTTTGAATACTGGCACATCTCTGGTTCATTTTGCCATTGCTACTCAATGTCAGCAACCACCGTTCTATTTCTCTTAAAAATGCTCCCCCTATTTGGTTTATGCATTGTGTTAGCGTACTGGTCTGTTAACCAGTTCTGTTAACCAATTTGACACTTATTTTCTTTATACAGACACCCCGCTATTCTGAGCACTTAACAGGCTATCCGGAATAGTTTTTCATGCAGTTTTCTGTAAATACATAACAGTTCTATGTATGAAAAACTTTAAAATGGGAGTGACATACTGTGTAAGTGTTCTATGTCATTATTGAGAGGGGCTATCTATACGATAAATGGATGTTTTTTTTATTTTTTAACACAAACACCAACACAGCCAATTCTTGTTTTAATTTATAAATTGCTTACCATTCCCCTCTTTGAAACTGTGCTCATTCTACCTAAATGAATTACAACAAACTCTTGAACAGCGTCTCAAAATAAAACACAAACAGGCACTTATCTCCTATAGCCTCTCCACAGGCCAGTGTAATCCCCTGCCCCTCGCCCATGAGGGGCAGGGTGGGGGGCGGGACGGGCTGTCGCTTGTACAATTGTCTCAGTCTGCCATGCTCACACAATAAGACACAGCCTAAGTTTGTCGCATTTTATTTTAAAACTGTTTTTTGTTTTAAGCAAATACGTTGTAACAAAGTTTGAAATTGTCTAAAATATGACCGCTGATAGTCAATGTTTGTAGCATATTTTTTTTGACATTTTTAAGCTTTAAACTAAATAAACTTAAATAGACATTCATGATTCGTGCATTTCAGCATAAACGCCTGATTTCAAAGTGTTTAAATACGTGCCTAAAGACTCCTTTTTCAGTTGAAAACCCTTCAATCTATACTTTTGAAAACTTTTGTGTTCGTTTACTTCTGCATAAATTTGCAGGCCGCTCCAGCATTGCCAAGAGAGACCCAAACCGGTCTTTCTGCACGGCTGGGTCAACATATGCCTTATTTTATTTGTATAAATTAAAAAATTCAACAACAACTCTATAGTTTTATTTATCGTTTTACTGTGATTTTCTTAAGATCAAAATTGACTTGAAACTACAATCTTTAAAACAGTTGCTTTAAAACTACACACATGGCCCTTAACCGAGGTAAAAACTACAAACCTGTGACCGGAAGGGGTAGTGGCACTTCCACAACGCCCTCAGCACACTGGGGGAACTGCCAGCCACACTCGCAATTCTCTCGGTTTGTTCAGATACAAACACTGACACTGAAAAAGTTTGTCACATTTTATTTTAAAAATGTTTTTTTTTTAACTGTTTTTTTTTCTCTTCAGTTTAAGTAAATGCATTGTAACAAGTCTAACACAGCAGCAGCCGATAGTCAAGGTTTGTATTCTTTTTTTTTATTGGACATTTTAATGTTTTAAACGCAAGACACTTGGTACAGACATTTCAGAAGCCGACCGTGCTGTTTTACACGTGCTTGTATATCCAGCTCTGTAAAATAAATAATGCAATAAGGTTTTTTAAATGTTAACTTAACAATGTATACAGGGTCCCGCATTATTATTATTTTATTTTGTTTATTTATTTATTTATGTGTTGGGTTAAGTAGGTACGTTTCTTAAGCAGGTTGTTCCTTATTTTAAACATTTTGTCTTTTTTCAACAGACACGCTTCTCTGTTTAAGACCAGCCTGTGTCGCTTTACTTCTGTATAGGTCTATTTCACTCTGTACATACAGCATTTGATCCCTGTTCATTTTAAAATACTTGTCTTTTTTAACATATACACATCTCTGTTTAAAGCCACCCTGTGTCGCTTCCTTCTGTGTCAGGGCAATATAGCTCTGGACATGCAGCCTCTACACGTGTTAACAATTCACATTTCTCCTCTTTTAAATTGTTTTTATTTTTAAGTAACTGCATTGCAACCAGGGGCAGATCGTCCACTAGGGGCGCTAGGGCGTCGCCCCACCATAGCAGAACACAAGAAAAAAAATAAAAACTACTGTGAACATTTAAGTGCTTAATTCTGACATTTTTCTCACGTTCTTAGTTGTTATTATCCACAGCAAATGTGCATTTTATGGAAAAAAAAAAAAAAAAAGTATTTATGCCAATTCGCTGGTTATGCTTATCGTATGCCTCTTCTCCTGGTTCCGGGGAGTCGCGCCCGAAGGATGACGGTTTATGAGCATGTGTAGTTATGATTTTCGGCCGAAATTGTAGCCTAGCTTTTCGCTGTTCCTAATCCCATTTGGGGCCGCGAATTTAACGCCCGATGGGGAGTCTATGCAGTTACCACCTAGATACACTAGATGGCGGTTTATAAAATATTGCTATTTATCAAGACGATTAATGTTGCAGCCAAATAGCAGCCTCAGAATAAGAACATTAAACAAGGAGAAAGAGAAGAAGTAGTTTGTAGCTCGCAGCCATTTTTGTTAGAAAGTGAACGATGACAGAACAAGAAAGGCCAATGAACGCTGTGCTGTCTCTACAGCAAAGTCCGTTTGAGCGGAGAACTCTGCCAGAAAAATTACAGATCGAGGAGTTGGGCCCGGATCAGCCAAATATTACAGTAAATCAGCAAAGCAGCGACAGGGGGAAATTGTACAACCGGACATTCTCCAGGACATGGTACAAGAAAAAGCCCTGGCTGTGTGGGTGTGCAACACGCAACACGGTGTTCTGCTTTCCATGTCTGCTGTTTCGGACAAATGCTTCGGATTTGGCCTGGACTGACCAAGGTGTGAGCGACATGAAGCAATCTCGGAAAAGACGGAAAAGCACGAACACGGTAAAACCCATATCATGCAGAATGTGGTAAAGCTAGCGATGTTGGCCAAAGTTAACACAGCTACCCAACTGAACAGAGTTCAATAAAAATGTCATTGAGAGGTTTGCCTTCCAGAAAGAGAGTAAATGCCTGTTTCTGATCCTCACCTGTGTGATTCTGTGTCAGCTGAGCAAAATAATTAATTTATACACAACATCACTCTCACTCACTCACTTACACATACAGAACACATACTGAACTATACAGTAAAAATGTTGGTGATGTTTAAATGTTTGAGTTATTTATTTTGGATTTATTTATTTGAGTTCATATAAATGTTTATTTGAGTTTATGTAATTGTTTGAGTTGTTTATTTCAGTTTTTTTATAGTGTCAAATTGAAATTTTGATAATGTTGATATAGCCTATGTTTAATGTAATGTGAATGTTGATAAGTTAATTGGAAACAATGTAAATAGTTTTAATGTTTTTTTGACCCCTGGGAGTGTGTATGGGGGGGGGGGGGGGTCAGGTTTCTGCCCCACCTTACAAAAAAAACACCAGCCACCACTGATTGCAACCTTGTTTTTGCCATTGGTTCTGGACCGTTTCTTATCTTCAAACAAACGTACCAGCAACACCCTTGGCACATGACCAGCGATGCTGCAAGCCAGTGCAGGAACACCCTAGTTTCTTACCTTCGAGCGACACCCTTAGCTCCTGCAGGGCACAGTTTAGTGTACAACAGTGTTATCTTTCCCTCAGACACAGATAAACACAGACACATTTAAGGTTTATAGCATTTTATTTTTTAAATGTTTTTCTTTAAGCAAGTACATTGTAACAAAGTTGGAACTTGTGCTTGGGTCTCAAGCTGTGTAAAATAAATAATGCAATAAGGTTTTTAAAATGTTAACAATGTATACAGGTTCATACATTTTATTTTATTTTGTTTTATTTATTTATTTATTTATCTATCTATGTGGTGGTTAAGAAGTGTTTTAAAGTGTTTAGCATGTTTTTAGTCTTTTTTCAACATACACACTTCTCTGTTCTCTGCACGTTTTAACATTTCTCTGCTTTTAAACTTTACAGTACACACATTGTAACCTTATTTTTAACATTTTACTGTCTGTTTTATTTTCAAAACTTGCTTTATTTATCAACTCTATACATTTTTGTTCTCTTTTTACTATTTTGTTTTTCAACTCTACATTTTAGTTTTTTTCACATTTCCAACTTGCTTTATTTTTTCAACACTGTATACATTTTTGTTTTCACTTTTTACTAATTTTATTTTTCAGCACTTTATACATTTTTGTTTTTTCACATTTACTGACCCATTTATTTTTCTGAAATAAAGAACAAACTATATAGCCGTTTTCAAAATTATTTTATTTTTCTAAAAAGCTTATTTTATTTTTTAAAATAACACATATAACAAAACAATGTATTCCCCTTGTTGTTCCCCATTTTACTCTTAAATACCTTTAAATTAAAAAAAAATAATATCCAAAACCTTTGTTTAATTCCCCATTTTAATGTAATAAACTACAATCATGGAACATGATTTCCAAAAGTGCATTGAAAAACTACATACACGTGACAGGATGGGAGGTGGGATTTCCATATTTGTATTAAAACTACAAATACGTTACAGGACGAGAGGGTGGGACTTCCAGAATTGCTTAAAGACTACAAACACATGACCGGAACTGGGAGGTGGGACTTCCGGTCGATCCTGATTGGCTAAGGGGACCTGTCAAAACCAAATGCTGCATTCTCATTGGTTACTAATTAATATGGTGATATGCTATATAGCGCCTTACTACTTCCACTTACCCATAATGCTATAGCTGCTGCTTTTTCTCACCTTAACACAATAATATTTTATCTTTGTACTTAAATTTACCAGAATTTGTTTTACACAATTAAACCATGCTATACAGTACTGGTTTTTAACAGTATGAACAATTTTTGAATGCATCTTTGTGTTACTCATATCTTCTTGTGTGCAGTACTTGTCAGCACCTTACTGTAGATTAGCCACTGCTCATGTGGATATATCACTAAGCAACTTTATGCCAGCCCTGAAACCTAAAATACTCTGTTTGATTCATTTTTGGTGCCTGATTGTATGCAAATTGTTTATACTGGTTGTAGATGGTAAGTCTTTGCACACCACACTCCAATAGATGTTTTGTTTATTTTAACTATTTTAAGTGTTCCCTGAGGGAGAACCTCCACAATAAATTCATCCCAAACCTCAACGCTGTACAGCAAACTACTCATACCACTTCTAACACAAATAAAACGACTCAAACAGTAAAGAGCTTTGATCGCACACTTTGACAAAGCTGCATATTCTGAACCAACTTTCAACCAAAACTCCTCCAAATGTGTTTAAATTGACTTTCTAGTGACATGTCACTGAAGTTCAGTCAGCTCCTCCTGAATGTCATTTGAGAGATGGGACAAGGACACCAGTTACAAAGGGCTGAATAATGAATAATTAGCTATAAAGGGCTGAATAATCCAATCATTCACGGGTGCCTTTCCTTCAGGAAAATACTTCTCAAAACTGGCTCTGAGAGAAACAAAGTGATTCTTGATGGGCTCCACAGCACTGTAGAGTTCAGATGTTCAGATTCTGTTTCCTTGTTTCCGTCAATTAACAGTTACCGTTTCAAGCAGGTTATCAGTTACATTTTACTACTACTAAAAATATGAATAATACTAATAATAATATTAATAATATGAACTTACGCTTGTCAACTGACCCCAAAAATTGGTTATGCCTTCATGATACGAGTCACTGGCACAGTTTGCATTCAACTTTTTTTTGGTCGTCTGGGCATTTAACAAAAAAATCCCAAACAGCAAGGGGTTTCAAGACATTTCTTTCAGTACAGCTTACTCTATACAACGCTTTGCTGTCGAGATGGAGAATGAAGAAATTAAAGGTTTGCCTCTGGATAACACAAGCTGGAACGGGGAGGGACGGTCGGTGCTCAGGTTTCGAAATTAAAATTATTAGTGTTGGCATATATTTTTTGTATGTTTCAAACATATTCTACCATAGCACTTCTCTTACACTGTCTTGTATATAAGTATTCAGTACATATTTTACTGAAGCAATACAGTCACTAAAGGTACAAGCCCTCTGTTTTGGATACTTTATACCCTGCTCCATACACAGCAGCGGCGCCATGTAGAGTTGCTACGTATACGATTTGGTAGAGGATTTTAATAACAACTTTTGTTTACTTAATATGCATTATACAAATCAAAAGATCGAATTTTGCATGTGAGTGACATTTAATGTGTGATTTATAGTCTTCACACATTGTCAAACAGTTTCTGTTAACAGGAAAAAAAAACCCACACACAGTGCGTGAACCTGTGTGACGAACCTATGGAGGATTAAAACAATCTTCAAATCCCTGGCTAGCGAACGAACCTTCGAACCTTCAGACACAGCCCTAAAGGTGTGCGTATTGTTTAATTTTTTTTTTTTAAATATATTTTGACCACTTTTTTAAACTTTTAAATTGCATTCCCTAGATGGCTTCACATGTACCTGCATGGACCTCTCAGAACTACATTACCCATCATCCTCCTGCTCACATATGTAACTGAGGTGGATTTACCAGTGAGCAGGAGGGTGATGGGAAATGTAGTTCTGAGAGGTCCATGCAGGTACATGTGAAGCCATCTTGAGCCATAACTTAAAAAAGTGATCAAAATGTAAAAAAAAAAAAATAAATAAAAAATAACAATATACACACCGTACATAAACAGTTGTATAAACACATGGGCACATGTAACACACTAAAATAAAAAGGTCCTTATGTACCTGTAGCAGGGCGGTAATAAGCCCTGCTCATTAAATGTATTTGTTGATTTTTAGAACGGGGTTTCCCCCTCCGCCCCTGTGTAGTGTTTTATTTTGTATTTGTTTTGTATTATGATTTATTTATTGTAAATGACGACGAAACGCCGCGGGTTTGTTATTGTTTTGTTATTCATGTATTTAGGACGACGTACACAACAAAAATATTTGAACAAAAACACTTGCTCACAGAGCAAAAATAAATATTTTAAATAAAACAAATCATGAACACAAAATATAAATAAAACACAGGTCAGGCTGGGCAGATTGCTTTCACTGTTCCTATGTCTATTATTAATAGAAGTTTCGTTTTGTCTCGACTGTCTCGACTCTCTCAACTGTCTCAACTGTCTCAACTGTCTCAACTGTCTCATACACCCCACTCGTACACCCACCACGAGCTGGAGAGCTGCAGGCTTTTTATATCGTGGCCGAGGGGTTTAACTAGCTAGCAATTATTCTATTACCCCTCGGCCACAATCTGCACGAATTTTTTTAATTACTGTGGATGGGGTTTCCACGCTACTAACCAAAATAATAATAATCGGCTACGTCGTCCTAAATACATGAATAACAAAACAATAACAAACCTGCGGCGTTTCGCCATCATTTACAATAAATAAATCATAATACAAAACAAATACAAAATAAAACACTACACAGGGGCGGAGGGAGAAACCCCGTTCTAAAAATCAACAAATACATTTAATGAGCAGGGCTTACTACCGCCCTGCTACAGTACCCTTTAAACTGCCACTGTTAAAACCAACAACAATGAAAAAAAAATCATCATAATATGTCAATTGTGCCCTATTCATAAAATAGTCTGTTTATATTGTAATTCCTGTTAAAGAGGTCAAAACCAGTCTAGAAAAAGTTAATTAAACATTGTTTAATGTATCAAAACAGACATTAAAAAAATTCTTAAACTCAAGAGTTTGCTTTGAAATAGAGCACATTTTCTTTTACTTTCATATTTCTACTGATTATATAAATTAATAGACCCAGTGTCTTGAACTGCTTGTTGTTCTTACAGATACAAACACACATTTATTCAACTTTATAACAATAGACAGGCTAGTCATGATTTCAGTGCTACAACTGCTTTTATCATTAAGACAATAAAATATCTCTTGGGAAGCTTCCTAACCTTATAATAATATAGGTGCAATCAGCAAGCAATATCTAATTGAATGTTGGGCAGGTAATAATCAACAGTTATAAATGCATAAGAACTATAAAAAGAAATGTGTAGACGTCTCACAAAATTCTTCAATACTGTAATAATGTCACTGCCAGGTACCACTAATATAACACTTACTGTAGTGCAAGATAATTTTAGCATTTAATGCCTCTTTTCCACTGTACCATACCGAGCCTTTGGGGTGTGGTTAAGGAGAGCCTGGGTTATTTTTACGCCGCAGAGCCGAGCCGTCCTACTGACGTCACACGCAACGAAAGACAGTTGTTATTAATTAACTTAGTTTGCCAAAAGATGCGCAAATAAATGGTGTTCAAAAATTAATAGACCAATGTTACAACTTTATCTTTTCATAAATTGCTGTATTTTGTAACTATATTTACACATTTCTTTATAATCCACAAATTTTACTGATTATATTGACTTACTAAAGTTCAGTTAGTTTTGTTGAAGGGGAAAAAAGGTTTTAAAAATATGATTTGCCAAAGATATCCCAATTAAGGATAGTTGTTTTTTCTAGTTGTTTTTTGTGTGGGTGCTTAAAAAACGAAGCTGCGCGAGCGCAACGAGAGCCGTCGTAGGTATGGTACAGCTGTACAGTATTTTGTTTGACTTTAGAATGGTTTTATTGTCTGCATTTATATTTGTATAATAAAGGTCAAGGATGAAAAATTTGGTAGAATGTTGTGTTTTTGAGTGTGTGAGTTTATGTCCATTTGCTTCAAATCGTCAGAAATTCAGGCATAAACGTTTTCATTTCTGAAGCACGACTCCAGATCTTGCTGAACACTTCTATCTGCCCACAGAGAAACTAGAGCCTGCACTTCCTCAGCGTCCCAAGGCTGTACTTTTCTCTCATCACAATCGCTGCCCACCAAGTTTGTTGTTTTTCTTTCTGGAGTGCACTGACTGATGCAACGTAATGATGAAAATCCTTAATCCCGCCCCTGTGGAGAACCACCCGTACCCGTAGCGTACCGAGCCCTCACGGGTCGGATGTTGCCAGTGAAGAAGGGTTAAGAGCATGCTGTTGTTTTTTTGGTATTATATCTGGCCAGCACATTCGTCTTCTTTAATGAGTTCAGTTCCAGTTTCATATTAATATACATGCAGTGTTTAATTAAGTCATTAATTAAATCAGAACGTACGATGAATGAAAAAAGGATAACATTTCATAAGAAATCTCTGGAATGAAGGAATACCACATTCTTCTTTATTATAAAACCACAAGTCTCCAAGACATTTATTCTAAAAATGTATTTGATTATACACTGTATTATTTACTGTTGGTTTATTGCCTACCAGCAAAAATATACCATCTGTTTTCTTAAATCTTTGCACAATCTAATTGGACATATGGAGCAGCAGAGTCTAAGTGCCCCTGGAGATCTGCTCATTGTCATCCATTGGCCATATGGTTGCTTGTAATTGTCTGTAATTTCTTTTATTTAATAACCAACCCTGAGTGCATCACTTTTCCCAGCCCCATCATCAATATACACACAGACACACATATATATATGTATATACAGGGACGGCTCCAGACTGTCAGTGGGGGGGGGTCATGACTGTTATGAAGGAGGGATACCCGATACGAAACATACTGTTAAAGTAAACAATATTTTGACATTTTTAATGAAGGGGGGGGGGGGGGGGTCGGACCCCCAGGACACCCCCCCCTCCCCGGATCCACCCATGTGTATATGCAGAACTAAAACGCCATATGCTCCAGTTACACCAATAAATATGGTATCTACCGCACATTCTTGTTCTTATTGTTAAAATAAGGGATTGGATTTGTAACAATCTAAAGTTCTCACTGACCTCAGCAAGCTCTTTTCTCTGTTTTTTGGTTATCAGTACCTGGGTGGTTGTGTCGTTGACTATCCCAAATTCATTAATTTTTCTCAGATGCAGGAACCAATTCAGTAGCTGGGAAGGAAATTCAGCAAAGTCCTCCTTTGAGTATGGTGCTTGTTTGGCTGATACAAAGACACATACAGTATACTGTAAACCAACCCCCTTATGTTGAAATTTATTTTCCCACAAAGCACATATAGTGTATTATTTAGAAGCCCAGTTTTAGTGCAGGCAGGTTTCTGTGATCTAGGCTACTGTAGTACATCTGTAGTGTGTCGCAATACATTTTATACATCAGCGGACTCCATCAGTTATGACCGGCTTGCAACCACATTTGTGATTTGTAATGACGGCAAATGGTACCATTCCAGGAATACCTAGGAGGCTGTCTTGATGAACACGTTGGCAACAGTTGCACAGGAACCCACTATCTGTTTTGCATCACCCTATTGAATTATCAAATATTGCTTCATAAAGTCGAATGCAGCCTGCTGAATAATGTTAAGTTAACATATTCAATTACATTAGATGTGACATTTTGAAATTTAACATGAAATACTGTACTACTATTATAGCTTCTGGCAGACTTTGATTAGATGATGTTAAATAAATTATGTTCATATATATATTTTTTTAATTGTCTCAATCCTAAAATTCTAGGTGATGCAAAACTTTTGGCCACACTGTATAAGTAGTGAATCATATATATGTCACATGACTACATAAATTGCACTGTATACATTGCATCAATTTTTTTTGGCCAGGTTGTGTACTTTCCTAGCAAATTCAGTTTGATAAATAAAACATGGTCAATGCTATAGGCTGTGGCAGTGGCATAACTTTTGTTTCAAAAGAGTGTGTGGGGGAGGGGGGGCAGTTTCTGTAGCTGGGGCATGCATGAAGATTGTTCTATATGAAATAATAAAATATGTTACAAACAAGTATAACAAAACATTGCATCCCTTGTATGTCTAATTAAAAGACCCAAAGACATTTCTGCAGCAATTTTTGAAAAGGTCGATCTCCCCATTGTGAGGGTGAGATTCGGATATAAATTATTTTTTTCCTAAATATATGTATATGCTGACGGCGTTTGAGCGGCATATTTGCAAAAATAACAATTTTATAAGCACTTCTACCTAGAACTGCCAGACGCATCATTTTGACACGTATTACAATACAGTGCATGTTTGTATATCCTTGTGACGGGGTACTCCACGCCCATGAATGTTTTGTATTATTTTTTATTATTATTATTATTTAAAATGCAGGGAGGACAAAAAGCTGTCAGCCATCACTTATTATTTGTATTTTACTCGTGAGACTGCATGACTGTCAGCTAGTAATTATTTAATTAGCTGACAGTCACGCAGATTTATTAAACTCCTGCAAACTATGGCCGAGGGGTTAACAAGATAATTAAGAGCCAGTTAATCCCTCGGCTTTGGCTGCACGGGGAGTGTATACAGGCGGAATGAAACGTGAGTTGTAAAAACTATTACTACAGGATATAACAACCAGCATACTACTTGTTACTATTTGTGTTCCGCGTTTTTTTTATTTTGGCCCACGTGCCGTTTATTTTGAGTGTTTTGTTTTGTGTTTAAATCTTTTATTTGTAAATTAAACTCACTCATCAGCACTTTCATTACCCCAGTCTATTGTCTGTGTCTATTGTCTTCCGGGTCTGACGTCATCATCCAAGCCATCCTGCCACAAGCCTATAATATTATTATTTTAGTATGCAAGCCCCACCCCCACTTCCTTCCTAGCCGACACAGAAGTATGTATTTCAATGGAATGCGGGAGGTGGTTGGTCTGGCTGTAATTCAGTGAAACTGCGCCTGTGTTTTACGTGACAGCTCCTGAATGTAAACAAACCTGGGATTCATTTTTTTATATATAGACACTGACATAGAATCGTTTTCGCCAAATGTTGAGATGTTTGCGTTTTGATTTGAGAGAAATTAGAAGCATTTGCTCTGGCAGTGAGCACAACAATGATTTGTCCACAACCATGGAGGTGCTGCTGTTTCCCACAGAAGCACTATGCTTGCAGGGTCACGCAATAGAAAAGGTAACATTATTATTATTTATATGTCTAACAAGGATGAGCAATACTTGAAGATAAAATCCTTAAGGAATAGAAAGAAGACAAGTGTTGAATTGACAAAAGAACTGGCAGAAGGCTCAGGTGTCATTGTCCATCCATCAACAGTACAAAGGTCACTTTTAAAATCAGGACTTAAAGGATGTGCTGCATTAAGAAAATCTCTGTTAAGAAAGGGGAAGACTAAAAGGCTAAAATATGCACAAGAACACAGAAATTGGACTATGGAACAATGGTCAAAGGTGCTTTGGACAGACGAGTCAAAGTTCCAGTTATTTGGATCTAATCGAAGACAGTATGTGAGACGACGAATAACTGAAACTTATAAAAACAGCCTTGCTTGAAGCCAACAATTAAGCATGGAGGAGGTTCAATTCAAGTTTGGGGGTGCATATCCTCAAGTGGTGTTGGAAAATTGATGGTATAAATATATATATATATTTTTAAAAATGTGGTCGTTGCCAATTATTTTTTTTATTATTTTCTCCCCAATTTGTAATGGCCAATTATTTTATTATGCTCAGCTCACTGCTACCACCCCTGCGCTGACTCGGGAGGGCGAAGAAGAACACACGCTGTCCTCCGAAGCGTGTGCCGTCAGCCGACTGCTTTTTTTCACACTGCGGACAGCTTACAAGCAAGCCCGCAGGCACCCAGCCAGACTACAGGGGTCGCTGGTGCGCGGTGAGCCGAGGACACCCTGGGCGACCTAATCCTCCCTCCCCCTGGGCGGTGCGCGGCCAATTGAGCACCGCCCCCTGAAAGCTCCCATCCTCAGTCGGCAAAGGAATAGCCTGGACCCGAACTCGCGACGTCCAGACTATAAGGCACATCCTGCACTCCACGTGGAGCGCCTTTACTGGATGCGCCACTCGGGAGCCCCGGAAAATTGATGGTATATTGACTGCAGCAAGGTACAAACAAATTTTAATCCACCATGCTATCCCCAGTGGTGCAAGACTTATTGGTCCAAACTTCATCTTGCAAGATAATGATCCAAAACACTCAGCTGGAATAATTAAAACTTATTTGCAAAAGAAAGAGGAAGCTGGAGTCCTTCAACGCGTGAAATGGCCCCCTGAAAGCCCAGATCTCAATATCATTGTATGGGACTATTTGGACAAAGAAAAAGTAAAAAAGAATCACAGCAAGTTAGATGATCTTTGGAAGGTCTTGGAAGACGTGTGGAACACCATTCCACAAAAGTTTATAACACAATTATTTGAAAGTGTCCCTTAGAAGAATTTCAATGGTTTTGAAGGAAAAGGGTGGACATACTCGCTATTAGTTTATATCAAGGTATATTGTGTATACATTTGGTTATTTGAATAAGATTTTCTTTTTCATGAAGGTGTATTTGCATTGAACACAAAGTCTTAGTTTCCTTATGCATCAGTGTAGAACAATGCACAGCAGTGAGTGTATATATATATATATATATATATATATATATATATATATACCGCTTATAACACGACTACCTGTCATCTGGGGGATGAAAAATAATTAAAATAATTAAAACACATTTTAAATTAAGACATAACCATAAACTTTTACTCTGTATACATCCACAGTGTAATATAGTCCCAGAATTAAAATAATGTAATTTATTGTTCGCTTATTAAAAATAAATTGCACGTGTTCGTTTATTGTGAACCGGTATCAGTTTACCTTGATACTTTTTTGTCATTACTATGCTACTGTCCTATAGCATATTGCTATATGATGAGTGCCGAGTCGGTGATCTTTCTCCATGTCATACTTACTTGCTTTCTGAGTGCTACATCTTTTACTCGTTCATTCTCTCTGATCTTTATTCCTGTTTTTGACCATAGGTAGTGTTGTCAGTAATTCCTGGAATTTGAGGATTATTTATGCTGTAAAGAGAGCACAATATTTAGATTATCTCTTATGAAAAAAGGTTGAGATTGCATGTTTGCAGGAAACGCATTTGGTTTCAAGTGACGTTGCTTGTTTTCAAAATAAACAATACAAGGTAATTGCATATTCCTGTTCACACTCGTTTATGCTCCTTAGTCGACGCGTAACACACACATTGAGTGATATCTTTAATAATTCCGGCCTCCGTTCTTTTCAGGATTTGGAAGAACAATACTCTCTTCCGGGCTTTTCTTTCTTTCTTTATCTCGGGCTACGCTCATCCCTTCTTGTGTATGGGGTCTCCTGGAGTGCACCTTTATGTCCTCCTCCACTGGTAAATAAAACTATCCTGAAGGGTTGGGTAGAGCTGTCTATCTCCTTTTCTTCTGTATGGTTGGACTATTTACATGACATTCTTTTGGAAAGATCTACGGCTCGGCTACACTTAGCCACCCTTAACACGATGGCAGCATGGGTTACTGCTGCCGACAAAGTGGCACAGTTCTTTAAGTAAGATCAAGTGCATATTGTGGCAATTCACCTAGGACAATTTTCATTCAATTAATAAAGGTATATTTTTTCCTTTTATATTTTAGTTTCAATAGTTTGTTGTATATTGTTGTAATACTCTTGTTTTTGTCTTGATATGTAAAAATTCTGTATTGTGAATTTTTTTTTGGTCCCATTTCCCTCTTCCCAAGGTTCGGGGGGGGGGGGGGGGGGGGGGGGTGACGACGACGACGACAAAGAAACAATTAAAATAATTGTTCACAAAAGAAGTCAGCTCTAGTGCACTGATAGTGTAAGGATTATTGCTCACATTGTCAAACAGGTAACACAGCTCTTCCTGCAGTGATTAAGAGGACAGATCTCAAACCCCAGTGCACTAGAGCAGACATTTTGAAAAGAGCTTTGAAACAGACTAAAGTTATAAGCGTACAAAGTTGTCAGAATTTTAACAAAAGAAAAACTACAGATACATTCTTTAAACAGTTGTAGCAACACATGGGGACGTGTAACACTTTTATGGAACCTTGCTACATACTTACTCTTTAAGTTTAATTAAAATAATTAAGAAAATAGAATTATATAAACCAATATGTACAGTCGATTGAGATCACAATAAATATGTTTTGCTTAATTTGTTAAAGAAATGACCTTCATGGAGTGGAAACTAGGCTTAACAATGTACTATACAGTAGACAAGGCACAACTCAAATGTATATACTGTAAATGCAGCTTATTTGTATTGACATATATTCTAACATCGACAATGTGTAAATGAAAGATAAAGTATTCTCTTGCTGGGTTGGTCTCAAACAGTCTCAAACAACCCTAAGCACAGTAAACATGCTCCCTTACCTAAGCATTCTCTGTGATAAGAAACAGTGATTTGTCTTTCGGCAGGCTTCTTGTGCAGCAAACTTTCATTGTCATACTGGCGTCCGTAGTTACTGCAAACGGTGTGACTCACTTGGAGAATTAAAAAAAAAAAAAAACTAAAAAATATGTATCAGCAAAGACACCATAAAACATCATGGTATTGAAATACTTCTACTTTGAATACCAATACACATCAGTTTTGTTTTATTGTGTTGAAATCTGTCTCACTCGTGAAATGAGTGTGGTGATCTTAACTTAACCCCCAGAGATCAGTAATCCACACCTCTCAAAGCTACACAACATGTCTGTCAGCATTTCAGAACAGGACTGAATGGCAGGAAGTGTTTAGGCGCCATGTCTAATTGTAGCAAAAACAGAGACTACCAAAAGGGCTTCTGCCAAAATCTATCTGAAAGCTATTGTTATGTGTTTTTCATCAGATACTAAATAATTTATTTAACAAACTACCATCTCTTTTATAACAAGTACAGTACATTTTGAAATTTCATGATATACTGTACTAGTATTATGGCTTCCAGCAGACGTTTGTGATATAGTTGTGTAGTTTTGTAGTGATTACATGATGTTAAATATATAACCAAATATAAAGAATAAACATCAAAATTAATGTTCGGGTGCCACCATGTGGTGCAAAGCATTATTACAAACAGATAACCTGATAATTTTAAAATAAAATAAACCTTAACTACCTGCTATGTCGGAAACCATTTTTTTTTTAATATACTGAGGGATATAAAAACAGGGAGTAATGTATTATTACAACCTCTATCATTTTTTTTCTGATTTAAAAAAATAATAATCAGAATGCCCGCAAACATATTTACATGCTCAATATGTTGTTGCCTTAACAACAATAAAAATATAAAAATATGAAAACTTTTTCAGAAATCCTTTATTTTTGGGGGGCAGCCAAATATATCCCTTGCACAATTTCACATTACTGTACATAATTGATAGGCTGTACATCAGACCCAAGACCAAATCTATTTATATTTGATAAATATCAAATATTTCAACATTTTGCACTCAAATATTTGTTATTATTGGTCAAACATTTCAAATAATTTTCACATTTTATACAAATAACACATTTCAAAGTTATGTAAATATCCTTGGAATCCTATAATCAAAAGTAATGTGTCTTTGATCAAAGAGTTGGTTTAACAAAGTAATTATCAAACAGTAACAGAATGGTTTACCTCCTCACTTTATAGCTCTTGTCTCTTTACCTGGTTAATTGGTATGCTTTTGAAGTTGTATAAACTAACAGTCTCCTCATTTGAAAACATTCTGAAGCATTTCTATTATGAGTCAATCAAGGGGATCTGGTATATGTAAATGGCTTGTCTTCAATTCAAGTCACTCACACAGCACTTGCTTAAGTTACCAACAAGTTATTTTCTAGATCTAAGGCTGCTTTGCATTTCATTATACCAGACAATGCCTTGGATAAATTCAAAGCCATGTATAAATATTGTAAACAACAAGTTGGAATCACAGTGAAATCAACCTCAAACCTCCTTGTGCATCTCAGGGGCAAGTTATTACATAAACTTTCTGGAGGGTTTTTAAAACACAGTGGAAAACAATAGGCCATACTGAACATAGCAGATGACTAGCAGATGAGTGTAGTTAAATCGTGTTTTGATTAATGTTATAGCTGTTTTTTGAAACTGTAAATATGCTGGATAATATTTAGTGGAAATATTAATGTCATAATGCTAATTGCATAAAACTTAATGTGTTATGTTTCATATTGTAAAACATTTATAAATATATTGAAACAGAAACCAAAATATTTGAATATAATCAATATTCACAACAACATTATTTGAAAGATTTCATTATTTTGAATAATATCAAATACATTATTTGAAATATTAAAATAAAATCAATATTTATTCCAGGACTTCTTTCATCACTATGTACAGCTATGGCCAAAAGTTTCGCATCACCTAGAACTTTAGGATTGAGACAATTAAAAAACAATTATATGAAAATTAGATATTTTCTTTATCATGTAATAACAGTAGTACAGTATTTCATGCTAGATTTTGAAATATCACATTTTTCAATTTTTTTTTCAGTTTACCATTATGTATGTGGAAAACTTCAAAGCAGTATGTAATTTAACATGTTAATGTAACATTATTCAGCTGGTTTCATATGACAGTGTAGCAAAATTAGCTAATTCTATAGGGTGATGCAAAACTTTTGGCGATAACTGCATACCAGTAATACAGCTCAGTCACAAAATGTTTTTTGGTATCTAGTCAGACACTGCAGAGCAATCAGAGTCAACACAATGGTAGTCGTGATGCATGTTGTCCTTTCTGTTGCCTTCCTTTATCAGATTGACATACTGTAGCTGCTAACAAGCTCCTGGGTGTAAAGAGGCAATTCGCCTGGTCATGGGTTCGGAGAACCCACTGACCTTCAGTTCTGCGGAGCTGTTAAGGGTAATTGCTGCCAGGAGCTTAACTGGACATTTCTAAATTGGGGGCAAAATGACTGGGCACTATATTATAGAAAAATGTGAATATGGCCCAGTATTACAATGTACAGCAGATGCAATAACTTAGTAACAGTTAACCCTGCACCCCAGCATGTTTAAAATGAACATATTTCATAATTCTTTAAAGATTGTGGGATATTCTCACATGTAAATAAACTTTAATCGATTACCTTTATTTTGATACCAAGAACATCCTTGTCCGACTTATAATCCTTCAAAATGCACATGGTGCATTTTTAGTGTCACAATTGTGGGTTTCCGCAGACAGGAGAGACACAGAGGTTGTCTTTGTCACACCACTCAGACGTGCATGATTTATTTACAAATACACAGGCAAATCATGTGATGCTACTAGCAATGGTAGCTCACAGGGGACATATGACCAGGCGTACCAAAAAGCAAAATAAAACACTACATAACTAAACTACAAACAACATGTTCCATGAATATGGCGAGAGCTACTCCGCTAATCAATGGAGGTCCCGCTTATACACCTCGCTATACGTAAGGGATAACACACGACAGGGCGTTAGCAACTAAGCCGTATGTTAATGAAATTTATAATCCAGGGCTGGCAATGGAACGTGAGACAAGCACATTGGTCATGCAAGGTTCCAGCTGTCCATATATTGAATGGATACAGACAGTTGGAGCCTTCTCACATAATCAAAATCACTGCACTGCCTCACAGAATTTAAACTACCACCAGTAGCCATCTTCTTTACAGTTACAGATGTACAGTAACTATAAAACTGACCAATTACCAGCAAAAAAATCCTAAAGGTAGTAAGCAGACATGCCAATTTGGATGAAGAACAATTAAATGAACTAGAAGATAGCAACAAAAAAAAAAAAAAAACATTTTTCAGGACTGGCTCCAACAAAAAACAAATTGTCTCAACTGTGGAAAAGGCACATCTTAAGAAACCTTTATAAAATACTAGAGGATTTCAATGGAAATGCAAGAAATGCCCATGGAGAATAATATTACATTTCAAGCTATATTCATCTCCAAGCTAGAATAAAACACTAACTAAATTAAAACAAAACTGGTTAATCTGTCAATATATTCACTCACCCAGACTTTGTCACTTCACTTCGGTTTGTAAACGCTGCAGAAACACAGAGACACACTTAGTCTCGTGCCTCACAATGCCCCGAGGCGTCTGTATATTCGACATGTGCGGACACCCTGTCGGGCCTTATTGCATACACAACGCACAAGCCCTGGAGCGTGTTATCTCGCTTATATAAATGGACACCATTTTTAATTTCTTTTTTTAAACTAAACAATTTTTGTTACATATCCTTCTGCTTTGGAGAAAAAATTGTTTGTGAATTCACCTGTTACATAACTAATTTGGAGTCAGTTCCTATATTTAAAAATACTATCCAAGCATACCAAAAGCATGTATGGCGCCACCTCACTAGGGCTGTTGGTTTGACTACACCACCCCTTAATTATACCAGGAGTAAGGGAAGCTCTGAATTGAAATATCTCCCATATATTGTGACCCCCGCTTGAGTCCCTTTCAACTAAATGAAATAATAAATGAAAAATGTACATATGGTTTAAACCTTACCTAACATAGGCAAGGTGTCATTTATTTAATTACAACAATTCAGACAAAAGAATGAAACATAACATGTTTGCTTTTTAATACCGGTATCTATGCCATCTAACAGTTTCTATATGCTACAGTGGGTTCAAATCTAAAAGAATAAAATGGGTTGATGAAGAACAATGAAGTCAGGACAGCCCCTCCCATATGCCACCGGCACCTGGAGAAGTGCTCAAAAGAAAGAAATACAAAATGTGTGTTTCCATACAAATAAACAAAATACAACCAGACAGTAATGAATAAACTAAGTGCCAACAAATCTTAAAATGTGCTCAAAACCAAATCATAAATAACTTCAACACCACACACAAACACCAGGGGGCAGTGTGATCTGGGAAGGCTGAAAACTAGACAATTCAAACAGAAGGAAAAATCAACAGAAACAAACATAGTGGTCAACATGTCTCCTATAAAAAGAAAACAAACAAATATGCGTGACCACAAGAACACAGTTCAGACAGTTCATTTCAAACAAAACACCAACTACCTTCATTTTATTATTTATTAAAACCAACTAAACTGTCTAAAATAATTGAAAACAAAAAGACAAAACATGTTACCTCGGGTGAACCGAACTGTTCACCCTACAAACAATGTCAATAAAACAAAATAAAAGCATTTAGAAACAGGGGAGATCGGCACACAACAAATAAAGGGAGACAGAGCAATTCTCTTGTTTTACTCGTTACCGTCGGTAGCAGGGAGACCCAAACAACGCAGCCACAGCCAACAGCCTTGATTTACCAAGTGCCACTGCAGCTCTTTACAGGTGTGTAAAATGTTGGAAAACGACGTAGCGTTAATTAATTACTTAATTAAAAGTAATTAGCAAAAAGGTCTCACCTGCTACACAAGATATGACTTTAAAAAGTTGTTAAGTCTGGACAATGTAAAGTCAGTGAAATTATAATACTGGTTGTGATTATTTATCATCAGTGGTCTGTCCGGACAGCTCTGATTTCACCGTTATCCAAGTTGATTTATGTTCGACAGAGCTTGGGCCAACCTGGTTTTCTGACGAGTTGCCTGTGAACCCACTCGCTTGCTGCACCTGAATCTGATGCAGGACTCAAATGAATCTTCCCCTTGCCCCACCATCTTTTGCGGTACCAGGCATTCATTTAACTGTTTGAATGGATTTACTAGAGCAACACCAACCAACCTCTCATGGGGTTTAAACATACAGAGAGAATCCTTAACACAGAAGATTTTTCTAATAATCCCCAGATAAGACACCTCAGTATTGCCTCTTAGAGATGTCCAATCAACACTAGCCCAGAGTGACATTCTTTGGACCGTAGAGAAGTTTGAGGAAGTACATTGGTGGGGATTTTAACCTCTGATCTTTGGGACACAAATAATAACTAACAATATTTAGATATTTTAAGGGGCTATTGTAATAAAAGGTATCGTAAGCACTAAAGTTGATTATTTCTCAGTTTTGTATTTTACTGTTGAATTTTCATCAGTCAAAAAATTGGAGTTAAAGACAGGAGTAAACATTTTAAAAAATATTTCCATTAGTGTGCAGACATGTGCAGGGTTGTTTAGGAACTGCAACTAGGAACTATAAATAACTAGTTGTTGGAAACCTTCTATCAGGCACATTGGGCCCTATTTTCGCATGTGACTGTGAAAGAGAGCAAATAAATCCGAGTCATCAATCTCTGTCCCGACCTGTGAGGGCACGGTATAACAGGAACAGTGTGCCCCTAACTGGATGGTTTGACAGTTCATTCCATGGTGAGTCGGAAGTCAGCCATCCTAAAAGGGGGCGAAGCCACAATACAAGAAGTCAGCGCCTTACTACTGTAAGCAATGTGTCAATCATGGATTGGAGAAGACGTGATTGCACTCGCTACCAAAGGGGGCGTGACTGCAGGTATATCAGGGGATGTGGCCAAGCGATCTGTTCCTTTGTTATGGTTATGGATGAACCTGTAAAAGGAGTATAGATATAAAATAACCACAAGTGTTTTGTTGCACTAACAGTCATTGTTTTTCATTGTTAGACGGCTAACACTAGCCGGGAGCTGTCGCTAAAGGACAACACTGAACCCGGACTGCATTGCACTGCACCACTGTTTCACAATTGTTGTATAGCACCACCTGCACACACCTGGATAGGTGATCGTGTCTGTGTTGTGTGTTATATAGGAGGCTGTGTGGTCCAGTGGTTAAAGAAACGGGCTTGTAACCAGGAGGTCACCGGTTCAAATCCCACCTCAGCCACTGACTCATTGTGTGACCGTAAGCAAGTCACTTAATCTCCTTGTGCTCCGTCTTTTGGGTGAGACGTAGTTGTAAGTGACTCTGCAGCTGATGCATAGTTCACACACCCTAGTCTCTGTAAGTCGTCTTGGATAAAGGTGTCTGCTAAATAAACAAATAATAATAATAATCATTTTTATTTCGGGACTGAATCCTGTGGTTTAACTGAGTGTTACACATTGGTGTGTAGAGCCAGTTATTATTTACCAGCAAATAAAGAGCTGTTTAACCGTGAACTGTGTTGTTTCAAATCATTCTTGAGCACTGCATCACTTCATTATTCTCCTTCTCTCTGCCTGCACTGCAACCACTTTGAAAAAGAAATCTGCCATTCTCGCTTTCAAAAGGCCAGTGAATTGTCTTATCTTTTAAACTAGTGACTTAAGTTACGCCTAGTGGAAGCAGACATTCCTGAAAGCCTAATAGATGTGTAAAATGCTTCGGAAATAGTGTATATTTCACTTTTTCAATCAGACAAAAACTGCTTGCATTTATTATTGATATTCTGCTGTGATATTCAAACTGCTAAGGGGTTTCCAGCATCACTAGAAGTTTATCGTCTACATAACACTGTTTTTTTTCAATATCCAAATGATTTGTTTAATTTTTTATAAATCAGGAATATTTATAATTGTCAATTTTGTTACTTTCATTAAAAAAGAGGGGCTAAACATGTTTAATTTATTTATTAAAACAAAGAGTCTATTGTTTTGTATTTTTTCTATCGTTATTCCTTCTGATGTTGTTAAGCCCTATAAAAGGTCTGTAAGTATCATTACATAGTGGAGTATTAATTTGTGTATCTTGTTGCACTGTGACAGGATAGCGTCAGGGCCACAGCTGTTTAATAGCAGGAAGAAGACCCAGAAGCAGAAAGCTGTAGTTTAAAGTGCTGATACACACGTTTCTTAACACCACACACAAAATAAACAGAACAAAACACTGGGCCAAATGAAAGGTTTGAACAAAACAAATCTGTTAAATAAACACACCTTACTTGTTCAGGCTGGGAAGCCACCATCACTGACCCATCTCCAAACAAACAACCAAACAACGGCTCTGGCTCCCTTTATATAGCATGTGGCTGGGGTTTGATTGATCATCAATTATTCAATCAAGGCCCCAGCCACATTCCCCATGTGGATTCTCGCAGGGATGGAATTAACCCCATGGGTCTGGGTTTAGGACAAAACCAAGACTATTAAGAAAATATCTCTCATAGTAATCTGTGAGTATTGACAATCTGCTTGGGATTTAACCCTTAGCGGTCCATTTATTCAGCGCGTCTCAGGCGCGTCAGGTCCAATTTATTTTCACACGCGCAGTTTATTTTAGACACGTTGTTTAAAAGTATTTTCTTTTCACAGTAAAACAGGTTTAAAAGGCACTGCATATCAACAGGACACTCAGTACTGCATCTCCAGCCCCGCCCCACCCCTTGTTCGCTGTATTTTTCACATACCTCTTCATAGTGGTGCATACCGATAAATCACCTCCTGATCACTTGTTTTATCACTAAACTCCTCAATAATGCAATCCAAGTCATTATTGTATTACTATAACATCTAAAAAAAGCTCTGCAAATGTCTGTGATATTCTTTGAGCGCTGGATGTAGAAGCAGCTATCTTGTTTGATTATGTCCGTGTTATCTATGTGGTTTTTCGGCTTCTCTCGGCTCCTATCGGTCTCACTCGGCCATTGAATGGTTTTCTCGGCTTTTTCCAGAGAAAAAAACGACTAGAGACCTGTTTTTTATGTCTTTTTGATGATGTCGGACAGGGTCCGACATGGACCGGAAAGGGAAAATTGCAATGTCGGACCAGGTCCGACATAGGACCGCAAAGGGTTAAATGTATTTCTACAGTTGGAACAGATATTGAAAACTGCACTTAGAGGGTACCATTCTATAAAACACAAACGATTGCATAAACTCAAGATAACTTGTGTTATGTCGTGCCATCTCTCGCTTGTTGTTATTTGAATCATGGTAAATGCTGTCCATTGGCGCAAATTGGTTAGAGCCAGACAATTCTTGGAAAGTGTACTGTGCTGTACTTAACATTTTGACTGGATACTTTAATACTGACCTAAAGTGCTCGTATTTTAGCTCTGTCCGTAGACTATAAGGACTCAAATTCCCCTTAATTAATTCCCTAATTCTTTAAGGTAGTTATCTGGTCTACACTTGATGATAACCCCATAGCTCACCCTGGTTACACATGCAGTCATGAGGGTTTGGGTTTGGGTTTGGGTTTGGGTACGTCCACGTCCACGTCCACGTCCACGTCCACCTCCACCTCCACCTCCACCTCCACCTCCACCTCCAGGCTTGCAGAAGAAAGACCAAACGAAGAACAAAGGGCTTGCTTTTCAGCCCCTTTTTAAAGACAGGTGACCAGGGTTAATGGATAATTCGATTGACACCTGGCCACCTGCTGCACATTACATTTCAATTAGGCAGGGAAGGAAGTCTTAACCTCCCAGCCCTGCCATATCTAGCACACACTTTTTAAAAAGTGAATAGATTTTATTTTTAAACCCAACAAAACTATATTTTATTTATAAACCCAAAGTAAAACATACTATTTACAGGGGAAGGCCTGAGTGACACTGCCCATAGAATTAAATGTTACAGCATTGTTCACAGAGTCAGTGCCTTACTAAACAAGAAATACTGGTATTTGAGGTGGGGGTGATAAATAAATATTCTAAGCAACACAGAAATTTGACATAAAATATGTATTAATTAATATGTGTGTACTTGAGAAGGCACATTTGTATTCTGTTCAATACATTTCATTTATTGTTTGTCAACTGAAGCAGTCGGTGCTGGATAAAGGTATTTAAAATTACTAACTAGTCACTGTATGTTAAGCCTGGGCTCATAAAACGCACAACAATTATTACAATTACTCAAATACCGTGTGTGTGTTTTTTTCTGTTAAATTGCTTTCACCTGAGCTCAGGAGCTGCTCTTTAGTTCTAATTGACTTCCATAGATATACTTGGCATAAGCTAGGTCAGCCAAAGTTAATTTATGGAAAGAGTGATATCTAGCAATCCACTGCTTTGGATCAAGTTTCCTTTTGGTTTACTGGCAATATACTGCTGTGCTCTAGATGGGGCTGGCCTTTACTAATATAAAGACAATTTGGCTAATCTAGCCTACATTACATAGGTCTATGGCAGGCAAGTAGAACTGAAGAGCAGTGCCTGAACTCATAGCTAAAGCACCATAAAGTATAAAACTTAAAAAAAAACGGGTTTAATAATTGCAATGAGAACCACTGATTGCAAAATTTAGGAGTTGGAGGAGTTGGTTCCAGACCCTCACAATTCTCTGTGTAAAAATGTGCCTCCTATTTTCTGTTCTGAATGCCCCATTATCTAATCTCCATTTGTGACACCTGGTCCTTGTTTCTTTTTTCAGGTCGAAAAAGTCCCCTGGGTCGACATTGTCAATACCTTTTAGAATTTTGAATGCTTGAATCAGATCACCGCGTAGTCTTCTTTGTTCAAGACTGAACAAATTAAATTCTTTGAGCCTGTCTGCATACAAAATGCCTGTTAAACCTGGGATAATTCTGGTCGCTCTTCTTTGCACTCTTTCTAGAGCAGCAATATCCTTTTTTGTAACAAAGTGACCAGAACTGAACACAATATTCTAGGTGAGGTCTTACTAATGCATTGTAAAGTTTTAACATTACTTCCCTTGATTTAAATTCAAAACTTTTCACAATATATCCGAGCATCTTGTTGGCCTTTTTTATAGCTTCCCCACGTTGTCTAGATGAAGACATTTCCGAGTCAACATAAACTCCTAGAGCTTTTTCATAGATTCCTTCTTCAATTTCAGTATCTCCCATATGATATTTATAATGCACATTTTTACAGCCTGCGTGCAGTACCTAGATCAATAGTTTATAGAGATGCTATAATAACCGATTAGTGCAGACTACTGTTGTAGTCATGGTTGTCATGTCATCCATGTATGCTCAAATTGGTGGTTGTCGCATTCCAGAAGCCAAGTGCTCTCCTCCCAGTACCCATTTTGATGCCCTAATAATTACTTCCATTGCCATGCAAATCTCCAAAGTAGGCTTTCACTAAATTTGTTATTGTCATCGGTACACTGAAAAAATCAAATGCTACCCAAAGATGTTCATGTGGCACTGAAACATATACATTAGCCAAATCCAGGAATGTCACATGGAGCTCCTTCCTCTCCTTTTTAGCTGATTGAATTTGTTGCCAGATCATGCTGATGTGTTCTAAGCATCCTGGGAAATCTGGAATGTCTGCTTTTTGTACTGAAGTGTCAATGAAGCAGTTCTTTAATAGGTAAGTTGACAATCTCTGAGCAATAATGCTGAAAAAAATATTGCCTTCTGCGTTTAATAGGGAAACATGGCGAAACTGACTGATGCGTGTAGAATCTTTTTCTTTTGGTATAAAGACTCCACCTGCTCGGCGCCATGATCTTGGTACAACCTGTTTTTCCCATGCCACTTTCATCAATTTCCACAAGATTCATAGAACTCCTGAAGCACTCTTGTATACTCTGTACAGAACTCCATTAGGCCCTGGAGATGATGAAGCCATTGCTTTTTTCACAGCTTGCTCTACTTTCCACTTAGGTGCACAATCTTCCATTTGGTATTCTGGTGGATTGATAGGTGGGATGTCTGAAGGAATTGACACAGGCTCCTGTCTTTTTGAATCTGTATGTGTTTCCTCCAAATATCTCTCCAGCTCAAACTTAGATGATTTTACCGTGCCATTCTTCTCATTGGTGAATAACTTCTTTACAAATTGGAATGGGTCTTTATAAAAGTTAGTTCTCGCACACTCCTTCTTTTTGTAGCTTTTCTGTAGGCGCTCAGCTCTGCGCAATGTTGCAAGCTTATCTTTTATGACCCTTTGTAACAGATTGTCCCTCCTTCTGACTTTGTTCTGCATATATATATATATATATATATATATATATATATATATATATATATATATATATATATAATGTGTGTATTTTTTAATAAACAAACATAAATCGATTGAAAACATACAAATACATATATAGAACTTTAATGTCGAAAATAACAAACTAACAAATAAATAAATAAATAAATAAATAAATAAATAAATAAAACCTCCTCAAATAAGGAAACACCTCCCCAAAAGTTGAATAAACGTAAAGAAAAATGTAAGTATATTCTTAACCTCAAACAAAAAACAAAAACAAACAAAAAATAGGTCCGACCTACAGTTGAGCCTGGATCTGGCATTGTAGACCTGAGAGCTACGCATTATACATGTACGCAGTGTGGAGTAGTGGTTAGGGCTCTGGACTGTTGATCAGATTGTCCTTTAATACCAGTGTAAGACCCCTGTATACATGGATACCAGAATTTCTATGTAAAATAACTAATTGTAACTTGCTTTGGGAAAAAAAGCATCAGCTAAATAAATACATTATTATTATTATTATTATTATTATTATTATTATTATTATTATAAACAGCACCATAGTGCTGACGAAAAACCCATCTGACGACCTTTATTTCACATTAAGATAAATACCTACCTTTATTCATAAAACTGTCCGGAATACTCTGTTCCAAAGGTCCATTTTGGATGAAAATCATGCACATAATAAAACTAAGCGAGTGTAACGTAATACTACTGTGTTAAAGTGGCTTGCAGTGTGCAGGTGTAGAGGTGATGCAGTGCTCAAACAACGACAACCATCAGTGTCACGGTCCAAACAGTTTCTTTAATTTGTTTTCATGGTTTGGCACCGTAAAATAATAATGCAGGCAACTAGACATCAATGTGTAATTGCACAGCCAAACAATACAGGGTTTCAGTCCCGAAATAATAATACACAAAGGCAATATAGAGGCACGACTCTGCGTCCTTTCGCGGTGCTCCTGTGCTGGTGGTGAATACACAGTTAAGTGTGACTGGTGCAATGTTTGTAATCCGTGTTGGAAGCTGTCTTAACAGCGACAACTCCCGGTTTGTTTAGCCGTCTAATAATTACAAATAAACAGTTAATAACAAACACAAATACAAAACACTCATGGTTACTTTCAGTTTCGCCCATCCTTTACAGGTCTTTCCATAACCATAAGAAAGGAAAGATCGCTCGGCCACACACCCTGATATACCTTCAGTCACGCCCCCTTTGGTAGCGAGTGCAATCACTTCTCCTCCAATCCATGACTGACACATCGCTTACCGCAATTTAGTAATTAAACATAGTTACTAAAATTGTAACTAAACATAATTAGTTACAATGTACATTTTTCTGTAGGTTCTTTCTGGCTTTAACAAAGTTGGGAGGTTATGTTGTAACAATTAATCTTGTAACATTGTGTCAAACAGTTGAGTTCAAATTCTGGTACCTATTTATACAATGTTTTTACTGGAGCCAAAACACATTTTCCGCCCCTGTGGTGGGATGCCCTGTCCCTGTGCATATTTTGTGTTTTATGTTATATGTTATATGCATGCATGTAGTGGTGCACAGAGTGTGGGTTATGTAGTATGGGTGATTTAAAAGGTATGTTAGCATGTAAGCACAGGGATGTGTGTGTAAGTGTGGGTGACAGGGCGGAGGTTAAAATCCTCCCTGCAAAAACACGTGGGAATGTGGCTGGAGCCGTGAATAGAATAAGTGAAAGGTGTATAAATAAGGTGATTATGGGTGTAAGAAGGGTTAGTGTGTTCAGAGGCGGAATGAGAGATTAGAGACGTGAGTGGTGAGAGAAAGAAATTAATATCTAAAAACAATTGCTACCCGTGCTGGTGTAACAACAAGATACTTGTTTAGTTTCATGTCAGTTTTGTTTGTCTGTTTGTTTTGGCCACCGTGCCGTTGTTTGTGTTTTGTAAAAGTGTTTGTGTTTTGTTCAAACCATTTCTTTAAACCGTTTATTTATTATTAAATCTGTGCATGTGGCAAAGTGGTTAACAGTGTGCAGGTCCAGGTGATCAATAAACAGACAATTATAATCCAGGTGCGATGTTGTTTAATGCGTTTGTAAATCCAGTGCCTGACGGCAAAACAAACATTAAACAATAAATGATGCTAAGTAATACAGCGGCGTGTATTACTTAAGTTGTAATCCCCGGGTTTGTCCCGAAATAATAATTCAGTTCTTTATACACCCACATGAAACACAAAACACATACACAAGTCTGTTAGTTAGTGAATTATTGCTCGTGGTGCAAATACAGTTTATTCATGATACAGTGCAGTGCTGTTCTGGGCTTGTGCTGGCCCTTGGCGACAACTCCGGAATGTGTTAGCCATCTACTAATAACAAGAAACAATTGAGACAAAACAAACAAACACTCACGATATGTTTTCTTACACAAATCACAGGTCCTTCCAGGTTGTTCTCTAACCAAAATGAAGGAACAGATTATGTTGCTTCATCCCCTATTTATACACACATGACCCCTTGGTAAACGATTGCAGCCGCTCCTCCAATCCGCCGCTGCCACATCATTTCCCTTCCGGGTCGATGAGTTAGTGCACCGAAGCTCCGCCCCCTTTCTAGATTACCAACTTCCTTTTAACCCTGGGAATGAAGTGTCAGGCCAAACAGTCCAGGGTACTCTGTTCCCGTTGCTTAGCACCCTCACAGGTCGGGAGGGAGATTTACCACCAAGAATCATTGTCTTTCTGTCACAGTGCACCAGCGCATTTCACTCACCGCTCTGTGTCCTGCATTTCTTGGCCTGATGTCACCACATAAGCTATCCTGTCATAGCCCCCCAACAGTGCTTTTTAATTGTTTCTACATTACGTTCACTGACCCCAAGCGCATTTATCTGTATTTTACTTAGTTTGTAATTTGTATATATATATATATATATATATATATATATATATATATATATATATATATATATATATATATATATATATATTTATTTTGACATTTATTAATTAAAGTGCTATATATGTATTTGTTTGTTTTCAATCGATTTATGTTTGGTTAGTATATATATATATATATATATATATATATATATATATATATATATATATATATATATATAGCCTAATAAATATGAGGGCATATAAAATAACACAAATTTGTTTGTACACATTAGATTATGTAAAATTATAGATATGTACAATAGGCTTAAACAGTACAGTAGTAAAATTAAATTAATACCTAGCTGGCTTTTTTTTTTTTTTTAGTCTATCCTATATGTAATACAGTACAAAACAAACCATGCTGATGCGTTATAGGCTTCATATTGTTGTAGGACATGTAGATAATAAACTATTATTTTAAATTGAAACCAAATTATTTCAGCATAATCTCTCTCATATTTTTATCCCTGCCTCCACCAGTAAGTAAGCTCCTTCACCTGTTGTCAATAGAATAAATACTGTTTGCAAATTCAGACCTGTTGCCATCCACAATTTGTATGTTAATTAGAATTTTTCCGACCGGTATTTTTGCTTCTAATTAGTTAGTAAATGGGGTGTGATGCCGCTTGGGGAAAGAGAGAAAGAATCTAAGCTGCAAATCTCCCTCCTGACCAGAAAGGACGCTGTGCAAGGTGGATGGTATGCTTCCCCGTAGACTGGTCGACTCGACGGTAGGTGGAAACTGGAAGTCGGCCATTTTGGGAGACAACTGTAGCGAAGTGTACACAAAACGAATCCCTTGCGATCGGCTACAGGGCAGACAGTGATTGGAGAGAGCCTGGTGCCGGGCTGATTGCAGGGAGAAGTTGGGTAGTACAAAGGGGACTCTGCTCTGTGAGTACTGCCCTTTATGCTGAGACAGTACGAACCAGCCGGAGCCTGTATTTTGTATTTGTTTTGTTTTGTTGTGTTGCAGAGGAGAAACGGAGATCGGGAGCTGCAGCCACGGAGCCAGCTCACTCACCTGACTCACCACTTCACTGCACAGCACAGCACAGCAACTGACGGGCACTCTCACCATAATCATAGAGCACATTTTCGTGTACGGAGGATCATGGTCATCGGAGTGTTTATATTGTTTGGGACTGCGACCCGCCGCGTGTTCTGGATTCCCCTATACCATTGCTGGTATAGGGGCAACCTGCTTTTGTTTTGTGTTTTTGTTTAAAATGAATAAACATGGACGTTTTGAGAGCAAACCTTGTTGTTGTGTGACTCATTCACAACCCAACACTCACCACACTGTCACACCATCTCTGAATTAACAATAAATGAATCAATCCGGAGATGGTCACATTCCACACGAGTTTAGTGGATGGAGCTTTTACCCCATCCATGCTCCCAAACAATAACAAACAAAAACTTTGCGTTTCAAATAAACACAAAACCATACATTTTAAAACATACTAATACAACAATAAACCATTACTTTTAAATCATAATACATCATGTTTTAACTGAACACAAAATACATTTAAATCAATGAATCATATTAAAGATACCATGCAATACATTTATTTACAAGCAGGGCTTTGCCCTGCCCCACTAACAATGTGCAGGGCTCTCATCTACTCTGCCACAGAGGCCCTTAGATAGGCATCTACTAAGGCTACTACCGACAAAGTGCAGCGTTTTATCAAGAGTAGGTTATTCTCCATGTTCTCCTAAGGTGTACATAATTCCTTCTTCTGCAGCAGTAGCTCCAATTCAGTATTTATATATCTTGTCAGGGCCTGTACATCCTCTGCTACTGCCCTTGCCACATCCAGCCCTGCCACAATTTATCTATCAACAGCCAGTTCTCCCAGCTCCTGCTCAGCCTAAAATTCCTCTTCCACCAGTCAGACCACCACCACTTCCTCCTGCTTCTCCAGCCTTTAGTTATGCATCAATCTTTATAATTCCCTCTATTATTTTTTTATTGACTTCGCACAACTACTGCTTCTACAATAATAATTACCACAGCTGCCCCAACAGCCACAACTACAGAGCAGCTCACAACCCTAGCAACCACTAGTAAAAAAAAAAAAAAAACTCCCACTACTAGAGAGAAACAGGGAGACAAAAATAAAAAGTTACTGCTGCTACCAATCTTTGCTGTAATACATTTTTTAGGTTGCCAAATTATGTTACCCTTGTTTTCTACTCAATTTGAAATGCCCCATTTGAATGTTGTTTCACCATTACAACTCAGAAGGACTGAAGGGTCAATGCAGAGTGCCCTGTGGACCCCAAGACAAGATCAAATACTGTGACAGACAATCAAGGAGAGGTTCTAGTCTGAAAATGTTTATAGATCCATTTGAATCAGGGAGCTCCTGATTGTGTGACACCTTACAATTCACACATTAGGGCCTTTACTGGATGAGCCATGTTTTGCTGTTATTGAACAAAGTTATATATTAAACATACTTTTACTTGTTATTGCCATATTTTATTCACTAAATATAAATGTATTTCTGATGTTGCTAAAAATTTCAGCCAACTCTGACAGATTTTATATGATGAATACCCCAGGGGCTGGTTTTTCAAAATTTTGGTAATCAGATTTACGTGTTCGATCTGGATTATATTGTGCAATTGGGTTTTTCAAAACATTGAAATGCGATCAGGATTACTGTAATCCAGATTTCGTTTTGGTAATCCGATCACACTTTTAATCACGATTAAATGATGCAATTGGGTTTTTCAGAATTTAAAGAGGAGATCAGGATTACGTTGATCTAAAATACCAGGATTATTGTGATCCTACTGTGGAGGTGGATTTAGCTTTTAAATGATCATAGAACATTGACAGTTTGTTTGAATTTGTTTGAATCCATGCAAGCAAAAAGGAAAACGTATTTAGTGGTATAGCTTTAATAAAAAAGAATACGCATACACCTTCACATATGCCTCCTTGAAGCTCATCTGAGAGAAAATAAAGTAAAGTATTAATCATTATTACCTCAATCTTATTTATTTTGTTAAAATAGGTTATATCATAAATAAGGCCTCTTAAAAATATATATTAATAACTAGCCTAGCAAAAAAATGGATTTCGTAATCGTGATAAATTGTGATATCTGGATAAATCCAGCAGTGACATTTTCTGAAAAAATGGATCAAAGTGATCCAGATAAAAGTAATCCCGATCATATACAGGATTACAAAATTTTGATCCAAATTAAAAGTTTTGAAAAACCGGCCCCAGAGGGTGGAAATTCCAGTTTGTATTCAGTGCCTGAGTGCTGAAAATGCCTGTCTAAAATACCACATGATCAGCACCTGTAATAATGCACAGGACCAAGAGATGCAAAACCCAGATGTCATCATGTAGTATGTTTTTCTCACTAGATTTCAATGGTATAACAAAACAAAATGTGTTGGCCATCTTTCTTGTTCACCACGGTGTATATTAACAATTATTACTTTTACCCCAAAACAAAGCAAATTAAACTGTGGTGCCGCCATAGCTATGCTTTACACTGGCTATGACACTACCCTATTTTTGATTTAATCCAAGTATTAATCGCTACAGTACGTTGTACTTTGGCCTTAAATCATAAATCTACTGTTGCGTTTTAGAATGGCTGTGATGAATGTAATCAACTGTGTTATAATTATAAGAATATCATTGATTACACCTCAACTTTTCAATTTAGGTGATTTGTAATCTGGATCAAAGTGATCCGGATTTTATAATCCTATATTTTGTGATCGAGATTACTTTTACTGGCTCGTTTTGATCTGGTTTTTCAGAAAATGTCACTGTTTGATTATATTTATCCAGGTTACAAATAGTTCCGATTACAACATTTGTTTTTTTACAAAATCCGGATCACTTTGATCCAGATTACAAATTCTGAAAAAACAGCCCCTGGGGGTCTAAAACCACAACTAATCTCAATTTTTCCAAGTAAAGGTCTGTCTTGAAGGGGCTCCCGAGTGGCGCATCCAGTAAAAGCACTTGCGTAGAGTGCAGGATGCGTCCTATAATCTGGACGTCGCGAGTTCGAGTCCAGGCTATTCCTTTGCCGACCGAGGACGGGAGCTCCCAGGGGGCGGCGCTCAATTGGCCGAGTGTCGCCCGGGGGGAGGGAGGGTTAGGTTGGCCAGGGTGTCCTCGGCTCACCGCGCACCAGCGACCCCTGTAGTCTGGCCGGGCGCCTGCGGGCTTGCCGTAAGATGCCCGAGAGCTGCGTTGTCCTCCGACGCTGTAGCTCTTGGGTGGCTGCATGGTGAGTCCGCAGTGTGAAAAAAAGCGGTCGGCTGACGGCACACACACGGAGGACAGTGTGTGTTCGTCTTCACCCTTGCGAGTCAGCACAGAGCTGGTAGCGGTGAGCTGAGCATAATAAAATAATTGGCCATTCCAAATTGGGAGAAAATAATAAAAAATAATTGGCAATGACTACATTTAAAAAAAAAAAAAAAGGTCTGTCTTGTATAGCTGTATGGACCTTTGCAACAGGCAACAGGATAGGCTGGTGTTCACGATTGTTTGTTTTAGTATGGAAAGGTAAACCACATTGAGACACTTGGGCTACATCTTAAAAACAAATGAAAAATAGTGTGCATAATGTTTCTAGAAATAAATATAACATAACTACATCTTGCTATTATACCTTATTGGCCAGTGTAGCAGGGCTGAGGCCTGCCCCTGTAAATAGTATGGTTTGCTTTGGGGTTTCTAAATAAATGGTTTTGGGTTGGGTTGTAAATAATAATGTGTTTAATTTGTTTAATTGGATGGCAGGGCTGGGAGTTTAGACCTTCCTGCCTCCCTGATTAAAAGGAATGTGCAGCAGGAGGCCAGGGGGAATTGAACAATTGATAATCAATTAACCCTGCTCATCTGCCTTTAAAAAGAGTCTAAAAAGCCAGTTTCTTTGTTCTTGTTGGTGCTGGGGTGTTAGGGGAATCCTCACAACTGCGTGTGGAACCACGGGAAGCTTCAGCACGATCCCTGCGTGGTTAACCAGGATTGTGGACTTTATGGTAGGGATTATTTTAGGGGATTTTTAATCCTACCATAGTTTATTTAGTTTGTTAGGAAGAAGGTTCCTGGTGCGGGACCTCCCTGTGTAGCAGGAGTAGTGCACGGCCCGAGCTTGACCATCTATTTCTTGGCTGTTTTTGAACTGTGTTTTGTTTTTCCTTTTTGTTACTCATGTACTGCCAAGTATATATCCTCTGACTCTAGGGCTACCATTGCTGGTACCCTAGTGGTGGCACCAACACTGCAACTGCTTAAATTAATAAAACCTGGATGCCTGAGCGGTGTTTCAAATACAAACCCTCTGTGTCTCCGAGACAGTGTGCCCCGCTGTGGCAAAGTGCCCCGCCCCTGTGTGCATTTGTGTGTTCTGTGTTGTATATATGCGTGCGTATGTTAATGTTGGTGTATAGATTGGTACACGGGATATAAACAGGTCTGTGTTTCACGTGTGTTTAAATTGTATATTTGTATTTAGGCACGGGATTGCACATCACGCACGTGCATTTAAAATATAATATGCGAGCACGGGGTTGCACAGAATTAATTCACGTGCTGGGATTCAAGTGAATAATTAATTAGTAATTGAATCCCAGCACAACAGTATATATAGATGCACATTTTCATTCAGTGGGGGTTGGGTGTTCGGAAGAGGAGAACGGGTGAGAGAGAGAGGAGAAACTAGAAAGTAAAATCGTAAACATAAAGTGTTTGTTCTCACCGTGTCTGTTTGTCTGTCCGTGCACCGTTTGTTTAGTGTTAGTCGTTTTGTATGTCTGTTTATTTTGGCGCAAGTGCCGTGTCCTGTTTTGTGTACCGTTTAAAACCTTTTTATTTGTTAATAAACGCTGAGTGCAGCCATTGCACTCAGCTCATCACCATCACCGTCTGTCTGTGTTTGAATTCCTTCCTGCTTCCGGTCTGACGCCACCCACTCTGGCCGTCTTTGTGACACGTGGTGTCTTCGTGGGATAGCCGCGCCTCCAAGCGTCAGACCAGGAGGGGCCTGGATTAAAAAAAAAAAAAAAAAAAAAAAGGGATTACAAATATTGTTTTGGGGAAAAAAAAAAAAAAAGTAAATGGCAGAAGATGCCATCAAACTACGGGGCTGGTTCCTTGAGAATGCTGGGCTGGAGGCCCAGTCTCTGCCCATAGTCGTCCGGGCCCTGTGGATGATGGACAGTGAGAGATGGGAGGCCTATCAGCAGGAACACACCCCAAACACCTTGGAGGAAGGTGTGGAGTTTGTCCTCAGCTTCCTGGAGGCAACCATAAACGGAACAGCAGCCCAGGTAGCAGGACCACCAGCAGAGGAGTACCTGCTGTCCCCATCTCCACCAGCAGAGGGTGAGTACCTGCTGTCCCCATCTCCACCAGCAGAGGGTGAATGCCTGCTGGTTTTGCCTTCACAGCCCAAATGGGAGGAGCCCGAACGTCCTACGCCTGAGTGGGAGGAGCCCGAACGTCCTACGCCTGAGTGGGAGGAGCCCGAACGTCCTACGCCTGAGTGGGAGGAGCCCGAACGTCCTACGCCTGAGTGGGGGGAGCCCGAACGTCCTACGCCCAACAGGGAGGAGTCGGGGCGTCCTACGCCCAACAGGGAGGAGTCGGGGCGTCCACAGCCCAACAGGGAGGAGTCGGGGCGTCCACAGCCCAACAGGGAGGAGTCGGGGCGTCCACAGCCCAACAGGGAGGAGTCGGGGCGTCCACAGCCCAACAGGGAGGAGTCGGGGCGTCCACAGCCCAACAGGGAGGAGTCGGGGCGTCCACAGCCCAAAAGGGAGGAGTCGGGGCGTCCACAGCCCAAAGGGAGGCAAGTCGGGGCTTCCACAGCCCTGGGACCCAAGCCACCAGCAGAGGGAAAATGCCTGCTAGTTCAGCCCCAAGAGCCGGAAGGGGAGGGGTTACAGGCTCAACCCCCTGAAAATTTTTTGGGGGGAGAAGGGCAGGATGCTGGTGTCCCCCAGCAGCCTCTAGCTATGCTGCTGAAGGCAGCACGGCGCGCACATGCCCAGCCGCCACAGCAGAGGGAGCCAGCACCGCCACAGCCTCCCTCTGAGTGGCCAGCATCAGCCCCATCGCCTCTGCCTCCACCACCGCCATGAGCAGAGGAGCTGGAGCTGCCTCTGCCTCCACCACCGCCAGGAGCAGAGGAGCTGGAGCTGCCTCTGCCTCCACCACCGCCAGGAGCAGAGGAGCTGGAGCTGCCTCTGCCTCCACCACCGCCAGGAGCAGAGGAGCTGGAGCTGCCTCTGCCTCCACCACCGCCAGGAGCAGAGGAGCTGGAGCTGCCTCTGCCTCCGCCACCGCCCGGAGCAGAGGAGCAGGAGCTGCCTCTGCTGCCCGTACCTCCGCAGGGAGTACGGTGGCCGGAGCCCCAGAAAGGGGAGCTGCCGGCCACGAAGAAGGGGGAGGAGGTCTGGAGACCACTTTCCCCAGCAGCAGTTTCGCTGCAGGAGTTCTTGTGGCCGGAGCCCCACAGGAGGGAGCTGCTGGCTACGAAGAAGGGGGAGGTCGGGGGACCACCCGCCCCCGCAGCTTTTTCGCTGCAGGACGGGACCAGCATGCTGTCAGCCGTGCCACTACCGGCAGGGGAGCTGACAGCATTGCCAGCCATGGGCCTACTGAAGCCTCCCTTCCCAGCCCGAGACTTTGTCCTGGACTGCTGGATTTTTAAGGGGGGAGGTGGCCGTTGAGGCCATGTGTGCTGCGCACAAGGGGGGGTATATGTGGCAAAGTGCCCCGCCCCTGTGTGCATTTGTGTGTTCTGTGTTGTATATATGCGTGCGTATGTTAATGTTGGTGTATAGATTGGTACACGGGATATAAACAGGTCTGTGTTTCACGTGTGTTTAAATTGTATATTTGTATTTAGGCACGGGATTGCACATCACGCACGTGCATTTAAAATATAATATGCGAGCACGGGGTTGCACAGAATTAATTCACGTGCTGGGATTCAAGTGAATAATTAATTAGTAATTGAATCCCAGCACAACAGTATATATAGATGCACATTTTCATTCAGTGGGGGTTGGGTGTTCGGAAGAGGAGAACGGGTGAGAGAGAGAGGAGAAACTAGAAAGTAAAATCGTAAACATAAAGTGTTTGTTCTCACCGTGTCTGTTTGTCTGTCCGTGCACCGTTTGTTTAGTGTTAGTCGTTTTGTATGTCTGTTTATTTTGGCGCAAGTGCCGTGTCCTGTTTTGTGTACCGTTTAAAACCTTTTTATTTGTTAATAAACGCTGAGTGCAGCCATTGCACTCAGCTCATCATCACCACCGTCTCTGTCTGTGTATTCCTGTCTGGTCTGACGCCACCCACTCCGGCCGTCTTTGTGACACCCGCCCATGTGTGTGTTATGTGTTATGTGTTGCGTGTGGTGTGTTAATGTTGGTGTATAGGTATTGGTGCACGGGATATAAATGGGTCTGTGTAGCACGAGTGATTTAAAATATATAGTTGTATTTAGGCACAGGGATGCATAATCGCTTCACGTGCAGATAAAGTATGTGAGCACGGGATTGCACAAATTAGTTCACGTGCTGGGATTCAAGTGAATAATTAATTGGTAATTGAATCCCGGCACAACAGTATATATAGATGCATGTTTTACTCACTCGGGGTTGTTTTCGGTGAGTGGAGAACGGGTGTGGAGAGGAGAGAATTAAAAAACTAAACGAAGGAAAAAGTAAATACAAGTTGCTTTGATGCACCGTGTTTGTTGGTCTGTTCGTCCACTGTCTGTCATTTTGAGCGTCTATTTATTTTGGCCCAAAGTGCCGTGTTCTGTTTTGTTCAACCTTTTATTTTTGTTTGTTTAATAAACGTACTGAGCGCAGCCATTCCGTTTCAACCCCAGTATTGCCTGCTTGTGTGATTCTTTCTGGCCTGACGTCACCCTACAGCCAGCCTGTTCACAGTCTCTCACGTTTCTCAGCGGATACCCACACCATAACAGTATACCCTGTTACAGCCAGTATAAAAGGTGTTCCCATGTTAACCCAACAGGATTTTACATGCTTAAAAAGCCGAGGGGTAAATTACTGTATTTTGTTAGGAACAGAATGTACTATTGAGGACTGTATAATACTGAAATATTTTGTGGTTAGGCAATTAGGCAAAATCTTATAGTATGAAGACTTTCTGACATTGAGGTATTTCTCTCCTAGATTGAGATGTTTCTTTTATTGTCTCTATTTCCTGCAGTAACTCTTTTATATTTTTAAAACCTGTGATTTGCATCTGCAGCTGTTTTATGCACCATAACTTAAGTCCACAAATTAAATCCCTGAGGAAAACATGTAACTAAATCTGATTGGAACATGAAACATAAAAAGAAACCATTACCAACATTTGTAATAACTGAAAGTACCCATACCATCATTATATAATTTGATATCTGTTCTTCAAAGAGAAACTTGTACTAGATGACACAGACTTAATAGAAAGACATTTCAAGTTCATGCCATATGAAGTCCTTTCCAATTGTCCAGACTCATTAGTTCCTGAATAAAAGGTAATGCTTATTTTTTTAAAATATCCCATGACTGTATTATGTTTTATTTGTTTGTTCAATAATGCTAAAGATGTATTGGCCTAACAAGTTATTAAAATTCATCACTATTATAACAAAAAAAAAAAATCTAGCAGTACTTAATTTGGCAGTTTCAAAATAATCTCATACATTTGTTTTTATATTACAATACCACAACATGTCTATGTTTCAATGTTTCTTGAGGAAGTTAAAGATGATTTTGCTGCTTTTATGCCTTTTTGGCACAACCTTTTGTATTCCAGCAAGTATTTGGTACATTGAAATACATGCCAGTTATAAACATATGAAAATATCTGTATTTTAATTTTCTGCCTGCTTATCTTTTAATGGGCTGTATTATTGGTCATGTGGCTGTTTAAGTTCCGGATCACAGCGACACTTACAGATACTGGCTTCTGTGTTCCACTCTGTTCTGCATAATGTGCACATGTCACTTTTAATGGTACTAATGACACCTGATGCTATTGAAGGGTATCTTTAGAAATGCTTATCTGAATTTTGCATTATAATTTTTTTTTTTTTAATTATTCAGCTGTATATAACTCAGTTAAGCAAAATGGTGAATAAGAAGTTTAAACATACAAACGGTGCTAGGTAAATGCCGTGCCATCGGGGATGCTAGAGTAACTGACACAAACTTAGCTTTTTGTGTTCTAAGGCAGGATCTAACTGGGTTGACTTTTTTTAACAGTATTCTATATTATCTCTAAACCACTGTGCATAAATATTACATTTGTTTAGCAACTCAAAGGTTAGTATAGTTTCAAAATTATCATCCACCTGTACACTCTGTTCATCCCATAATGAGCTGTGCACTACTGAGCAGAGATGGAAGAGATTTAATTTATATGTGTATATATGTATATATATATGTGTATATGTATGTGTGTGTATATATATATGTGTGTATATATATATATGTGTGTATATATATATATATATATATGTATGTGTATATATATATATATATATATATATATATATATATATATATATATATATATATATAAGCAAAAGAATCACAGAAAAAAAAAAAAAAATGCCACGTCTGTCAAGAGAGTAGTGCCTTCGTGCAATCTGCATGTTGGAGGCTGGACTAGGGCAGCTTACTGTAGCTCGCCGTCTTGGGTGCTCACAGCCAGCAATTTCAAACCTGGTGAGACGGTATAACCAGACACACTGTCAATGACAGGCCACGAACTGGGAGACAAGAGTCACAACACCTGCCCAAGATCGACAGATTATTTGGCAGCACCTTTGTGATGTCAATTGTTAATCAGCACAATAAAAAGTCACTGCACCTGCTCTAAAACAGTTTGTCATTTTTCGATCACATCTAGTGAATTTCATCCAAATATAAGTGATAAGTTTCTTTTGATGCTCAAATATAAGTGATAAGTCCTTTGATGCTCTGTATATTTCACTGGTGCATTTTGTTAATTTAAGTAATGTTTTTTAAATTGCAATCCACAACAGCCAGTCTCAGTTTGCCAGTACAGTACATAATTAGTAGTCATATGTGCCTGTTTAGTTTATAATTAGGGTTTTTAACTTGTTATTTGTTCAGTGTATTCTTTTTAAGTTTCCATAGAACTGTGGATTTTGACTTTTGTTTCATGGTTTTGTTTTTTGTCCGTGAGGAAGTTGGCAACCTGTTTTGTCCCTTGACCCCCCAGTGATGTTGCTCTAAAAATCAAAAAACTAACGAAACAATCAGATTATTTTTGTTTTTGCCATATCTGATCTAACAAACACATTACTCATATTTGTACACCGAGACGTTTTACTCATTTGGGTACTCCTACTACAGTCTTTCTTGGACAGCACCACCGGATATTTATTTTCTATATATTTGAGGGTTTAAGGGTTTTCTTTTTTTTTATACAATAGTTGGAGACAATTGTATGATGCAATATTGGGCCAATAGCTGGCTATTGCAAAATACAATTGTAGCTCCATATGTGGAAATCCACAACAATTAAAAAGGCAGACAGGATATCCACAAAATTACGAACAAAAACAAAATGCACAGACACACGTTTTTTTTTTAAACAAAACAGACAATAGATTGTGGGTGTGTGACAGGGTAGCAGGGGCGGTGATGGTGTAGATAGCAGTAGTGTGGAGTAGTGGTTAGGGATCTGGACTCTTGACCGGAGGGTCGTGGGTTCAATCCCAGGTGGGGGACACTGCTGCTGTACCCTTGAGCAATGTACTTTACCTAGATTGCTCCAGTAAAAACCCAACTGTATATGGGTAATTGTATGTAAAAATAATGTGTAAAAAATAATGTAATTGTATGTAAAAATAATGTGATATCTTGTAACAATTGTAAGTTGCCCTGGATAAGGGCGTCTGCTAAGAAATAAATATTAATAATAAGAGATCCTAGCACCGTTCCCTGCAGCGCCCTACCGAGTTCATGGCCCCAACTAGAAGTTTCTCCCCTTAAAGGAACCTACTGCTTCCTATATTTTAAACTGTTATCTATCCACTTGCACGTGTTTATGACGTCCTTCCTGGTGAAATCTGTATAAATTAGTAAAAACTATTTATTTAATGTTCAGGCTAACTTTGGACGGTATTAATATAACCTTAAATGTAAATTTGGTTTCGTACCTTCCCTCAGGCTCGCATCCCGTAGGTGTGAGCATTAATAGGTGTAGGTGCATCAATAATCTCTCTGCAAGGCTTCCTGCTAGTTTTCCAGAACCGGTAATGGTAAAAAAAAAAAAGATTCCACCAGAAAGTTTTTGCTTAAAGATGATTTTAAATGAAAGCTATTAAAATTACCAGAAATTTCAACTAGGTTAAACACATTAGCAGCCAGTATTCAGTTGCCCACTTATTACACACAATTCTGGTGCATCGTGTGGTTTGTTCAATGAAGTAATGTCTACAGTAAGATTAGTATTACTCTTATACAAATAAATATTGTATGTCCTCTCATTATAGATGTATAGGACTGAAACACGTACAGTCTTGAAAGGATTAAAGGCTACGCCCTTTGAACAGAAAAATGGAAATGGTAAACCACAGGTGAGAGGTACACACATGCAATGTTTCTGTGAAGGGGTGTGTGCAAGTGTAAGGGTATTTTCCAAATGTTTACCCATTGCATTAAGAATTCACTATAACTGACTAACACTGTGATCACTACCCAACTGAATTATTTGTATGTGTATAACGGACTTACCCAAATGTTGCTTAACTCCCCTTCTGTTTTGCAGGAAACCAAACAACAAGTAACAAAGCCTCCATCAAATCGACAGCAAATACCCCTCAAGTTTATTATGTAACAGGCACTACTACTACTAATGATGTACTTGGCCATTTTAATCTCCATAGTATTCTCAGCAATCATCCCCATACTTTCCAGACCCTGGGTACTCACCTACAACAGGACCTGGTCATGCTACAATAATAGCCTCGGATTAGAACATATATCCGTTTCTTTTATTTATTTTGTACTTATTACTTATCTTACAGCATCTCTGTTGTGTTTCTATGTAGATTAATTACCATGATCTGTTCCAGAAAAAGATTTTTCAGGCACAAACAGTATTCTTTTACAGGGCAGCAGTGTGGAGTAGTGGTTAGGGCTCTGGACTCCTGACCGGAGGGTCGTGGGTTCAGTCCCCGGAGGGGGGGGGGGACACTGCTGCTGTACCCTTGAGCAAGGTACTTTACCTAGATTGCTCCAATAAAAACCCCACTGCACAAATGACTAATTGTATGTAAAAATAATGTAATTGTATGTAAAAATAATGTGATATCTTGTAACAAATGTAATAAAAATAAGGGTGTCTGCTAAGAAATAAATAATAATAATAATTGTGGTTTCTGCACAAGAAACAAAGTGGCAGAAGACACATTTTCATAAAGTAACATAATTACTGTGGTTTACTTCTGCCTTTTTTTAAACTTAAATAAACATTGAACTTAAATAAACTCTTCAAAATGTTTTAGAAAAGGGGGCATTATACAAAGAAAAAACACCTCACCGTTTTGGTTTTCATTTATTACAGTCCTCACAACAAAAAATACTAGGATCACAACAAAACAAAACGTTGATTACTATGATTAACATGTACCTTGCAAGTTGGACCAGCGTTTGAAAACCTCCATCTGTATCCTGATTCGCTTATCAAATCTGTAGCTGCACTTTGATCCTGTTTTTTTTTATGTTATTGTTAATCCCTACTGACCCACACATCACTTGCCATTTTAGAAAATGTTGCGCAAATTCTGGCAATGTGGTAAATTGGTGCAAGGAAAAACGTGTTATGATAATTATTTCTAATATTTATCAACTATGTAATTTATGGCAAACACTGATGTGGATTTTTGCCTTCAAATTCATCTGCAGCACCGTTCGTTTCAAATATTTCAGCTAGTTTCTCTGCCACTGCTAAAGTCTTCTCTCGTTGATCAACGAATGAGCACTGACACAAAGCGAAATGGGCGGAAATTTGTGACTCATGCTAAAATGGAATGCATCCGTGTTGGATGAAAAGCAGATTAAATAAATCCTGGTACCCAGTACCGGCATCAAAATGAATCCCGGTACGGAGTACCTGTGAGTACCAGAAGAATTTCACCCTTGGTGACAGACAATCCCTAAATATCTAGGACCCTAGTATTTATAAATCCTGGATTTTTACATAAATACATTAAAGTTTTATATAAACAGTAACTTAATTCAGCCTTCTGCTGTGCTGCAAACCAAAAATATGATGCAGGAAAAAATATTGACTTAATGAGCTCCTTTTTTTATTGATTTACTGATCATTATTTCCTATAATGAATACTTTTAACAATAACATGAGCAAATTATTTATTCTCTGATTTAGTACTATTAAATGTATCCAATCATTTTTTTTATTGACTAGAATAGGGTTGGGACAATTATCAATAATGTGATAGTATCGTGATAAAAATGTTCAATGATACACACGATACTTAATTTTTACATTATCGTATATATTGTACCGTCTTTATCGTCATTATCGCCAATATTGTCACTGGTCCTCACCACCAGTTTAGCTCTCACACTTTGTTGCCTAGTTGGTTGATACGAAGCAATGAACCGAACCTGCTGACATTGCCATAGCAACTAAGCCACCTCCTTACGCTTTGACCCAGATGTACTTTTCATCTTAAATTGTAGCTGCACGGCGCGCACCTAATTAAATCAAATGCGTAAGAGATTTAACTATATGAAATGGGAGACACAAATAATAATATTCAGTGTGGCCCTGGGGGCAAACTAAAACTTATCCCGAAAAAAAATACAAAATCGATTGTCTGGCAGTATTTCAGAATGAATGCGGAGGACTCTGAAACAGGGCAACCTATGTGTCGTGCTTGTTTAAAGGTGGTACCGTGCAAAGGTGTAAATTCGTCAATCCTTCGTGATCCTCACCCAGCTCAATATAACTTGTGCAAATCTCAAGCGGTCTGCAACACAAAGAAGGTAACAGCTGCTGCTACAGGAGCTGACCCAGGCACTGTAAGTCGTGATTGTTCAAAGCCATGACATCAAATGCAGCCTGGAAGTATCATAGAGCAGTGACATATTTCTTGGGAAAAGACATACTCCCGAACTACACCATGGAAAAGAAGCGTTTCCAGATGCTGGTACAGACTTTAAATCCCAGATACAAGTTACACTGCAGGAAGTTTTTTGCAGACAAGGTGATACCTGATTTGTATCACAGCACCACGGATACAGTCAAAACAAGCTTAATAAAGGCTGACTATTTCAGTTTCACCACGTCCATGTGGAGCTCACAAGCACTAGATAGTTACATGGGCGTTACAGTTCATTTTTTTAATAAGGACTGGGAAATTAAGTCTCATTGTCTGGGGGCATTTCCATTTTCAGAAGATCATACTGGGGTGCACATTGCCCAGGGCGTACTGAATTTCCTTGAATAGGGAAATAAAGAAAACATAATAGTAGGAACCATTGACACTAATCCTCAGGATTGATGGAAGGTTAATTCATTGTCCTATCCCCAATTGTCAACATTTGCAAGGAAATATCTTGGGATTCCAGCAACAAGAGTGCCGTCAGAAAGGCTGTTTAGCAGCGCAGGACTAATTGTTACCCACCAACGAAACAGAATGAAACCAGAAACCATAAACAAAATGGTTTTTGTGGCAAAAAATGTAAAGTAAATATGATTTCAAATGTGTACCTCTGATCTGATGTGTTTATTGTCATGGTGTTGTAGGTTTGCCAAAACAATGACTTTCATAAATGTTCACAATTTCTTGTGAAAGTAAAGATTACATACTGTGTAAAAATAAGTTCTAAGGGAAGCTAATAAAGGCTGAATTATTATTATTATATATTTTTAGGGGGGTAGTTTTTCAGCAATGAGATCAAATATTAACATTTTAAAAGATGTTTTAAAAACGTTTTGTTCAAAATAAAGCATTGCTGTTGGAATTGTAAAGTTTCAAAACTTTTATTTTATTTTTTTCTAAGATAAAACTACCAAAATTAATTATCGTGATAATAGCAGTTATCGTGATAATTTTTAAGACAATAATCGTGATACAAACATTCCATTACACCGTGTAACAATTTTTTTTTTTTTTTGGTTCCTGGGTAGTAAGTGTTATTTCCTAATTGCTTATGCCTTAAAAGTATAGAAAATGGCTATTATTCCCCACAAACTTTGCTTTTGTGACCAGGACAGTGATATTTTGAAATTTACCTATTTTCCAGAACATTCCAGATAGATTCAGTGCTGAGTAAGCTTGGAGTAACTTCTAGAACTTTCTAGAACTTTCCAGTAATATAAATAGTAGTATAAATACAGGGGCCTTAAGCCCACCAGTTCAGTTTAGTTCCAGCTGCCTAAGTGGATACATATCTGCATTTTTCTGAGATGGCATCAAGGTCATAGGAGACTTCAAAATGGTGGCATTCCTGATGGGTCTCCAAGGCAGTTTTACCAAGTTTCCCTGCTATCTTTGCCTTTGGGACAGCAGGGACACCAAGGCGCACTACCACAGGCGGGACTGGCCACAGCGGACCGAGTTCTCTGTGGGGAGGAACAACATCAAGTGGGAGCCACTGGTGGACCCCCGGAAGGTGCTGATGCCACCACTGCACATCAAATTGGGCCTTATGAAACAATTTGTCAGAGCTCTAGATAAGGAGTCGGCAGCCTTCAAGTCTTCTTCCCTAAGCTGTCTGAGGCAAAGGTCAAAGCCGGTGTCTTTGTCGGACCACAGATAAAGAAGATCCTGGAGTGCAATGAATTCCCCAAGAAGCTCACTAGTAAGGAGAAAGCGGCTTGGAACAGCTTTGTCGCAGTGGTTCGGGGCTTCCTGGGCAATCACAAGGCCGAAAACTATGTGGAGCTGGTTGAGACTCTGGTGAAGAACTACGGCACAATGGGCTGTAGGATGTCCCTCAAAGTCCATATCCTTGATGCTCATCTTGATAAATTCAAGGAGAACATGGGAGCGTACTCGGAGGAGCAAGGCGAGCGCTTCCACCAGGATATACTGGACTTTGAACGCCGCTACCAAGGACAGTATAACGAGAACATGATGGGAGACTACATTTGGGGGCTGGTTCGTGAAAGTGATTTACAGTATAATTGTAAATCTCGAAAAACTACTCACTTCTAAATCTTTTGTAGTCATTTTTGTATTACTTTAGTATAAATACATGTTAATTTGGATTCATATGTTGTTTTTTTCTGACTTTATGTGAACGAAAAGACACAAATTCGCCCGTTTTCTCATTGGAAATAGGTAAATTTCAAAATATCACTGTCCTGGTCACAAAAGCTTTGTGGGGAATAATAGCCATTTTCTATGCTTTTGAGGCATAAGCAATTAGGAAATAACACTTACTACCAAGGAACAAAAATTGTGTTACATAGTGTTATCGTCCCAACCCTAATGTAGAGTGAAATGTATTGTACAGAAATGTTGAATGGTTTCGCTTGTGTCAAAATTTAAAAAAAAAACAAAAAAAACACGTGAACCTACAAATTAATCTTTTCTAGAAGTGCAAATGCAAGAAAAATGTATTTGCATCGGCAATAGTGCACTAGTTGTTCTTCTCGCTGAAAAACTGTTTATTTTTTAATAAAGATGGAAGCTCAGCATTGTAAGATGTAGAGTGTAGTGTGGGATGACTGACTGTTTGGCCCAGGATTTCGCCTTCTGGACCGAGAGGAGCCACCCTCGTTTTTGAGGTGCAAATTCGGTCAGAGGTCACCAAGGCCGGGTGATAGAGGACCACCGACCCCCAGAAGGCAGTTACGGTTGCAAAGGAGGCGGTGGGGAGGTGGAGGAGAAAGGCTTGCTGTGTGGTCCAGTGGTTAAAGAAACAAGCTTGTAACCAGGAGGTTCCCGGTTCAAATCCCACCTCAGCCACTGACTCATTGTGTGACCCTGAGCAAGTCACTTAACCTCCTTGTGCTCCGTCTTTTTCGGGTGAGACGTAGTTGTAAGTGACTCTGCAGCTGATGCATAGTTCACACCCTAGTCTCTGTAAGTCGCCTTGGATAAAGGCGTCTGCTAAATAAACAAATAATACGTATTGGAAGCTGAGCCTGGACTATATAGGTTGAGGAACCAATAGGATTAGCGTAGCGAGCTGAGCCTCGCTCCTAGAACTACGGCAAGCCTCTATCTGTGTGATTAGTTGTTCTAAGACACATTAATAGTTTCCCAGTCTCATGAAAATGTCAAGATCAGCCTGTATGCACATATATATTATATAAAAAAAACAAACATGCATACATCAATTGAGGGTAAACTGGTCCTCAACAGACAAGTTATGGATGACAATTAACCAAATGTGGGATGCTCATTTGGGGAGGTAGGAGTAGTCTCTCAGTTGTACAGCTAAACCAAATTGTATCCCGGTGAAAGACCATAAGGCTAAGTTATTGTGTAAATGTCACTGTCACCACCAGTTATAGAGAAACTACAAGTGTCTCTATCTAGAGTTCTCATACAAGAAAGGGTTCGCCCTTTCTTCATAAAAGCTTGTCTGGAGGCGACTTTTATATTGTGTTTAATTTTGTGCAAGTAAATAAAAGAGCAGGAAGGCATTTGAACGGCATCTCTTTTCCTGTCTTCCAACAACTCAACATCACTGCTTTGTACTCATCACCACAGATTCAAATCTCAATCCCTAAAATTCATAGAACACAAGAAAATACAATGTTGTGCACAATGCTCACAGTTACTAAAGTCAGTGAAAGAACAAAACTATATTTTAGTGTATAATTACATTTTAGTGGTCATTATACAGTTATTTATACTGTACATTAGATCCATCCTTGATACTCCTGTGTCACAGGGTTCCCTCCTCTGCATGCCGCTACCACCAGCTAATGTTCAGTCAAGATGCTTTCTTTTAATTAATAAAATGTAATCTTCATTATTTTATCACAAACTTGCCTTCAGACAGTCAGATAAAACCAGCAAAAGACACTTTACATACATTTCATCAGTATTATTTATTTTTCCCTCACTCACACCTACAATACCTGTCGGCTTTATCTCACACCGACCGCACACACAGGTAGCTTGGGAGCTTCTCTTTTAAACTCCATAACCCCTCCATTAATTAGCAGGTCATCATTCTATCAAATGTGCTGATTTAATTATAAACTACACACAGCAAACAAATCACAAACATACAAAACAATTATATTTATAGACTGGTATTAAAAATGGACATCTATAAAACATAAGGAGTCCAGCTCCCTGCGTTAACTTTGGATACAGTGACAATTGTTGTTGTTCCTTAACAGTAATTATGGGTTGGACAACAAATAAATAAACACAGTGTCTCTCTTTTATTGTCCAGTTAGCAGCAAATCAATCTGTCCATTACTTTATTAATCTCTTTCCATCCAAGGATAAACGAAAAGGAAGACAGGACTGATATTTAGTGATGCGCATCAGTACATGATAGCCTTGACAGAATCTGATACCATGCTAGTTTCTGAGTTCAAAATCAGACATGCATACAGAAATAATGCAAAACAACAACAATATTTATGAATGCCAGAATATCATTTTAGCTAGATCTTTTATTTGTTTAGGAGCTTGTCAGAATTTGATGACATCAAGTCTAAACCCTAACAGAATGTATATGTATGTAATGTTTTACTATATATGTATTTATCATGTATTACATTAGTGCAGTGTATTTGTATGTAAAGGTTGTCAAAATCTATAATCCATAATTAAAAAGTATAGACCAATTTGTATTTTACAAGATGGAAATATTATTATTAAAGTTTTGAGTTTGGCTTAAATAACAGTTAATAGATAATAGGGGTCTATGTTTTTAAACAACTCTAGTACTTGCATGCAAAATATTTCCAAACTATAATTACTGACACATTAAGCTACTTGCACAATTATACTGTGGGTTCTTTCTGTTTAAAAAAAAAGTATTGTGCAATTCTGAGTGTGAGTTGATCCACGTAGGACATGTTCTGTAAACTTTATATTTTCCAGTTTAACAAAATATAGAAGATCCCTATTCCAATCAAGGGCCTGCTTTCTCGGGCTTCTAACTAATAAGGTTGAAAAGGAAAAGGAATCTGGTGGCAGTTTTGAAACAGTAATTTCACTAAATTAGCACCTCACCGAAAAGCCCAATAAGTGGGGGTTGGGGTTGTGCGAAAGCCAAGAATGGGACCCAAAGACAGTCCTGAATGAGGCGTACCTGGGGCAAGATTAGCATATACATGTACTGTATTTTCAATATCAGACTAGAGCTGCTGCCAAGTCAAAGTCTACTGTTTTTGTATAGTGTATTACCATTTATACATTTCTTCAGTAACTGCATCTGACAGAGTCTCAATTCAAACCAGTTTCATGTAAGTCCGTTGATTTAAACTGGGATCAATTTTCAAAGAAATTTCAACCCAGTGATGAAAATGTGGCATAAGTGGAGGTAATGCAAAATTTGCAGAGCACACACTTGGTTAAGAAATATTACCTGAGAGATTATAACCCTGTGCTTACATTCCAAGTCATGTTCTGTGTTGTTTAAACTAATTGAACCTCTGTTTAGATTGTGAAGTACTACAGGACTGGTATTGCCCATCCCTGGCACAGTAGACAATGAAAGGCAATGCAGAGACAATATTATGTTGTCAAGTCTATAGTTACTGGTAAATGTAATTATGTAAACATACTGTACAGTAACATGACTTTTATTGCAAAATCTTCCAGTGGAAATATAGAAAAAGTCTGTATATTAGACACACATAATTAATGACATTTTATAGGATTGCTAAATACAGGATTATGTAACCAATAAAACTAACAGATTTCCTAATCTATCTGTGTAACCACGAACAATAATCATGAAAATGACTTTGTATCACACCCACTGATTCATTCATTGAAGTAGGGTATATAAAACTGCAGACAAAGTTTATCTTCAGAACTTTTTTTTGGCTGCTCATACAACTGTTTTCAGAAGTACAGGTACAGTAATTATTATTATTATTATTATTAGTAGTAGTAGTATTATTATTAAATGTTGATAATGGTAATTTGTTAGAAAATATATGCTTTATGTTTTTAAATTATAGTTGTTTAATACCAGAATGTGATTTAATTAAAACTACTGCATTCTTGTGGGGTCTGATTTTCAAATCTTTGTAAACTATGATGAATAACTCATGTTGAATTTAATTATTGAAGTTTAGGACTCTTTAAAGCAGCCCTGTAAACCAAAATCTAGACCATAATTAACCTAACTGCAAAAACGATTGTTAATTATAAAAAGTCTGTCTTTAAAAAACAATTGTAATAAAAAAAATTGTACTGGTATAAAACTAGCAAGAAACAACTCAATTAAAAAGAATGTCTCCTTAAAAACATCCTTTATTGTAATAATAATAATAATAATAATAATAATAATAATAATAATAATAATAATAATAATAATAATATAACAGGTTTTCTAAGTACAATTACTTTTTATAGGAATTTTGACCAAAAGTTAACATTTCTCCATAAATAAGGTAAAAACTGAATTATTTAAAATAAGTTCCTCTCCAAAACATCCTAAATTAATATTAATTTGTAAATATCTTCCACAACCCCTGGAGTGGTGATAAATACTGGAAATGTTGCCTTTATCCTTCTGCTGTAAGAAGTACTTGGGCATTGTGTTTGGGTAAGCAGCTTTGTGAACATCGGTGGAATGTTCAGCTTTTTTTTCTTGAATAATTTACAATTGAAGCATGTTCCAAGTACTTATTACAACAGTATGGGGTTATACATGTCATCAATGCTATTTATATAAAAAAAAAAAAAAAAAAAAAAAAAAGCTGAACATTTTTGACGGGTTTTTGAGAGCACTTCTGAAATAACACCTCTACCACGACAAGCTATTATGAGTGTGTCATGTTTCATTTTATTTTTTTAATTTTTTTTTCTAGGTTAGTTTTAGGTTAGTACTGTACCAGTAGTGGGTTGAATTTTTTGTTTTACATTGTTTTCTGATTTTAAAATTTCCCGTCCATTGATGGAACAAATTCCTTTCAAACTTCTGATAAAATTGTAACAATTACCAATGTACTGTTTAAAAATTGACCCATAGTTTCAGGAATGACAGATAAGATAAGCCACAATGTAACCCCAGTATTGTTCTTAGTAGTTACTTACTAGTTTATACTGTTAAAACAAATGTAATCTGCTCTGAAAATGTGCATTTGCTTCTTGTAGTTTATTTCAGCTTCATTATTTCAGATTCCTCATGAAAAATGAAAGCAAAACAGAGACAATTACATTTCCCTTAAAAGTCTCAATGTAGTGTTCATGGATTGTAGTTCATCATTGACAGACTTAGATGTAATATTGATGCCTTTATTGTTTGCTATTATCTTACAGAACCAATCATACAACATGAAGCCTGTGATCTTATTGTTTTTATTTGCTGCAACAACTGCTGCTTTTCCAGTAAGAACTATTATTATTATTATTATTATTATTATTATTATTATTATTATTATTATTATTATTATTATGATGATGATGATGATGATGATGTCAAAATTGTATGCTAATGTATAAGGTTGTAACTGATTTGCAAAGCTTTCAGTCAGTCTTAGACATTTTTATTCTGAAAGCTCACTAAAAGCTATGGGCCAAATATTCAAAGCCTTGTGTGTGTCGCAAGGGGAGTTGTAGAGATTTTTTTTCTGCAAGTCTTTTTTGCGAAACAAGTTGCAATTTTGAGTGATGCTGTGTTGGAAAAAATGGGTTTGCAAGTTGTTCTCTCGCAAGTGCTTTTCCCTCAAATTTGGGGGAGGTGTCATGAATAATCCTGCAAATTCACCACCACAAGCTAAATTCAAAAGTTAATTTGCTCACAAATCACTATGCTGCATGGAAATCACTTAATACTGGTTACACGCCTCTTAATTATTTCGCAGGAAGTATTTCAGAACAATCTCTGTTTCTAGTAAAGCGTGAACATGAAACAGAAAAGGGGTAAATATCGTGCGGGCAGAATATACAGACAACGTATACCATTCCTTGACTTGTCTACCGAAGAAGTTCTTAGTCGATTTATACTTTGATTAAACATAATAACATTTTGGTTTTTTCCAACTCAAACGTTTAATGTATTTATGGTTTATTTTAAACAATACTAATTACCAGTGCACCCTACACAAACATTGGTTTGATCCATGGTCCGCGCTGTAGTAGTAATATCTGCAGAAACCGCAGTTTGTGGAGATTACAATAAATAAATAAATAAATAAATAAATAAATAAATTTCTATTTAGGCTAGATAGTTGTTAGCTTGGTTTGTTTTTATTCTCTATTAATTAAATTCTATTCATTGAAAAAAAGGAGAGAGAGAACCAGACCGTTATTATTGTTTTTATATATTTTTTTTGAATAGGGGAAGTTAGCAGGCAATGTTCCTGCAGGGGGGTAGGTGTACAGGCAGGCATGAACGCGTTAAAGTTCAACACTAACCCGAAATAAAATGTTGTTCCTGTTATTAAGCAAAAGTATAATCGGAAGCAGTGGTATTTAAAAATAACAGAAGCCAGATTTCACTTTAGTGAAGAAGGCTACAATATTTGTTTTCATTAAAAACGTGTTGTTTATTGAAATTAACGTTCAGCTTTCATATTGAAGCTTGCTGTGTACTACTCATTCAATCAAACCAAGTAGTGTAGGGATTTGCTTGTATCGTTCAAGACGTTTTTAAAATCAAGTAAGCTTATTTCATTTGTGTATAAAAAATGACAATAGAGTCACAGTCCTTCTTTCACAGCCAGTGTCATATTTATGGCACGTAAATGGTAAAGTAATTAAATGCCCCTGGCAGTAGACTGTCTCTGTTTAGCGCTCGCAAGAACTTGCAGAATGGATAAAACTGTGTTGAGAATTGTAAGAAAACACATTTGCGAGCAAAACATTTAATTACATTTTTAACTTTCATAGCTGAAGAGGTGCTGGGGCTGTGCCTCGTCAAGCCCAAATAATGCATCTTCATTTTGCAAAAAGTTGTGATGGTTATATACCTCGAAAGAGTTGCGATTGATTTCCTGTGTTAATTCATGTTAATTTATTCTTTTCCGCAGCGCTGCGATAATTGCAGTTTCTCTGCATCTCTTAGATTTCACTCACTTGCGATTTTACGCAAAACATTTGCAACGCAAGCAGAGTTGCGAGAAAGATGAGAAAATTTGCAAGACCTTTGAATATTTGCCACTATGTTTTTCCATTACCTTAGAAAACAAAATGAATGCAGCACAGAAAGCCTATTTTCTGAGCCCTGTAGAATACTTGTGGTTGCTTATGCGTCTTAGGAGAGTATGTTGAGTCAAGTGGATGTTGCATTGCTTATGTTTTTTGAGGCTATCTCAGATGAACTTTTTTTTATCTATTTAATATTGGTTAACTTGTTGTGTGTTCTGTATGTTTGCCTATTGTTGGTTCTGCTTAATTATGTGTCATGCTTACTAACAAAACGCCTCTAACAAAAATGCTTCTGAAAAGAGTCCCCAAGTGTGACTTCCCCAACATAACATAATTCCCTGTGATTCAGCATTTACTATGATATACAGCACTTTTGTGTGCTATCAGCACATTTTAGTACTAGTACATGTTTGAAGGGATTTTTATACATTTTATTTACATTATAACAGGCCCTGTCAAGAAAACATTATTCCCAGTTGTCTTCATCTTTATCTTCATCATCATCATCTGAAGAAGAAGAAGAAAGGCCAAAGAGCACCTCGACAGCTCTGCCAAGCACAATTAAAACTGTTACTGCAACAATGCCTACCACAGCTACACCTTCTACACCTCTCAGTAACTGCACCATTATTACAGATCCTTTTGATACCACACCCTCAGGACCAGCCAGTACTATGACTACAGGTAGTAGAGGTGATAACAACATTAAAGCGTATGTAGCAAAACACCAGTATGTTAAATATTAAATGTACAATACCTGCTAGATTATCCAATACACCTGATAATCAGATCAAAATTGGTGTTGAGAGAGGATTGCCGATAAATGTGTTTCCACAGTAATTTAGAATCTGTATTTTTCCATGTATTATGCTATAGACCTGTTGTCTTTGTTTTGGTTATACACAGCTGAAAAACCATCCATGCACTCATATGTACTTTAATAAAGATAAACATACCTTTATACAATAAAGTGTAAACCATACCAAGTAACCTGTATAGAATGCCTTCCACATACACTGATATTAAATCATATGTACCAAGCTTTAGCTTAAGTTAATTGTAGGCTGCTTTTTATGTCTGTTTTAATGTAATAAATCATACATGATACCTTGATTTTAGTGGAGATGAAAAACAAATAAAGCTGGATCACTTTTTTCAAGTAATAAGAGTTAATTACTTAATTTATCTCGTGTTTCTTAATAGCTGGTGTAGCGTCAGAGTGGGTCATAATATCATTCTGTGTATGAAAGTAACAGAATTGAAATATACAGAGGGGGATATTAAGCCATTCTCTGTGTCTATTTGGTTTCTGGTCACAAACTCCCCCATTGACAAAGAATGCTTTTAAAAAGAGTCGTAAACTAAATACTGGACAAATGGCTTATCTTCAAGATGGCTGAATGACTCATTTGACGCCGCAAGCCAGACAGTTCTGGGTGCTTTGACAGTTAGGACAGAAAACAGTCCATCTCATAAATCCAGCCGACAGGGGGCGGAATAGTGGACCAATTGAGAACAAGGGGTATCCAATCACAGGGGTAAAGAGAAGATTACAAAAGTATGAGCGCGACACTCAAACAGGGCTCCCGACATGAAATCCAAGGTTCTGATACACAAACCAGTCTTTGAACTGTGACAATCTGGAGATACAGCCTGCAACCAGCTGGAACAGAGATACCGTTTTTGGACACTCTATAACTATTCTAGTGTTTGCCTTGGTGTGGGAGTCCGCTGCGTAAGACATCTAAAATCCTAAAAGTAATCAAATCTCTAACTTAGCCCCGATTGATCACCAGAGAAAGAGTTGGATGAACATTTGAAGTCGACATTAATTTAAATATATTCAATTTATTAAGCTAGCATTGCCGGAGTTTTGCAGTGAAATATCCCAGACATAACCGGATGAAGAGTGCACATATTGGTGGAGGAATTGCTGTTTCAGTGGAATACCTAAATAGTCAATGACTCTTGTTCTTTGCAAAGACATTTGTTTCGTACCCTGAAGTGGAGACGAAACGCAAGGAAGGCAGACCCCAGAACCTGGACCTGTCCTTGCCAGCAGGAGAGCCTTCGAGCGCCTGTATTGTTGAAGACACGGATCAGCTGAAGGAGGCAGCAAACATCCATTATGTATTCAATAAGTAGTGTTTTAATCCTCTTATGAACTCGAGAATAATCAGACCTTAAAGTAAAATTAACGTTTTGCTTTAAGTAGAATGTAAGGTTGTCTGGACGCAGAGAGCGTCTTTATCTCGCAAGAGTGAGAATTACCTTCTGTACCAAAACATATACTGTATATGAGACTGTTTTTCACGATGCTTTGATTATCAAATATTAACGAAAGTAAATATTTGTGTTACTAACGATACCCTTGTTAAGACTAACCTTCGTCTTAAATAGCTGTCAGGAATGTGGTTGTAACCTTTAAAGGAATCTCCCATAGGATTGCGTTGGATCGCTAATCAACCAGCGGGAGTGGGGTGTCGTTGTTTAAACTTTCTTTTCTGTACTGTTTAGTTTAGTTATTTCTTCCTTTTTGTATTATCTTACTTTAGTTGTTGCACCTTTAATTCTTCCTTTATTTAGTTTTATTTCTAATAAAACTGGTCCTTTGTATTCACTAGAAACATTGTCTAGTCTGATTATTTCGATATAAGTTGGGTTCTGCATGACTTGAATTCAAATAAGGTATTTTATTATTACAATTTAAACTAGTCCAAATACAAATATACCTTGCACACTGCATGTATTGGTGCCCCATGTGAGGAATTCATAGACTGAAATGAACCACCTTTGTTGAAATAAATTACGTTTCAATTGAATACAAAGATTTTGTAAGGAATTGCTCTACCACTGGTCCAAAAGTATGGCCTGGGGAAATAGTCATGTCCAATAAGGCGGACTTGTCTGCATCCGGGACCCTCGCCTGAGACATCCACAGCTGTCTGAGCACCACCACCAAGCCTGCCAGGCTTCTGCCCAGGGCTTGCCCTTGGAACCCCGATATTTGCAATAAAGTGCCAGAGACTGCGTGTAGCTCTGAAGCTAGCGGCTCGGGATGGGTAACAGTGCGCAGCGTCCAGGTAGGCCGTCAAGAGGCCTCCTGTGTTTGCAAGGCGTGCCACCTGCGCTTCGGCCGCGTAAGCCTTTTTCAGGTGTTATTCTCTGATCCTGCATTGGCCGTTAGGGCATACAGGATCATTGGATAGACCTCCTACCGGGGGGAACTGGGCCCTATCACCTCTGCTCCCTCCATGGAGACAGGTGCAGGCTGCTCTCTTGGACACGCTGGGAAGTTGGTGGCCCTTTCCATCAGTGCCCAAACCTAGTTCGAGGGCCCTGGAATCTCAGGCTCTGAGGCGAGCTCAGAGCTGGGGGCCATTACCTAAGTTAGGTCTGGGTCCTGAGTCTCCGTTCGCAAGAAGGACTCCTCATCCCAGGAAGCCACTAGGGAGAGCGCATCACGTCCTGTTGCTCAACCGCTGTAGCAACCACTGGCGAAGCTGGGATATACTCTGGGGCAGGCGCTGGTGGAGCTGGGGCAGGCGCAGGGGGGACCTGCTGCCTGCTTAAGAGCTCGAGTATCTGGGCCATTTGGCCCTTTAACTCGGCAATATCCATTGCCTGGTCTGTGTTTCTAGCTCTCTTTCTGCCCCCGAGGGAGATCTAGAGCGATTGCGGTGGCGCTGTGAAGCCTGTGCCGAAGGAATTCTTTGTGCAGGGCTTGGAGGGTAGGGAGGGGAGGCCTAGGATCTCGAGGCCAACGATGGCTCTCCTAGGCTGGCTGCAGGGTTCTCATCCAAGAAAAGCATCAGTCTTTTTTGTAGGGTGCTCTCCTTGGACCCAGCCCAAAAGGAGCAGGACGACCTGTCTGCCAAGGCAGCAGAGGCATGCTCAATGCCCAGGCACCTCGCATACAGAGTGTGTTTGTCCTGCGAAGGCAATTTCCATCTGCAGGACCCGCACGGGTGGAAATTAGACATTTCAGTAGAGGTGTGTAGCTCTGGAATGTCGACGGAGCCAAAGCACCGAGACACCGAAAAAAACCCACAGGGGATTGAGAGTGGGGCCCGAGGGTCTCGAGTGTACTGGGGCGCAAGACTACAAAGACCTCGAAGCGTCGAAGCGCTGAGGCATACAGTCCTCGAGGTGCCGAAGCACCAAGGCACCAAGGCTATTGAGCACAGGGCGGAGCTCAAAAAACCTTGAGGCGTCGAAGCGCCAAGGGGTGGAGTCCTCGAGGCACCGAGGATGCCGAAGTACAGAGGCACCAAGGTTGTGGAGCATCGGGTCACTGAGGCCACCGAAGCGTGGGGCTCGAAAGGCCTCAAGCGCCGTCTGACGGGTCCAGCTGCGAGTGTCTGTCTGTCCTACACAAACAAATCAAGACCTCTCTGGATCTGGACTGAACTTGGAGAACTGAATTTCATTATTATTTAAATAGTTTTATTTGTGACCTGTTATTGCTTTTATTCATTAAACCGGGGCCACCATTAGGTACCGTGCGATTTTGACGTCATGCAGCATGGCTGCCATACCACACAACCTATCAGCTTCTTATGAACACCAGTCAATATTGGACTATCCCTCAACAACTATACCAACTTTCAGCACTCTGCCATAAGTAGTTTTCGAAAGACACATTTTTACACGTTTATGTTTTCTATGCTAGACGCAGTGGTGTTACAAACCCAGTCACTTGTGGTGTCCCCCAAGGATCTGTTCTTGGGCCCCTTCTGATAAATGGGTAATTGTATGTAAAAGTAATGTGTAAAAAATAATGTAATTGTATGTAAAAATAACGTGATATCTTGTAACAATTGTAAGTCGCCCTGGATAAGGGCATCTGCTAAGAAATAAATAATAATAATAATATCTACATGCTTCCCTTGGGTCACCTCATCCACCAACACAGCCTCATGTTTCACTCCTAATGACACCCAGCTCTACGTAAAACTCAACCCTGGTAGCCCCTCTGCAATGGTCCGACTCTCGGATTGCATCCAAGACATCGAGGCATGGATGTCTGCCAATTTTCTTCAGCTGAACACTAGCAAAACCTGAACTCCTTCTCGTAGGATCTAAAACTCAACTTAAGAATCTAAATATAGCTGTCCTGAACCTCGGAAACTGTCTGCTGCTGCCTGCCCCCACAGTACGAAGCCTTGGTGTACTTCTTGAACGCAACCTCTCCTTTGATGTCCACATCTCCTCCGTGGTCAAATCTTCCTTCTATCATCTTCGAAATATCTCCAAAGTCCGCCCATACCCTTCCCTCTCAGATGTGGAGATACTTTGTCATGCATTTGTCTCCTCTCGACTTGACTACTGCAACTCTCTATATGGTCTCCCGGCACGCACCATAAACCGACTGCAGTTCAGAATGTCGCTGCCAGGATCCTTACCAGATGTAAAAAATGTGATCACATCACCCCCCATCTTGCCCAGCTGCACTGGCTACCTGTAAAGTTCAGGATTATTTTCAAAACTCTCCTGCTAAGTTACAATGCCCTTCATCACACAGGTCCCGAGTTCCTCCTCAACCTGCTGGACCCGACACATGACCGTGCGTATATATAGCGTATGCCATGGCTTGCATACTAATGAGCCGCTTCACACTGAATAAATCACTACGCACCACTACATTCTAAATTCCATGACAAGCTGCCATTTTATTTGTTATTAGTTACAAAACCATTGCCAAAACTGAGTGACATTCCACCTATTTCCTTTACTATATTTGGGGATGAAACTCCACATAACTGGTACAACACCACCTTTCTGAGTGAATTCAGCAGTGCACCTGAAAAAATAAATAAATAAATAAGTGCACCAGCAGCTGTCAAGAGTAGACACATAACAGTAGATGAGGAACAGCTAAATGAAATGAAGAAAGCAAGGATTGAAAAAAACAAAAAAACACACACTACAAAAAAAAAAACAGTTAATGGCAGTTAATGTACTTAAAAGACCGGCTTAAAGAAATAAATATGGACATTCATTTTAAGTCCAAAAAATCTGAACATTAAAAGGGAATTTTAAGCGAGTGCAAGAAGTTCAGCTGGGTACCAGTATTCAATCTCCAGTTTTATAAGTTAACATCTCTACTGACAGCGAGTTTAAAACCAACAATAATGTATTCCTGTCAGTCATAAAAACTGAGGCACTGTCCCCTGACACCCCGGTCGGATTGATGCGTAAAGTCTGGATATGTGCAATTTATTTTTAATAAGTGAACAATAAATCAAATTACATTAGGGACTATATTACCTGCGGATGTGTACACAATAAAAGTTTCTGGTTTCGTCTTAATTTAAAATGCGTTTCAATTATTATTTTTTACCCCAAATGACAGGTAGCCATGTTATAAGTGGTATAAAACACTTTGGGTCGTGCGGTTCCGATGATATGTACCACTTCTGGGGTGGTATGTATCATGGGAACCGCAAGGCCCGTTGTGGTTTATACCTTACATGTACATTCAACTCCACTTGTTTGCATATTGGATAATTGCATAAATCGCTTAATTGCATAGCATGCAGCTGGTCCCTTTTTTTAGTGCATCATTTTCTATGATTGTATGATACGGTTAAAATTCGCTTAATTGTGTGAAGCTCCGCGGTCCCGATGTCCATTGTACATTGCATTTTAATTTGAATAATTGCATGATGCAAACAATGTTGAGCGTTTATTAAAAAAAAAAAAAAAAAGATTTGAGTGTTTCAGCAATAGCAGTGACGTAGAACGCATTGCAATGGCATGACAGCGGGAAAAGCAGGCGAAGCGGATCTGTAAAGACCTATAGTAATGTACTGTACACATCTGTTTAACTGTTATATTGTACTGACGTACTGTACTGTGTTACTATAACTTAGTTTATGCTGGCTGTTATATAAATTATTTTCCATTATTTTCCATTTCATATTGTGCGTTGCCAGAGAATAGTGTTGTTTGCAGTGAGCGTTGTAATGTTGTTATAATACTGTGGCGCTGTTTGAGTCCAGTCCATGTTTTGAGTGAAGTAACGTAGCTGATAGTTACGTCGCTCCAGTCCGGGTTTTCGGGATAGCGGGGAGTTGCAGTTGCAAGCTGGAAGCGCAAGGTTGTTTGTTCAGGTTTAATAAGTAAATGAATACATGTTATGAATATTCATCATACTGGTTTTGGATTGTTCTTATCAACACACAAGCTGTGCCACAAACACACATGGAACCGAGATCGCTACAAGCGTATAACGTATTTCAAGTTGGTTTAATTTTCTGAAATTGTTCAGTATTTTAAGTTACTTGTAATAAAATATTAGTGAAAAATTAAGTTCTCAATCTGATCAAAACAAGTCATATATACATGTACACGTGCTGTGGCAAAGTGGTTAACAGTGCTTAGGTGATCAATAAACAGACAATTATAATCCAGGTGCAATGTTGTTTAACGGTTGTATTTTGTAATCCAAATGCCTGATGGCTAACAACAGTAAATAATAACAATGTCAATGAGAAGCAATACAGCGGCGTGTATTGCTTATCTGTAATCTGCATAACAGTTCTGTTTTAATTCACCCACACATAACACATACACAAACACAAACACCCGTCCACAGTGCGTGCTCTAGTTCTCATGGTGAACATACAGTACTTTAGTGCAAACAAAGTGCAGTATTGTCCAGGTTTGTGCTGGCCTTTAGCGACATCTCCTGGATCGTGTTTAGCTGTCTAAATAATCACAAACAGTATTATTCCGATACGACAATAAACAAACAAAACACTCACGATTTTCTCCACACAAAACACAGGTCCTTCCAGGTTTTTCTCTTACCAAAACGAAGGAACAGATTAAGTCGTTTTTTCCCCTATTTATACTGTCATACACGACCTCTTGGTAAACAATTGCAGCCTCTCCTCCAGTCTGGGGCTGCCACATCATTTCCCTTCCGGGTTGATGAGTTAATGCACCGAAGCTCCACCCGCTTTCTAAATGGCCGACTTCCTTTTAACCCTAGGAATGAAGTGTCAGGCCAAACAGTCCAGGGTACTCTGTTCCCGTTATTTAGCGCCCTCACAGGTCGGGAGGGAGATTTACCACCAAGAATCATTGTCTTTCTGTGACAAAACCAAGCCGGGTCGCAGAAGGGAAAGATATCTCCAATTACTTCCTCCTTCTTTACCAATGGGGAAGGCGGGGAAACTGCTGCAGCTACCCAATCATTTAATTGCTGGCAGTCCAGCCCCAAAATGACGGGTTGTGGCAACTGAGGAACCAAGCCTATCTGTATGCGTGTCGTTACAGTGCCAAATTGTAGTCTTATCCAGACCTTAGGGTAGGTGCAAATATCCCCATGTATGCATTTAATGTTAACCTGTCCCAACAATCGCTTATGCCCCGGTGAGATCAACCCTTCTAGTATTAGGGACTGACCACACCCAGAATCCAAGAGAGCCCAAGTTTGTGTTCCTTCCACTGTCACAGGAAGTACAAAACTTGCTTGCTGGAGTGACTGATATAATTGAACATGCTTACCTGACCCAGTGAGGTCACACTCCATGGCGGGGCAGTCGCGAGCCAGGTGACCCAGGTTGTGGCACGTCCAACACATCGGTTGGCTGCTTTCTCTACCTGAAGCCTCTGCCGGAGGTTGAAAAACTGGAGCAATCAAAGGGCTCAGACGATGCGGTGGCCGCCCGAGACCCCGCCCTGACACTGCGATTGGTCGTGGGGCAGCCCACCCTGTCCCAGTTCCCGTACCGGGAGCTCCCACAGCCACAGCACATTTAAATGGCTGCCGTCCCTCCACCCCCGCATTTTATAAATGCCATGTCTGGTTTTGATCTTACAACATATTATTTGACAGTTGCGCAATGTGAAGAAGTTCGCCATCAGATAGATCTGTCAACTCATCAACATCTTCTGTAAAAAAAAATAATAATACGTTTTCTTGATGGTCGGTAAGCATTCTTGGTTATGTAAAGCAGAGGCGCCAGGGTTTGAAAAATCTGAAAGCGAGAGACCTATATTTTTTCGTTATTACAAAAAGTGCAAAAAAAATATTTTTTTTTCTTCCTCAAAACAAGAATGTTGTCAACCAAAAAAATTCTAATTTCCGGTAATCCCGCCCTACATCAGACCTCAATTTGACCAATAAAAAATGCAAGTGTAATACGTGCAGCAATCAAAAGGCGAGTATTTGAAGCAGGGATCTAATTGTGTCTCGGGTTACTACAAAACCCTGTTGGATGTATTTGAGACAAATCAATTTATAAACATGTCATTTCCCATGCTTACCAATTTCTTCCAAGAAGAACAGTGCTACTTCAAGTACATTTGATTTTAATATTTAACACGGAAAATGAGCTCATAGCTAAATCAGGGTGCAATACATCTTATGACATGTCATAAATGTTTAAAATGGTACGTTGTCCCTGTCAAATAAATAAATACATTTCCGACAGTACAAGTTATTTGATTTTAAGACCCTTCATAAAGTTCTCATACTAAGCACAACTCCATTTAAATGACTCAAATATTGCAATATTTCTCGATGACTGAGGCCAAGGTTGAAATAAAAGTGAATGATTTCTGACACACTTGCCACTTGCCAATCCTGCATAGCTGACTGTCAAGCTGTAAATGGTACACAATGGAACAGCCTACCAACTTAACCAGCGTGTTCTAAGAATACTTGAGAAAAGCATAGTTTTAATTTCTGTCAAAATTAAAACTACTTCAACTATCGCCAAACAGGAAACGGCGCTGATACTTGCCAGTGTATGCAAATTCAAATTTTAATAGCGCATTTACTGTAGGAATTGTTTTGTGGAAATACTAACACCAAACATTGCAAAATCTGAGTCTTACATTTGCTGCAGTACAATTTACAAAAATGGACGACTTGGAAACAATTTACGTAAGCCCCCAATATACGGTACTCAGTATTTTCAATGTTTTGTTTATGAATAAAACTGTATAAACCCTCTTGTCATGTTTTACTGTTAAACACAAAAAGTATGAAGTTAAAAATTAATAGTTTTAAGCACTTACCCTTTTTTTTAAAGAAAATTAAGATTGTATATTAACTGGGGGAAAAAGGAAGTCACTGGCCAAGAAAATAAACGTTGATTGCGTGCAACCGAAGGAGCGTGTCCGAGACTGCCTGCAGTTGCCTAGGCAACATAATCGAATACAAACGGCAGATAGAGAATTAAAAAATAAATATTTTTTTTTCTCATTAAATGAGGTCAGATTTTTATGAGATTGTATATTTGTACACAATCACTATTTCCATATGTGTTTCACAGTTGAGAGAAAACCAAAGCACTCCATAACTCATCCCTTTGACATACTTCCAAACTTAGGCCACTGTAAATCATTAAAAGGGCCATATGTTGAGTACTGTGGGTATATGGTAATCAAACCCAAAACCTAAGATACTGAAATGCTGCACCTCATAATAAAAGTTATCTTTATTATCTTTGGGATTTAGTGAAATACGTTTTGATTGGAGAGTCATCTCTGAAGTTTATCCTATGAATATTCCACTACAGTTCATATTTTGTTAAATTCTTTTTGGGTTTGTGAACATTTTGGACGATTTTGTATGACTTCTGGTAAGCTTTGTACTTTGTTCGCCGAATCTCCTGAAACTAAACCTCACTTTTCCCGCTTTCTGTTTATCTAAATTGAAAGTATATAAAACAATCCCGATTGGTTGTTGAAGCCTTTGGAGATGTTAGTCATTTGATAAGCAACCAATGGTTGTTTAAAAAGGCTTACAATGAGTGTCTAAATTCACCATTACATCATTGTTCATATATATGAACGATTTCTAGCGGCACCATAGCAGAAGGGTTAACCAGGATCTGTGTTATTCATAGTAGGGATTAGGGGATTTTAATCCCAACAAGTTCATTCAAGTGTGTATCAGGAAAAAAGTCCCTGCAGCGGGACGTCCGTTAGTGGGAGCAGCGCTGAGACGTATTTTTGTTTACAATTTTGTTTGTGTATTCTTGCCCATGCACTCTACCATTACTGGTATAGTCACATGGTCATTTTGTTTATAAAACCTGGACACCTGTGCCTGCGTTTCAGTGTCAATCTCTGTCTCTCCCCTGTTTTGCTGCAGATACCCACACCCCCCCTATTGCACTACAACTATCCCTATTGTTTAAAGTCACTATACCTATACTAATTACATAATTAGACAGTATTGCACCACATGCAAAACAAACATTTCTGTATCTATTGATCAGGAGAAATAAGCAGTCAGGTGTAAAAAAAAACAACATATTCCTGTGCTTGCTGCAGAACCAAAACATATTGCAAATGCTTGAACAAAAGTTATTGTATTTCTTGCTCTTATTGTATTACTTGTATTGTAACACTTGAAATGTATTTGCTTATGATTGTAAGTCGCCCTGGATAAGGGCGTCTGCTAAGAAATAAATAATAAATAATAATAATAAATGAGGATGGATCTTCATGAAACTCAACACACTTGTAGAGATTGGAATTAACTAGAGAATACTATTTGCTTGAATGGCACAACCAAATTACTCACTAGTATTTTATCACTTGAATCAAATTTGGCTTAGGCCACTAAGAAATGAATTTGCTGTTTTCAAGTTCTTTATGGACAGCAATGAATTCAAATAAAGAAAATACCAGGTTTACATTCATAGGAGGTCCTCAAGGATTAGAGAGTAGGCCACCCGAGTGGCGCATCCAGTAAAGGCACTCCGTGAGGAGTGCAGGATATGCCCTATAGCCTGGAGATCGCAGGTTCGAATCCAGGCTATGTCACAGCCGACCGGGAGTTCCTAGGGGGGCGGCGCACAATTGGCTGAGCGCTGCCCGGGTAGGGAGGGCTTAGGTTGGCAGGGGAATCCACGGCTCACCGCGCATTAGCGACCCCTGTGGCCAATAGGGCGCCTGTGGTTCTGCAGTGGAGCCGCCAGATCTGTGTTGTCCTCCGGCACTATAGGTCTGGTAGCATTGCTGTGGATCTGCAGTGCGAAAAATGATGGCTTGGCAGGAGCACGTTTCGGAGGACGCGTGTTCCAGCCTCCGTTTCCTGAGTCGGCGGGGGGGTTGCGAGCGGTGAGCCGAGGATACAGATAATAATTGGGCATGCTAAATTGGGGAGAAAACCGGGGTAAAAAAATTGGCGACGACTTAAAAAAAAAAAAAAAAAAAAGGATTAGAGAGTAAGTAGTGGGGTTCCGAAAAGTATAGCGTGACATAGGTATTGCTACAACTGTTTAAATAACATACCTGGACATTTAACAGTTAACATCTGGACAACTTTTCACACTTAAAACTGTTTCAAAGCTATTTTCAAAATAGCCACTGTAGTGCACTGGGGTTTGAGATATGTCCTTTAAATCTACACCAACTAAAGATTTGACACTTGGATCTTATCTGGTTATTCCACTACCAGATGGAGCCAGCACCTCAGAAATTATATATTAGTTACACATAACTATCCACTTGTTGCCAAACCAGCCCCCTGCTCAGCAGCACCTATCTTTGTGCTCCCTAGTCGTGAAGCCCTTGCAGCTTTACCTGCTCCTTTATTATTACTGTTATTAATTTATTAGCAGACGTTCTTATCCGTGGTGGCTTACAGTTATTACAAAATATCACAATACAAAATCACAGTACAGAAAATCACATTATAGAATATCACATTACAGTTAAGAGCAGTTATAAAGTACAATAAAATCAGTAGAAAATAAGATCAAATTCAAGTAAGAGCAAAGTAAATAATACATTAAATAATTACATTTAAGAGTGAGTTCGAGTAAGAGCAGTTAACTTACAGTAAAAATATTTGCTTATACAAGTGAAGTCCATTAAGTGCACATAGTAAGTACGATAAATGGATAAGAACAATTTCAAATAAGAGCAGTTACCAAGAACATCAATATGGATATCTAAAAGTAAAATCAAGTACAAGATACCGTGAAGTTATAAATTAAGAGCAATAGTAGTATACGGCAAGGTATGTAGCAGTTCAGTACGAGTACAAGCTGATGCAAGTACTGGTACAATAGGCTGCCATATAGTCATGTATATTCAACAGTTGTGAGGTTTACAGATGCTGTCGGAACAGGTGTGTCTTGAGGAGGCGCTGAAAGGTTGTCACAGACTGAGCAGTCCTGATATCCATGGGCAGGTTTTTCCACCACTGAGGGGCAAGGGTGAAGAAGGAGCTTGCTCTGGAAGTGGGGGAGCAGCTAATCTGCCGGTCGTGGAAGAGCAGAGGGAGTTAGAGGGGGTGTAGGGGGAAATGATAGTCTGGAGATAGGAGGGAGCAGAAAGGTTAAGACAGCGATAGTCAAGTACAAGAGTTTTGAATTGGATGTGAGCAGCGATTGGGAGCCAGTGGAGGGAGTGGAGCAGCGGTGTAGCGTGGGAGAAATGATAAAGGGAAAAGACAAGGCGAACAGCAGAGTTTTGGATGAGCTAGAGCGGACAGATAGCAGAGGCAGGGAGGCCAGCCAGAAGGGAGTTGCAGTAATCAAGGTGGGACAGTGCTAGGCCTGAACTAGGAGCTGCGTGGAGTAATCTATGAGGAAGGGGGGAATTCTGTGTATGTTGCTGAGGAAGAAATGACACAAGTGCGCCAGAGTAGAGATATGCTGAGAGTAGGAGAGGGTGACACAGCGGTTCGTCGTGGATGAGGAGGGAGAGTGGGTGGTGGATTCAAGCGGAACAGATAGTGATCAGCGGTGGGGAAGGAAGAGGGGGGGAAGAAAGAGGTCTGATTTGGAGAGGTTGAGTTTAAGATGATGCAAGTGCATCCAGGCGGAGATGGCCGCGAGGCAGGTAGAGATACAGGAGTAAATGTCTGAGGGGGGAAAAGAGAGGAAGATCTGGGCATCATCAGCATAGAAATGATACGAGAAGCCATGGGATAAGATGAGGGGACCTAGGGAGCAGGTGTAGAGAGAAAACAGGAGGGGTCCCAGGACTGCCTTGGGGAACACCTGTCGAAAGAGAGCAAGGTAGAGGGTGAGCCACGCCAGGACACCCTGTACGTACGATCGGAGAGGTAGGAGAACCAGACAAGAGCAGTGCCAGAGAGTCCCAGGTCAACGAAGAGGAAAGGAGAAGAGTGGTCGACTGTGTCAAAGGCAGCAGAGAGGTCGAGGAGAATTAGGACAGAGGAGAGGGAGGCAGCACGGAGAGTAGAGTTGGTGACTGAGAGAAGAGCAGTTTCAGTGGAGTGTGCTGGGCGAAAACCAGATTGAAGGGGGGGAGGGTCGAACAGAGAGTTTGTTGACAGGAAAGCAGAGAGCTGGCAGCGTACCGCTTGCTCAAGGGTTTTAGAGAGGAAAGGGAGAAGGGAGACAGGACTGTAGTTCTGGATTGATGAGGGATCAAGGGAGGTTTATTTTAAGATGGGGGTGATGCAGGCCTGTTTGGAGGCAGTGGGGAAACAGGTAGAGAGCAGAGAGGTGTTGAGAAGAGAGGAAATGAAAGGGAGTAGAGCAGGGGCAGCAGCCTGGAAGAGGTGGGGAGGGAGTCCAGAGCACACTTGGTGGGTTTATGGCTCTGGAGCAGGGAGCAAAGGGGCGAGAAGGAGGGTAGATTTGTAGGGGTTGTGGAGGGTGATGGGGAGTGAGTGAGCAGAGGACAGGGGATGGGTGGGGAAGGAGGCGAGGTATTGAAGAGTTTGCGGATGTCTGTGATTTTGGAGGAGCCAAAGTCGTCAGCTGAGATATAGGAGGATGGGGGGGGGGCTAAGGAGAAAGAAGGTAGAGAAAAGTTTACAGGGATTGTTAGTAGAAGACTGAATGATAGAGTGGAAGTGGGAGCGTTTAGCAGAGGTTAGTGTAGAGAAGGAAAAGGGCAGCAAGCGATAGATATCCAGGGCAGGAGGGAGATTGGTTTTCTTCCATCCCTTTTCAGTAGAGCACAGTTCGGTACGAGCTGAGCGGAGCATGGAGGAGAGCCAGGGCTGGGGCGGGCAGGCAGGTCGAGAGGTGACGGGACAAAGGGAGTCGAGGCAGGTGAGGTAGGAGAAGAGGGTGGAGGTAACCGTGTCTACAGAGAAGGGAGAAGGAGTCGCTAGAGGGGAGGTGCGAGAGAGCAGCAGAGGAAAAGACAGAGGGGGAGAGAGAATGGAGGTTTCGACAGGTGACAGAGGGGGTCAGTGGAATAGGAAAGGATGGGAGCAACAGAGAGATGAAGTAGTGATCAGAGATCGACAGGAGTGACTGGGGGTGGGGGGAAGCAGTCTCTGGTGAAGACGATGTCCAGTTGACGGCCTGTTGTGGCAGTGGAGGGATAGGGGAGGGGATGGAGGAGGAGGAAGTCAAGCTCATCAAGAAAGTGAATAAGGGGTCCAGGAGGGCAGTAGAGAACAATGAGGCAACAAGGGGAGGTGGTTTCAACAACGTGAAACTCAAAGGTGCTAACACAGAGAGGAGAGAGCAGAAGTCCTGTTCCCCCACCCCGTCCACAGGGGCGAGGAGAGTGGGACAGGACATAGAGGAAAGAGCGGCCGGAGTAGTAGTGTTATCAGGGGAGATCCAGGTTTCAGTGATAGCTAAGAAGTCAAGAGAGAGGCGAGAGGCAAAGGTAGAGATAAAGTCAGTTTTTTTTGGAAGCTGAGCAACAATTCCAGAGGGCACAAGAGAGCAGGGAGGTTGAGCAGAGGCAGAGAGATCAGGTTAGAGGAGTTAGATATGCAGCGACAGGGAGGAGCCAGAGGACAGGATTGGGAGGAGAGGATTATGTGGATATTAAAGTTAGTCATGGTAGGGGGCAGTAGAGGAGACGGATTTGTTGCTTGGGTAGAAAGGTTTGCAGCTGGTCCACATTGGCCTGTCCTCGTGTGGACTACCAGTTTATACTACCGGCCCTTTGGTGATGAGGCCCTTCGGTGAGCTGGCGCTCTAGGTTAGTGTCAGTGCATACAGTGGCTCTTGAAAGTATTCACCCCCCTGGGACTTTTCCACATTTTATTGTGTTACAACATGGAATCAAAATTGATTTAATTAGGAGTTTTTGCCACTGATCAACACAAAAAAGTCCAAAAATTCAAAGTTAAAAATAAAATCTACAAATTGTTCTAAATTAATTACAAATATGAAACAGAAAATAATTGATTGCATAAGTATTCACCCCCTTTGCTATGACACACCTAAATAAGCTCTGGTGCAACCAATTGTCTTTAGAAGTGACATAATTAGTTGAATGGAGTCCACCTGTATGCAATTAAGGTGTTTCACATGATTTCAGGGTAAATACACCTGTCTCTGGGAGGTCCCACAGTTGGTTTGTACATTTCCTAACAAAAACTACATCATGAAGATGAAGGAACATTCAAAGCAAATATGGAATAAGGTTCTTGAAAAGCACCAATCAGGGGTAGGATATAAGAACATTTTCAAGGCACTGAATATCCCCCAGAGCACAGTAAAGTCCATTATTAAGAAATGGAGAGAATATGGCACAACTGTGAATCTGTCTAGAACAGGCCATTCTCAAAAAACGAGTATCCAGGCGAGAAGGGCACTAGTCAGGGAGGCCACCAAGAGGCCTACAGCAACTCTAAAGGAGTTACAGTCTTCCATGGCTGAGCTGGGAGGCGGTGCATACGGCAACAATAGCCCGGGTGCTTCACAAAACTGGCCTTTATGGGAGAGTGGCAAAAAGAAAGCCATTGTAGAAGGCATGTGGGAGACTCTGAGACCAAGTGGAAGAAGATTCTATGGTCTGATGAGACCAAAATAGAGCTTTTTGGCCTCAACGCTAAGCGCTATGTTTGGTGCAAGCCTAACACCGCACATCATCCTGAGAACACCATCCCTACCGTGAAGCATGGTGGTGGCAGCATCATGCTACTGGGAAGCTTCTCTGCATCAGGGCCTGGAAAGCTTGTGAAGATAGAGGGCAAAATGGATGCAGCAAAGTACAGAGAAATCCTGGAGGAAAACCTGCTGAAGTCTACAAGAGACCTGGGACTTGGGAGAAGTCTTCCAGCAGGACAATGACCCCAATCATACAGCCAAAGCCACACTGGAGTGGCTTAAAAACAAAAAAGGTCAATGTCCTGGAGTGGCCCAGTCAAAGCCCGGACCTCAATCCAATTGAGAATATGTGGAAAGAGTTGAAAATTGCTGTTCACCAAAGGTCCCCATCCAACTTGACGGAGCTTGAGCAATTTTGCAAAGAAGAATGGGCAAAAATTGCAGTGTCCAGATGTGCAAAGCTAGTAGAGGCTTAGCCAAATAGACAAATGGCTGTAATTGCTGCCAAAGGTGCCTCTACCAAATATTGACTCAAGGGGGTGAATCAATTATTTTTTGTTTTGTATTTGTAATTAATTTAGAACAATTTGTAGATTTTACTTTTTTTTGCGTTGATCAGTGGCAAAAACGCCTAATTAAATCCATTTTGATTCCATGTTGTAACACAATAAAATGTGGAAAAGTCCAATGGGGGTGAATACTTTTGAGAGCCACTGTATATAGTGCCCTGGAGGTCGAGAGCTGTGAGAAGCAGATAATGGCTTTGCAAGTTACTGTAATCAAGTCAACCATGCCCTGCTGAGACTTGTCAAATAGTTAGTTCAACCGCTGCCACTAATTCAAGCTGCAAAACTCTATAACCACCAAGTTTAGGCCCAGCTCCAGCTTTACTTTTCCAGCCTTGTTCAGGACCAATAGCCAGAACCACTGGAACAAACCCTACAACTCAAAGCATGACTGCTGCCAGGGGTGAAATTCTCAACAAAAGCATGCACAGCCGGGTGTAAACATTTTAAAAATTGAGACAATTTGAGTGCCAATGAATAAATACTTTAAAAAATGTATACATGACACATTTATGAATACAAAATAAAGCCTTAAAAAATAACTGATCAATTTTAACCAATTCACCATAAACAAAGAAGCTGAAAACACTGAAACTGCGACCATGAATGTCTCTACGAAAACTTTTTGGTAAGCCATTTAAACTGGTAGTCTGGCTGAAAGAATTCTGAACTTTTGTTTTTCAATAGAGACTTCACTTCTTGTTGCTTTGTATCCTCTGCTTGTATCACTCAGTGATGTACTGTAATATAACACTTAAGTTAAACCTTAAATGACAAGCATTAATAAATATTACACTATCTTGAGTTTTGTTTCAAGATATCCCAAAAAGGGATGATGTTATAAACATGGTATAAAATAACACCTGTGCTATGAAATAATGATCCATAAAGGTCTAAATCAAACAAGGCACAGGGATCTACCTAAATCGCGATTTCAAGGAAATCATGAAATTGAGGGGTCAACGGGAAATTCACCTCTTAGGGGCCAATGCATACAAACAAGTACGGAGAGAAAAAAAAAGAAACCTCATTTGAATGAACAACTGCACAATGCAAGCGACGCAAACTACTTGTCTTCCTTCTGTAGATAGCCCTTTGTGATTCCTTCACCGTCCCGTGTGCATTGCACTTAAGCAAAAAACAAACAAACAAAAAACGTCACAGTAACATTTACAAAAGAAATTCTCCAAAGCAGTTAACGTTCTTGTTTACTATTCAAATGACAAAGTTTTAAATCAGCCTATCAGTGCGTTTTTACTATTATGTGACCTGTACTGTGCAGTAGGGGGTAGGACAAAGTTTGTGCTGCATTGTTTTGATTTAGGTAGCTAAAATCTAGTTTTCAGCATTGGCGGTAAAATAGTAGGTAAAATAGTAGAAATGAAAAGCAAAGTATATTTCGGCTGATGATCGTTTGAAGATATTTCCCAAAGAAACTGTACCTGCAGACTGAGGTAATTGTTTTGCATATCTTAATGTGTCTTTGGAGATCGCTATTTAGCTTCAGAATGACACATTAAATAAAAGGCTACTAGAGGCTGCTGAACAGAACTTAAAATAAACAGCTTTCCGAAACCAAACTGGAAAGTCAGCCCAGACAAAAAGTATTCCTGTCTGCAAGCTAAATCAATACTAAAACGATTGAGCACAGCCACCTCGCTTCAATCTGCTTTTTCGCAGTTGGAATTTTAGACCCCAATAGCCACGTTTTCTTGATTGGGATTGAACCCACGACCCTCCGGTCAAGAGTCCAGAGCCCTAACCACTACTCCACACTGCTGCCCCATACTTTCCACACCCTGGGTACTCACCTACAACAGGACCTGGCCATGCTACAATGACACTCTTGGATTAGAACATGTATACCGGTTTCTTTTATTAATTTTGTACTTATAACTTATCTTAACAATTATGTGTTCCGTGTGCTTCTCTGTTGTGTTTGTGTGGAGAATAATTAACATGATCTATTCCAGAAAAATATTTTTCAGGCAGAAACAGAATAAATGTAATTTTTTATTTTTTATTTTAATCCTGGTATTGTGGTTTCTGTACAAGAAACAGGGTGGCAAAAGACACATTTTCATAAAGTAATATCATTACTGTGGTTTACTTCTGCCTTTTTTGTTGTTGTAAAAACTCACATTTAACTTAAACTCTTAATGTTTTAGAAAAGGGGGCATTGTACAAAGAAAAAACACCTCACCATTTTGGTTTTCGTTTATTATAGTCGTCTTAACAGAAAATACTAGGATCACAACAAAACAAAACATTTTGCTTAACATGTACCTTGCAAGTTGGGCCAGTGTTTGAAAAGCTTGAAGCCTGAAGTTGCACTTTGATCCTGTTTTTTTTACGTTACTGTTAATCCCTACTGTCCCACACATCACTTTGGCAAATTCGGAGCAAGGCAAAACACATTATGATAATTTATTTTATTTATCAACTATGTAATTTATGGTGAACACTGATGTGGATTTTTGCCTTCAAATTCATGTGCAGCAATGTTTGTTTCGAATATTTCAGATAGTTTCTTCACCACACTAAAGAAAATAATTATTACTTCATAATAATGATAATTACTCCATACTGCTGTTTTCACGTTGCACTGCTAAAGTCTTCTCTCGTTGACCAACAAATGAGCACTGACACAAAGCGAAATGGGCGGAGACTTGTGACTCATGCCAGAATGAAATCTGATCAGAATCAAAGCTCGGCCAATCAACATGCAGTGATTAAACTGATGTTAATGGTGGCCAATAGCAGCTAACAGAAACAAGAAGCAGTATGAGGAAACAGAATGCAAGCAGCACAAACTGTGCTGAATGAAAGTGCATTTGAGAAACGCTGCGCTAGTGGACTGTGTGAGTGGATGGATGCATCCGCGTTGGTTGAAAAGCAGATTGAGTAAGTCCCGGTACCCAGTACCGGCATCAAAAGAAGTCCCGGTGAGTACCGGCAGAATTTCACCCGATTGCTGCTATGACAACCACAGAGCCTCGAACAACCATTTAAAAGTCCAGTTGAGTGAAAATCAAGACAATTCAAGTGACATTAAGGTTTATTTTTTCAATATCCATGTCCAGAAAATATAAGCTTGTGACAGCTATTTCTTCCTGATTGTAATATAAATGTTGCAACCAACGTGGTCATTTCTAGTACAAAAATTAGTTTACCGATAAATACTATGGACCAAGACTAAGATAGACGATTGTACTTCAAAATACATATAGCCACGTGGTGGACATATTTATGTTTATTGTTATTGATCTGATCAAGTAACCCTTTTGTAGAAAAAAAAAAAAGTAATTCTACATATCACTCCTCTGTTTTAAAATTGATAATCTAGTTAGCCTCATATAGAACCAGTTTCATTCATGTTACCTGTTAAGCTATGCTGATAAAAGCATTTTCTATATATTTTTTTAATAGAACTAATGCACTCAGCCACTTTGAAAAAGGCTGTATTACCAATCTTGTATTTTGTGAGCCATTAAATAAAAATATTTTGTATATTTTAAAAACACATGGATATGTTTTCAATTGTATAATTTATTGACTTCTTGTACTGCTGTACTCTGAATTTTTGGCCACATTGAATATTCTTTTGAGAGGGACAGTTTTTTTTTTTGTTTTGTTTTTTTTTTTAAACAGAAACATCAAACAAGAAAAAAAAAGTCATAACAAATAGATATTTTAAATTTAGCAACCTGGACTTGCACGTCACACATATTAAAGTTTCATCTCAGAGTTAAGAAATACAATTCAAAATACAGTCATGTCTGAATAACACATAATGCATACTAAAAAAAATAAAAATACAAAAATCGCATCCCTTGGGGCAAAGCGATACATTTATATCTATATGTGTGATGCTAAACAGTGGCAAAATCATAAACTATGACTATGAAAGCTTTTCAGTACAAGCCAGCAAGTATGTCTGTACCATACTCAACACAGAACTATCAGTCTCATTAAAAGAAATATATCCTCTTTATGTAGAGATTAGTTTATCATTGGAAATGATTCACACTCAAAAAGACTTCTAGTCGAAACATTTGTCATTGAATTTAAGTTTAAATTTCTTTTTGTACTTCTAAATCCAGCACTGTTAAGTATTGAATAGTTACGGATGATGTATCATTAGAAATAAGAGTTCCATTGCTTAAGTTAGATCAATTCCAGATTACTATACATATAATTAGAGAGATTGCAGGTAACATGCTCAAGGGTGTAATTTAACTCAACTGCAAAGCATGGAAAGTCTCAAACTACTATGCACTTCGGACTACTGTGACATTTGGATAGACAACTAAGTATATCAGCAGATTCTGATACTCAAAAGCCTGCTTTAAAGAATGTTCTTACCAACTAAATAATGCTACCTTCATTAAAAACCTGTTGCCAGGTATTTGCATGTATCAAGATGACAAGACATAAGTGGTAGCTGAACCTTTCTCTGAATACAAAGTGATGATCAACATTTCTAGTATGGCAGATACTGGAATGCTACATATTGCAGGGACACGTTTTTACTACCGATATAACACATTATTAATACGATTTTATTTTTTAAGGCAAGCAATTCTGATTAGTTAAATACAATTGTATTTAAAATGTGACAGCTGGTGGAAAGAAAGAAACAACATACAATTTAACATGTTTTCATCATTCTTGTGGCTCTTGATTAATCAATCCTCCATCCCGAGCTGTATTATAGGACCCACAACCACTACACTTCATTCCCAGCACATGGAACGGTACAGTGCAATGTGTCTGGCAGTCATTACACAGAACCTAAAGAAAAAGGAAAATGACAGACAAATTGTGAATGATTACCTTCGTTCACACGTGTCTAAAATAAATAAATAAGCATTCTTAGTTGCAGGATATACCTGTATCATGTTGACAAAAAATAAAGCGACTGACTGTACCTCGTAATTGTTTAGCTGGGTATTGCGTTTCAACAACTTATATTTTCAAACACTCATTATAATTACTTGGAAGACATTTGTTTTCCTGTGTGATTGATACCTTTGCTTAGATGAAAGATTTTACACTATCTTAAAGTCTAACAAGTCTACTGTGTACTATAGGACAATTTCAATGTGGCATTGACATTAGAAAGGGGATCCTGTGACTTATGTGGTCACATTGACTGACTACTGTTTACTACTGTGTTGTATTGTCCAGCGGCTTGCTGTAACATGGAACACAACAGGTAATATGTAATTTAAACCACAAGACTCACATTTATTCTTACCTGTAAAGAAAAGGAAATTATTTATCTATTTTTGAGAAGGAATACAATACAAACTCAATGCACTGGTTTTGGAAAATTAACGTTTTTGTTTTGAATTATGCACCTATTCTATTCTCCCATTTGTAAAAGCACACATTACATTCATCCACCGTAGTTTTTAGAATTTAACACATACAAGGAGGTGGATGGAAAGCCTCCAATTCTACCAACTGGTTGATATGGAAAGCAGAAATGCTTTTAGGAAGAAATAGCTGCCGAGTAGAGCTTAAGTGTGGAGGGAGATTTTCATTCGTCAAACAGGTCTTGCAGAAATGCAGTATTTCTGCCATGGGGCAAGTTGTGGGGTCCAGTCCACACAACTGACATCTCATCTGGAATACACCCCATTTGTAGCTGTACTGGGAGTGCTTAGATGCTGTCCTGGCATTCTGAAGGGTCAGTGACCCTGTCAGATACCCCGAGATGGCTCAAATGTTTTCGCTCAGGGGTCAAACCCAAAGCTGGCTCAGCAGGTCACGACGGGCTGGCAGCTCCTTCAGCTGACCGTACAGGAGCTGTGCCAGTTCCGAGAACCTGGTCCGTCCTCTAGCAGGGAATACCAGTGGGGACAATGGGTGGACTCCTGGGTTGCGAATAGGTCCATCTCTGCACACCAAAACTTCTCCCAGAAGTTTTGCTGGTGAGAGAGCCGTCTCGCTGTACGCTAGTAGTTTCCATAACAGAATTCTGCTTCCATTCATTTTTCTTCATCTCGTTAACATACATTTTGATTAATGAGTTCCCCCTATTTAGTCGCTGAGACAGGAAGTGATGTACGTCACCTGCGACAATTAAGCTTTAACGAGAAATGTGTTCATTAACGTCCTCATCGACTCAATTTCAAAGCATTAATGGATTGACTTAACACATTTAGTTTGAAAATCACTTGCACTAAAGCTCTCGTTACTATACCACAAGTTCGATACAGTAACACCGTTTTTTTGAAAATCCTGCCCACGGTGTCCTCCTCTGCTGGCTCTGGGTCAGCCAATGGTACATGAGCCATGGGGGCCTCGCAGTAACTGTCAAAAGGGTCTGCTGCTGGTTCATAGCTTCAAAAAGCTTCTCCATTTGCCCCACAACACGGTCAGTACTATCAGAATGCCTGCTACAGCAGCTTGTGTCCATCTTTCTGGGTGGGGGATAGGGAGAACTCTGAGCCAGAGAATGAAGAAGAGGAGGATCTAGAGAAACGCAGGCTCTTCGTCCTGCTCCTACCCCTAGAGGGTTGCGTTCTACCTCTTGGTGTAACGGAGGAGGAGGGGGGGGGGCGACTCTTGACCGCACTGCAGGGGACGAATGGGGCGAGTCTGGAAGCAGCGCCGGTGTCAGGGAGGCAGAGCAGTCCATTGAACAGCAGGCCCTCCTGCTTTCCAACGTCCCCTTAGAAAAGTGAACACAAGACGCACAACAGTTGCGGCCTTTAATTGCTCCTTCTGCATGCTCCCTTCCCAGGCAGCAGATGCACCTGTTGTGCTTGCCGTCTGCCAGAATGTTCCTCTTGCATGCAACACAAGGGTGAAACCCAGCCATGATGCAAGGTTGGAAGGACAACAATTCAGTAGGTGCAGTAGATATGCACACAAAATACAGAAAGCAATGCTGACTGGAATATTGAGGTTGTGCACTCAACGTGTACAGGAATGGAGCATTGGTATGGGCTCTGGTACTGAACCAGGAGTGCCTGGTACTGACCCCGGTAATGAATGGCTCACTGGTACTGGCCCCGAACGGGTCACTGGTACTGACCCCGGTGCTGAGTAAGGTGACTGGTAATGAACCTGTTCCCTGGTACCGGCTCTGGTACCATGAGAAGTGGCGTGCAGGTGAAGACCTGAGAAAGCCACTAGCAACTGCAAGAATGCGCTGTTAAAAAGGCAGGGGTTGGGGCTCCCGAGTGGCACATCCAGTAAAGGCACTCTGCATGGAGTGCAGGATGCACCCTATAGCCTGGAGATTGCCGGTTCAGGTCCAGGCTATTCCACTGCCGGAGTTCCCAGGGTGCAGCGCACAATTGGCTTAGGTTGGCCAGGATGTCCTCGGCTAACTGCGCAAATGCGGGCCTACCTGCAAGCAACCCAGAGCTGCGTGGTCCTCCGATGCTATAGCTCTGTAGCTCCATAGTGGGCCTGCAGGGTGAAAAGAAGTGGACGGCTGACGGCACATGTTTTGGAGGACGTGTGTGCTCATCTTTGTCCCTCCCGAGTCAGCGTGGAGGTTGCAGCGGTGAGCCAGGCATAAAATTGGGCATTTCAAATGGGGTAAAAAAAAATTGTCGATTCCAAATAAAAAAAAGGCAGGGGCTGCAGATCACCTACAAAAACAAAGAACTCTAGGAATAAATCCTTATTGAAAAGGCTCCTGCCAAATCAACAGCACAGTGTAGCTAAAAGCCCTTAACACTGGCAGTGTCCTCTGTGGCACAAAAAGCTGTCTGGAAAAACCAGACAGCTAGCGCAGGATACCGTATGTGTACAATGGCGGACCTAGTACTGGGAGACAGTCTACGCGCACGCTGGATTCTGAAAGAAAATAGAAAGGAATTAAAACTCGGTAAAATTATATTATAATTAGTAATTTAGCAAACGCTTTTATCCAAAGCGACTTAGAGACTAGGGGGTGAACTATGCATTTGCACCTATTGTAAGTGACTCTGCACTTACAATATGCAGTCACTTACAATATGACCTCGGTTTTAAGTCTCATCCAAAGGACGGAGCACAAGGACAAGTGGCTGAGCTGGTATTGAACCAGGAACCTCCTGGCAACAAGCCCCTTTCTTAATCACTGGACCACCAAGCTGCTAAAATAAATATATAGTTTTGTAAATCTGATAGGTTTATGGAGTAGGTAACAAGGTGATTAGCCACAGCTGGGAGTGCTTCCATTTTAGTTAGCAATTAGGGACCCTGCTGTGGCAATGGTATTTAAAGCCAGCAGTTGCCGAGCCAGCTCTATGGTTTGTTTGGGGAAAATAGGTGCTGTGTGCTTTTGCTATTTTACCCGATACACAAACCGCATGTTCTTAAGGAGGAGGACACATTCTACGGACTGAATGTCAAAAACCTGGTATTTACTATTTGTACTGAGTGGATAATCCATTTATTCTGGTAGTTTAAGAAGGGAGTAGCCCTCCTCTGATATTTAGGGAGTCTGTGGTTTAGTTAGTGCCATTGTCGGCAAGGTTTTTTTCATTATTTGGAGCCGGGAGTTTTCACATTTGTCAATTTTCCTTTCACACCGAGTGTGTGCAATAAAAAAAAACATACTTTCAAAAGAATCCTGGTGTCCTTCACCTGCATTAATCCTAGCACTGAGGGAGGTACTGCCCTCAGTGTACCACTTGGGGCAAACTGTATATGAAAAGGCGCCAGCAAGAATTAATACTGACTCGAAGAGCAGAGCAGCAGAAAGGAACTGAATCCCGGGGAAGGGGCGGGGAGAGCCATCTGCTTCGCCCAGCACACAAGGCTGCGGCGGGACTTAATCAGAATCTAGGCTAAAAAATAATTCTATGCTTAAATACTAAAGCAAAATTATTTCAGAAATGACTACTCTATGAACAGTTCTGGGGTATTCTCTATGTATTTGCTATAACAAAACATTATAGAATATAATTATTAATGAAAAAAATGCATGTTATTTACCTTTACAGTTACATTTTGATATTCAGATGGCATCGGAGTCTGGGATATTTCTTTGTCCAGTTCCTCCCAGCACCTTGCCATGTCCCCAGCTGAATGCATACACAGAGGACATCTATATACTCTAAAAAAGCAGATAACAATGTCAGTGTACATTTTGGTCCTTCAATGATTACAAGTAAAGATCCATTAAGTTAGTAATACCATACAACAAGCTTGTACTGTAATAAATGGATGCCTAGGAAACCGCCCTCCTCTCTGTAACTGATTCTCTCCTCTGCTCGGGCTACCTCCCTCGCCTCCATTCTAATTCTCATTCTTGACCTCTCCTCTGCCTCCGACACTGTCGATCATGCTATTTTCCTCTCCACTCTCTCTGACCTGGGGTCTCAGGCACTGCTCTTGCCTGGTTTTCCCTCCTATATAACATTCTTTCCAGGTTTCCACGCATGGCTCTCTATCTTCTCGCCCACTCTCTACAGGTGTACCTCAGGGATCTGTCCTGGGACCCCTCCTGTTCTCCCTCTGTACCCACTCGCTAGGCACTCTCATCTCTCTTCGATTCTCCTACCACCTTTACACTGATTATGTCTAGATCTTCCTCTCCTTTCCCACATCTCCTCCCGCATCTCAGCTTGGACTCATACACACCACCACCTCAAACTCAACCTCGCTAAATCTGCTTCCTCTCCCTCCTCTGACCTCTCCATCTCAGTCTCCCTTGACTCAACACAAATTTGTCGCTTCTTTGTTAGCAACATCTACCAAATCTGTCCTTTTCTCTATTTATTCCACTCAACTTGTGGTCCAAGAAGCTCTTGTACTCTCCAGATTGGACTACTGTAAACTCTCTCCTTGCTGGTCTCCCTGCTTCGGCTATCCGCCCCCTTCAAGTCATTCAAAATTCTGCTGTTCATCTTGTATTCTCCCAACCTCTCTACTCTCTGCTACCCTCTGCTTCGCACCCGCCACTGGCTACCTATCTCTGTTTCCATTCAATTCAAGACCCTTGTTATTGTCTACCGCTCTCTTCACCACACTGCCCCCTCCTACCTCCAATCCCTCGTGTCTCCCTACATCCCCTCTCCGCTCCTCCTAGCTACCAGAGAACTTCAGGACTGCCCCATCTCTCACTGCCTTCCACCGCTCACCCCTCCTACTGGTTACTGGATCCTCAGCTGATGCACTATCCTTGCACTACTGCTATGTCTATACTGTACTGTATTTAAACATTGATTTTGCAATGTAACCTTGTACTGCCCTGTAAGTAGCCTTGAGACTGCTGCTCATCTGCATTCGGTACTAAAGACTGAGGCACTCAAAGGTGCTCTCGCTATGGCCAAACAGACCAAGATTTAGAGGTTCTTTTTTTTTTTTTTTTTTTAAAGCATCCAAGGAACATTTTAACATTTTACATTTACACGATTCGATTTTATAAAAATATAAGCGACTCGGAGTTCAACAATGAAAACAATGTTTTCACTGCAAAGGTAAAAAATATAGAACAGCAGGCAAAAACCACTCACAGCAATACCCTCCAGTATCCGAGGCTGACCAGTTCATTTAAAAACATGTCTCTGCTGTCTCTGCTGCTACCACAGCCGAGCTTGTTATGAAAGTTCGGCTAGATCTACATTTTTTTTTTTTTTAGCCAGACAAATGTTTTGTCTTGGTTTAAACTATTTCAAATAGAACTCTCATGGCATAAGTATATGAAGACAGTGACCAGAACATTATGTTCATGCTGAAATAGTTAGACAACTATAGAATGTTGTTAGCTGATCAGGCCGCTGGATTTTTTTCATGTAATTTTATAAAAAGACAAATAATGTCCTGATTTGAAATCATAGAATCTTAAGTAGCAATTTTACGTGCCTTAGATAATAGTTGATAAATTGGGAGACTGCTGCGCAATAAGTTCTGTCGAGCTGGATGTCTGAGATCTGTGCAGTTTGTGTCATTTACAATGTTTCTGACGATCTCACACAAGCAATCTAGTGGAAATGGCAGTGTGATTTGCCACTAGAAACACTCGTTTCAATTCTGCCCTTCTCTTTTTGTCAATAACCTCTAACACGGGTGCTACTTGGAAGCAGTTTGTTATTTTATTCAAGGCAGAATGTGGAGCAGCATTGTTAATATGTTTTGTTGTTTCTGCATGTCCTATTGAGATACTGCAGTAATTACAGTCTGCTGGATCAGCAATTAGCCACCCTAAAAAAAAAAAAGACTTCACTTAGCTATTTACTTTCATTGTTTAAAGATGCACTCTATTAAATTACTTATTTTCAAATATAATGGAAACTGAAATATCAGGATAAATAAAAAGCTATATTTCTTATTTGAAAATAAGCCTTTTATAAGGGAGTTAACTCTTAATCCTGCTACATTTTAAGGAGTTATTTTTTATTAACAATAATATATTATTTCCTTTAAGGGTTAGTTAATATAAACTTGAATATTATTATTATTATTATTATTATTATTATTATTATTATTTTTAGGGTTGCTGTTTTTCTGTGTCGTCCCGTCCCCCCAGATGTTTTCTTCCCCTTTAGGAATTTGATTGATCCCTGCTAGCCATTTAGTAGTAAAATTGGTTTAATGTACGTGTTTTTGTGCATGAAGAAAGAAGAAACTGCATGCAAATGAGGGTGCAACATTTTAATAAGCGATTAATCTATAATTAAAAAAAAAATGAATCACTATTTGTAATTGTATAAACATTAATAAAGACTCGTTTTAGCGTTCTTCATTCTGCATTTAACGAGAAAGTAAAGATGGGTTATTTAAAAGCACATTTAGTTTCACATTATAACCCTGTAAATTAAAGTGATTTTACTATTATTACAACATACATTTTATAGGACGGTCTGGTCTCACTAACGTCTTATAACAACAGTGCTTTTAATCTGCTCATAATATATCTACTTACATGTATTGAAACAAAGTTAAATTTCAGTTTCAGTGTTTTTAAATAAAATATCAAACAGAACAAAATGTACCATTTGTAAATCAGTAATATGAGAGAATTGGTCAGGGGTCTAAATACTTTTGCAAGGCACTGTGTGTATATATATATATATATATATATATATATATATATATATATATATATATATATATATATATATATATAAAACGTCATTCTAAATCAGATGCAACAACTTGTTGTTTTGCTGAGTAAAACAATATCAACAGCATACATTTAACAGTATAAACGTAGTTGCAGGAAGGACCAGTCAAGAGTTGTTTCTTGTTTTATACCATTAATTATCTTATTGCTCTAAGAAATTGTGTCTTTGCCTTTGGGCTTGCTTCTAAATATGGTCCATTGAGTTAGAGAGGGCAAAGTTTGCCCATAGTAAAATAACTTAAAACAATAATGTAATTGCTGCTACTGCAACCAAGTCATTTCTTGCTAGTTTTAAAAATATTTATATTTTTTACTTTAAATATTGGGTCACTTGCTTCGCATCAGGTATATTATGTTTAGGGCTTCTGATTTTTGTTTTTAACTGATAAAACCTGATAAAACACCCCCGATAAAAAAAAAAATTTAAAAAAAAATTAAATCAGTGGATAGCCAATAAACACCGGAAAGCACCAGAAAAACTGTGGAAATGGTTAATCAATTCACGTTGACTATTCCCATTAAAAAATAAAACCTACTACAAAAATCATATAATAAATACATTTCCCAGTGTTGCAGGGCAATGTCCCGCCTTCCTGACTTGTATCTATCATTGATTCGTTCTCAATACTTTAAACCCGCCCCAGCTACTGAAGGACAGCATATTCCTATATTTCTATTGGAGACTCTGCTTGCAAGATTTAAAACAAGCTTACAATCAGGATGTAGGCTTGGTAGCGGGATTTCAAGTTGTATGTATTACAGTTAAGATACGGAGGATTTAAAACAGAATTGTGGCAAAATGTACAAAAATGCCTACACACAAAAACCCCAGAATGATGTGCTCGTGACCGTAGAGAGTTCGCTGTGGAAGACAGCAATGGAAAGAATGTACAAACAATACATTTTGACAAAAAAAAGAAAAAAAAAAGAAGCTCACGCATTTTGAAAAGTAACTGAAAACACTAATTTCAAATAGTATATCAAAAACGAAAGCCCTGAAAAAAAAAAAGATTTACATAAAAATCTCAAAAATAGCTAAAAATAAGCACCAAAAAATACAATTAATAAAACCCGAAAAACAGAAGCCATTATTATGTTATATCCTTAACAAGGGCTGACAGTGAGCAGAATGACGGGGAGAATATAAGCAGAAATATTTTAATTACTTACGATTTCAGGCACGTGCCTTTAAAGTAAAAAGACACTGGCTGCTAAGAAGGACTGCGACTGTATTGTCGTTTTCTATACACAAATAAGCTTACAAATATACAAATAAGCAAATTCCTATTTGGTTTGATTAAAATGAGTAGTACACAACAAGCTTCAATATGCAAGGTGAAAATTAATATCAATAAAGAACTATGACAAGTTTTTAATGACAAAAATATTCTAGCCTACTTCACTAAAGTAGAAACTGGCTTCAGATTATTACTAGTGCTTAATAACAGTAACAACATTTTAATTAGAGTTGGTGTTGAACTTAAACCCATACCCAACAAGAACCTACTATAAAAATAAAAAAAAAGTCTTGTCTTCTTTTGCCTTTTTTTCAAATGCATATAAATTTAATTGAGAATAAAAACTAATAACTACCTAGCCTATATTTAATTAATACTTTTTTTATAGTCTCCATAAACTGCCCAGCATCGTCTGCTGCAGTCACAGAGCTGCTATTGTTAGCTGTTGTAAATAGTGCAGTGTGGACTACGGGTTAAACCTATGGGTTAAAAATGTTCGTGTAGGGTGTGTTTTATTATGTTTGAATTTATTTTTTATCAACGTCCGACTTCTGGCGTCATCTGAATGACTTTCTGTTTTTTTATGACATTTTAAAGTGTTTAAAAGGCAAAAACATAACAAAAAATAGAATACTAATGTGTATACACTGAACAAAAAAAGTATATTGTTTGCATCCCTGTGCCCTATGAGTTAGACACCTATGGTCTCAATCAAGTTACAGTTCAACAGGGGAAAAAATCTCCACAACGTCACAAAAATCAAGTACTTGTGAATATTTTACAGTTTTCCACGATAATGATTTCCATTACACGAGAGTAGATGTTAAAACTTCATGCTGATTTGAACTCGGCTCTCGCCAAGATAAGCACCAACTAAGACGTAGCTTTACAGTAAACTAATGTGATCCATATGCGTCTCCATCCATTTACGTTTCCTTCCATATGATGATGTAGATATCCTTCTGTCTGGTGTTAATGGCTGAAGTGTAATGCTGGCTCCAGGGATCAGCTTATTTCCTGGCGCATCAGCACACACAACGGCTGCGATGCTGGCTCCGGGGATCAACCAAAGTGCGGCCTCCCCAGCGCATCAGCATGACAACCGTCTGGATTGAGCTAAGTAGGGTACATCTCTGGGGTTTTCAAGTGGGCACCTTCCATCCTCAGTGTTTCGTCGACTAGCCCACGACACCTCAAGAGGGCTCGACGGTGATTCTGGCGTCCCAGCATCACCCCCCTCCGTCCCCCACTCAACTCAGCCCAGCTTACTTACCTGTCCCCAGCCAGAATCTTTCCGTCTCAACCACAGCCAGTTGCTGCTCCTCTCTGCTGCTTCAGATAAGTTCTTCACTGTGCGACGCAACTCTTGGCCACTGAATCCGACGTCTCTGAGAAACCGGGTTGTAGAATGTGCCACAAATCCTCGACAACCCACTTCCACTGGGTAAACCCGAACTCTCCATCCTCGCTGTTCCGCTTCAGTGGCTAGTTGAGCATACCGCAGTTTCTTCCTCTCATACGCCTCATCTACAGCGTCCTCCCATGGCACTGTTAACTCTACCAGGTGAACAAGGCGTGCTGATCCAGACCACAAGACAATATCTGGTCGAAGGTTAGTGGTGGCAATCTCAGGTGGAAAAATAAGCCGTTGACCAACATCTGCCAGCATATTCCAGTCTCTAGCAGCTTCCAGTTGTCCTGGGCGAGGATTGGTTTTAACACCTTTTCTTGGTGGTTGCTCTCCTGGGCGGAGGAATGTTGTCTTTTGTGTGTAATGTTTTGATGGAACAGGTGGCAACTTATTGGTCATGTTACGCTTGTCTTCCAATGCTAAGGCCAAACATCGCAGCACCTGGTCATGGCGCCAAGTAAACCGTCCTTGGCTAAGAGCCACCTTACATCCTGTCAAAATGTGCCTTAATGTTGCAGGTGATGAACACAAAGGACATGAGGGATCCTCTCCTACCCATAGTTTTAGGTTCTGTGGTGATGGGAGAACATCATATGTTGACCTGATGAGGAAACTGATCCTGCTCTGTTCCATTGACCATAGGTCTTGCCAGCCAATCTTGCGTTGTTCCACATTCTCCCATCTCATCCATTCTCCCTGTTTGGCCTGGGAAATGGCCTTTATACACCTCATCCTCTCCTCCTGCTTTTGCACCTCGTTGACTACCAGCTTCCTTCTTTGAGCTGGGGCCGCCTTGTGCCATGTAGGAGGAGTTGAACTGAAACCAAGACCCCCTCTTCCATGCTGAACTTGCCCCATGATATCACCAATTCGAAGGGCAGCCTTTGCATCTTCCACAGCTTTCTTTGCCGCCCACTTTCTTCCAGTTTTCAACACAGGTGCTGCCTCCCTTACGCATTTATCGCGTGACTCTACTAATGTCATTTCCAGTCTGACCTTGGCGCACTTAAACTCCTCGGTTAGAGCAGAGACTGGTAGCTGCAGTATTCCTTTACCATAAAGTCCCACTCTGCTGAGGCAGCGTGGAACTCCCAACCATTTCCTGATGTATGAACTGATTAAAGCTTCCAGCTTCTCTACTGTTGTCAAAGAAACCTCGTACACAGTCAGTGGCCACAGCAACCTCGGCAGTAGACCAAACTGAAAGCACCAGAGTTTTAGTTTACCTGGTAGAGCGCAGCTGTCTATGCTCTTCAACCCTTCCACTGCTTGTTGTCTAACTTCTCCCACACGAACTGTGTCCTTTAGATCCCCGTCGTACCATCTCCCAAGACTCTTCACTGGCTTCTCAGACACTGTTGGTATTGCCTCACCATTAATGAAGAATGTTTTATCTACTACTTTGCCTTTAATTATAGAGATGCTCCTTGATTTAGTGGGCTTGAATTGCATTCGTGCCCATTCAATGTTATTGGTTAATTTGCCCAATAATCGATTAGTGCAGGCTACTGTTGTAGTCATGGTTGTCATGTCATCCATGTATGCTCGAATTGGTGGTAGTCGCATTCCAGAAGCCAAGCGCTCTCCTCCTACTACCCATTTTGATGCCCTAATGATTACTTCCATTGCCATGGTAAAAGCCAGTGGAGAAATGGTGCATCCTGCCATTATTCCAACCTCTAGGCATTGCCATGTAGTGCTGAATTCTGAAGTTGAAAAACTGAATTGCAAATCTCCAAAATAGGCTTTCACTAAATTTGTTATTGTCATCGGTACACTGAAAAAATCAAATGCTGCCCAAAGTAGTTCATGTGGCAGTGAACCATATGCATTAGCCAAATCCAGGAATGTCACATGGAGCTCCTTCCTCTCCTTTTTAGCTGATTGAATTTGTTGCCAGATCACATTGATGTGTTCTAAGCAACCTGGGAAACCTGGAATGCCCGCTTTTTGTATTGAAGTGTCAATGAAGCAGTTCTTTAATAGGTAAGCTGACAATCTCTGAGCAATAATGCTGAAGAAAATCTTGCCTTCTACGTTTAATAGGGAAATGGGACGAAACTGACTGATGCTTGTAGAATCTTTTTCTTTAGGTATAAAGACTCCACCTGCTCGGCGCCATGCTCTTGGTACAACCTGTTTTTCCCATGCCACTTTCATCAAAAAAATACACCCCACCCCCCTCCCCCCAGACCAATTTTTTTTGCATTTCTACACAAATCATAGGAATGGACCTCGGAGAGACTATTTTGACAGAAAACTTTCACCCATGAAGATAGAAAATCCATTTTGATTCGCACTGTAACAATTTACGTTCAATGTCCCCACCTTTACTAGCTTGATCATTTAAGATCCGAGACAGAATGTTTAGCATATACAGAATGCTTGACCAAAGGTTCGTACCTTCATTTATTCAACTTATGTTCATTGATACACAATCATAATTGTGTTTCCGTTTTAGTTTTCCTTCCATATAAAATAAATGTAGCTTTATTTTTGCTTGAACTGCATTTTAGCCAATTATTTTTTGCTGCCATACTTAATAGTGTTCAGTGTGTGGAACTGGTTAAATAGGACTACTTTTTGTTTAGGTTTTGTCTAGCTATAAATATTGTTTCAGTTTATTAAAATAAATGAATGAAATAGAACAGTAGTTTGTATCTAGATGTATAAATGGTTATCAAGCCTACAGAATTGTAATGTTTGCTCAGATCTCTGAGTTAAATTTATACCAGACTGAATTCAGTGTAAGACAGCCACTAAACCTACTGAAAATAATACTTCTGTTCAAATATACTGCATTATTGTCTACAATGTTATTATTTCTTAGCAGGGCTACTTACAGTTGTTACAAGATATCACATTATTTTTAAATAAAATTACATTTATTATTTTTTACACATTATTTTTACATACAATTACCCATTTATACAGTTGGGTTTTTACTGGAGCAATCTATGTAAAAGTACCTTTGCTCAAGGGTACAGCAGCAATGTCACCCAACTGGGATTGAACCCACAACCCTCCGGTCAAGAGTCCAGAGCCCTAACCACTACTCCACACTGCTGCCCTTCATGTTCAAAAAGATTCAAACAACTTAATATAAAAGCAAAAATACTGTCCATACCAGACATTATCAGGCATTAAGGACTGTTTGAGTCATTAATATCTAGCACTGTGCTCTGTGTTGGGATAATCTTCCCCATTTCTAACATATTTTTAGTTATTGTAGAAAATAAATCCAAAAAGGTATCACTACAGAAACAACTTACCCCATCTTAGACATGTCTTCATAACATGTTCTGTAAAAAAAATAATAATAATAATAATAATAATAATAATAAAATACAACTTGTGACAAACCAGCATATTACAATACATTATTTCTGAAGTGTCATTTTGTAACTAAGAATATGGGGCTTACTTGTGAAGAAGGTGGCCACATGGTAAAACTTGGGCACCTATTCGTGATGTGTGAATATCCTGGGGAAAAAAAAAAAAAAAAAGTCTCATTTACATATACAAATGATGTATTTACAATAAACACCAGAAAAATACTGGAAATGGTTACTCAATTCATGTAAACTTCACCCCTTTCCCAGTGCAGTTAGTTATCCAATGTCCCTCCATTCTGACTTGTATCTAGCATTGATTCGTTCTGAATACTTTAAACCCACCCCAGCTACTGAGTGGCAGCAATTTCCTACATTTCTATTGGAGACCCCGCACAGGGAGGATTGTACACGCTTGCGAGATTTAAAATTAGATTACAATTAGAAACGGAGGATAATGCATTTAGAAATTAAATTTAATATAACACTTGAAGGTATTCAAAATCAATGCAGGGGGCAGAGGTTTCTCTGCCGACTAATGAAGGTGCTTTCAAACCTTGCTAAGAGAAATTAGTTCAGTGCCCTAAACTTACCCCCTAGTAGACATTAGCCCACTTTCACAAAACCAAGACATAAATTGGGGTCTTCATTGATTCATAGAGCTGTGACAGGAAGCAATGATGCCACCTTCTCACATTTCACATGCTCCACAATTAAATAAATTGAAAAGCATAGATAAAACACAATATTGACCCAAAATAAGTGGACATTTTTTTACTGGCCCTTTTGTAATTGAATAAAGCATCGAAAGGTTTTGATTAAAACGGAATTACAAAACCATATATTAAAAGGAGAAGATGACATTAACCCTTTCAAAGCTGAGCCTAAATATTTCGGACCTTGGAATATTTACCGAATATTTCGGGCCCCGCTCCTTCACAGTTCTGCCTGGTTTGTTTTTCAATTGCATCATTTAAAATGGCGCTGAAATGTGATCTGTGTGTACTGACAGGCTTAGTCACGTGGAATGAAGGAAAGGCTAGATGAACTTTGAACCTGCATAAGTTTGTAGTTATGAGGGGAAAAAAAAATACTGTAAAGAAGGGAAAACAGAAAGAGGATTGGAGCAAAAGTTAATAAATGGAATTCGGCAAACGATCTCGCAAGGTAGATGCGCAGGCTGCAATCCAGTTAGTTTTGGAGGATGAAAGTGATTGTGATTACTCCAGTGGGGGCGAGGATCTTGATTTAGAGGATGAAGAGCTTTTGGATCCAGTTTTCGCAGTAGACACTGACAGGGTTCCCACTCTTTTCAAGAAATAATTTTCCAGGACGTTTCCAGGACATTTTACGATAAATAATAGGGAGACATTACTCACTGAGTGGCGAAACACGCAATTACTATCAATGATATCCTCAGTAGGTACCTCATTTGTAAAAACATTGTCATGTCACACCTCTGCACTCTCCACTGGCCTCCGGTGGCAGGGTGTATCAGATTCAAGACCCTGGTGCTTGCCTACAGGGCAACTAAGGGAACATCTCCAGGCTATGGACTGTCCCTACACACACCAGCACCAAATTGGTGCTAATCAATCTCTAAACCTATCAATGAACCCATTTTCAAACAGCAATATTGACCCTCCCTTTTCTTTGCTACTTTAATATCTAAAGATTTACTAATAGGCTTGTGTACTTCATGTTTTTACACTTCAATATTGATCATCGTGTTTCTTTATTAGGCTACTTCAATATCTTCCACCCAGACTTTATTAGGTTAGTATTCTTCACTTCATGTCTTGAAGAGTTGCAGGGTGTGCAGGCTCTCTATATAGCCCACCATTAACACACCTGATCAATTAATCAGCAAGACGACCTTTCACCGAGACAAAATCTTGCACACACTGCACCTTTCCAGAACAAGGAGTGGAGAATAGTAGAAACTTGAAAAGCACATCCAATGTCATAACTTGAACTGAAATGAAACAACCAACATAAGTACTTTAGGACAGATATGGAATACTTTATTCACTTTCAGTCACTCAATATAACATACTTACACAGCTATTTCTCTGTCAAAAACAAAAACAAAACACCTTTTAGTCTCTTTACTTCAATTGTTTCACTTTCTCTTTTAACTGTGCAAGACTCTGGTCCAGAGCTGTCACCTCTGGCTTCTTCTCTGTGACACTCTTCCGGTAGGCGTTTGACACTGAGAGTAGTGTGAAATCTTGCTTATTTTCTGCCTTTTCTGCCTCTCTCTGCATTATTTCAATGCTGTTGATAATCTCTGCCTCTTCGCTGTCTGGTGTGCTATGTCAGACATTAGCTCCTTTCTTTTCCTGTCATACTCTGTTGCAACTTATTTCATCTTCTCATTCTCTAGGTACTGTACATATCTCATCCTTGCCGCCTTGGCATGTTGAACAAGGGCCTTTGGAATGGCATCTTCCATGGGACGTCCAGTCAAAGAATCCTGGACCAAGCGGTGTGAAATAAGAGTCCTTTCCTTTAGGTTCTCAACCAGCATGTCTTTGTTAACAGAGTATCCCCTTTCAACTGCTGCTTGCCCATGTAAGAGAGTGAAAAGGCACTTCAGAAAATCCCAGAGATTCTCATACTCTGTTCTGCCACTTACAAATCTCCCAAGGAATTCATCAACCCTGCAGGAATCACCTTTGTGGACAAAATCCAGAAATTCAGCCTTGTTGTGCTGAATCATCTGTGAGGAAGTGTTTGTACTCTGAGAGGAGCTGGTCACACTGTGGAGCGGTGCACCATTTTGCATTGAGAAGGAGTTGCAAGAGTTTTTCAAATTTGAATATTGAACTTTTCTCCTCGGTTACCATGGCCACTGGATCAAGGGAGCTCAGGAGTCTTACCGCAGGATACATCAGAGGGCTTCTCTCCAGCAGCTTTTTGCTGGTTGTCACGAGGAAGGTGATGCATTCCTTCTTGAACTCTTGTCCCCTCAGTGCATTTGCTTGAAGTTTCTGTGATGCTTTATCCAGAGCTTGTTTGGTGGTAAAGCCGATGTCAAGCTATTTGAGTGGTACATGCAGTGTTTTGTCCACACACACACACAGAGAGAGAGAGAGAGAAATACAGTAACACAAGCACAGTGCACAGGCACTGATAGGTGCATTCAGAGTTTTGAGTTTTTGATGAAACTTCACACATGTTGATACACGTTGTGAGCGTGCGCGCGCACACACATGCGTGACTGCAAGTCCGCTCTCATTCTCAATGCATTACCCGAAGTGAGCATGAATCCGTCAATGAGGAAGCACTCCACAACAGCTACTTTCATGTTGCATATTGTTTCCCAACAACAAGATTAGCTAGCTACCAGTAGCCTACGTTTCTGAGAAAAGATTACCACAGCATCAGGATCACACTCAAGCACCATCTCTCACCCCAACAACGAGTTGACTAGCTCGGTAGCTTGCTATCGTTACTAAATTTGATTCCAGTTAGATTACAACATACAACAAAGTAATTATTATTATTATTATTATTATTATTATTTATTTCTTAGCAGACGCCCTTATCCAGGGCGACTTACAATCGTAGGCAAAAACATTTCAAGCGTTACAATACAAGTAATACAATAAGAGCAAGAAGAATTGCAATTAAACATAACAACCAGTCTCGATGCATAATGTTAGCGACACAAATTGTCTTACTTCTTACCACATCGCAGTTTCTGTCCTCAACGAGTTGAACCGAGAGCGCGGTCAAGCAGTGCAGTTATTGATGCTTTCTACCTGCACTGAATTGACGTTCCCTGGACTCTGATGTTGCCGCCGGGCGCTAATACAAGCTACAGTATGCCCAAACACATTTTGAATTGATGCAACTGCTTATTTGTTTGAGTTACTATGGCATCTGTAATCTTATATGATTTTTCCAGGACACTCAAAGTTTTCCAGGACATTTTATTTTTTTTCTCATTTTCCATGTGTTTTCCAGGCCTGGAAGACTAGTCTTTAAATTTTCCAGGTTTTCCCGGTTTTCCAGGACGGGTGGGAACCCTGACTGAAGGTTAAGACGATCAATGATTTGATTTTGTATCTGTTCTTGTGTTTATCTTTTTGCTCACATATCCCTTACTAATATGCCATTACATATATTACATGAGTAATATATTTAGGACGCGTCACCGTGTTAGCCAGTTTCCTTGCAAGTTGGTTTATTTACTGTGTTGATATATAAATTACCTGTCAGATTGTTCGCTTACTGATAGTTATTTAGGTTGATGATTTACTTCATTCTAATAAGTCAGTCTTTTGTTTTTGTCAGCCACTATATCTGCACAGGTTTGTATTTTCATTTGTAATTTACCATCTGCAGGGTACATGTTTTAACCTTGTAATGCTTGTACAACAGACATTTTAGGTACAAGGTTGCTGTTTGTTATTTGAGTTATGTTTGAGCAAAATATTTTTATGGATACCTTTTGCAGCTTATTTGTAGTACGTTTGCGCTTTGTTCTACTAAGAAGCAAATAATGTTACCTTATAAAAGTTAATCATACATTTTCACAGTAATTTTGCTGTTTATCATCCTTCTCCCATGCTTATACTACACATTTACTGTGCTTTACTTTATCGAGGCTTTACTACACTTCTCTGATTTACCGTGCTTGACAGGGCAGACCATCAGGGAGGCAGGTGGCATTACATTTTGATTGACAGAGGTCACAGGTATACACTTCATGGTGAAGTAAATTTAAATGTTTGTCATTTTACTTTGTAATTTGTGTATATTCCAGCATGTTCTGAATTATGTAAATAGTTACTGAAAAAAAGAGTCTTCATATGGAGACAGAGTGCTACTGTATCTCTTGTGCTAAATCAATTACAAAAATTTCTTATTACAATTATTTAACACCAGTATTTGCGTTCAGTAAAATTGAGGAAATCTAACTCTGAGAGTGACCTTGCTTCATTTACACACAAAAAACAGTACTATACAGTACATAATCAAGTTGTGAAAAGCTCTGAATACACATACTACTTTTATTAAGTAGCTGGGCTATGTTAGTGGATACACTCTTAGGAGCATCAGAAATATTTATCAAAAGAACAAATGTCCACTTGAACAAATAAAATCTAAAAAGCTTTCTTCCATCCACATTGTAGCTACTTCTAAACATGCTACTGTAAATACTGTAGCACAGTGGTTCTCAATCTGTGGTCCGTGGAAAGGTTACATAATTACGGAAAGGAAGCGGCAGCATAGTTATAGATCCCATTGCAAACCCAAAATTTGAGACCTTAAAAACTCAGCGACAGCAGCAAGAAGAAAATGCATACATTGAGAATATCTCCAAGTTAAAAAAAGATCTAAACTCTGTCATATAGTTTTGGAGTGTTTAAAATCTATTCTTTACTTGGGAGTTTTCGTGTATTGCGCTCACATGCACTCAACACAGCAGCTTGTGAAGTAAGGTATAATACACGACAGGGGTCAATTAACACAGCCATAACGCACAAGCCCTGGAATGTGTTATCCCGCTTATAAAACGGACACAATTAAAAAAAATTAGTTTAATTTTTCAAAAAAACTAACAATTTTATTAGAGAAAAAATAGTCCCTCAAACAAGGTTCTATTTATTGTTAACATTAAACTGGAGGTTTTCAATGTTTCCATTTACTGTAATTAAAATAAATCAAGCCTCTGTGCTGGTCTCAATCGCTCCATAAACACAGCTGACATAACCCGCAATGTTAAATGCCAATCGTGTATTTTTGTTGATAATGAATAGATACAGAAAAGGAGACAAAGACAAAGTTCACTATACATGCGTTACTACCACTGACCTGGAGAAGCCAATACAAAAATACATTATTGGCATTCTAAATGCTTGGTCACTAAAAGGCTATCATTGCAGTTTATGTCAGCACTGTTTACAGAGTGACTGAGACCAGTATGGAGATAACATAACAAAACTGAGTACTCTTGACCAGCCGAACACGCACTGAAGCATAAAATTCTCGTAACAGACCGTTTACATTTTCAAGACAAACTGTTTTAAGTCGATTTCTTTATGTTTCATCAAATCAATAAAAACACCAGCTGCCCAAGCATTTTTGTTTTCTTCGACATCAAGTTGTTGACTTGTTAGATCTTTGTTTCTCTTTTTTTTGCTTCTTGTAATTCTAGCCACTTGTTTACTGTCGTGCCTCCGAAAAGATCAAATGTGACGAAAGGAATGTCACTCATTTTAAAAACTTTAAAAAGATCTTGCACAACAATGTGTATATTTATTGGGAGTTTAATATGCTGTGCATTGATATTAATTGAACTGTTCCGCCGTGCATTGTAACTCCACGGTAATCAGCGTGCAGCATCCAAACACTAAAGATTACAGATTATAACTTCACATAAATCAATTTCTACTGTAATTATCAATTTAAAAATGTCCTCTCTGTAAATTTGTGTTAATAAAAAATAAAACTAGAACCATTCTTTAAAACTCCAATTTTAAAATAACTTTGCTCACAGAAACGGGCCCACCCATCGAATTAAAACAAAGAAAAGGTAAGTCTATCTTAGCCCTTTGCGGTCCTATGTCGGATCAAAATCATCAAAAAGACGCAAAAAACAGGTCTCTAGTCGTTTTTTCTCCGGAAAAAGCCGAGAAAACCATTCAATGGCCGAGTGAGACCGATAGGAGCTGAGAGAAGCCAGAAAAAAGGGCCGTATCTCATGAATACCGATAGCCCGACACCACATAGATAACACGGACATACACAAACAAGATAGCTGCTTCCACATCCAGCGCTCAAAGAATATCACAGACATTTGCAGAGCTTTTTTTAGATGTTATAGTAATAAAATAACGACTTGGATCGCATTATTGAGGAGTTTGGTGATAAAACGAGTGATCAAGAGATGATTTATTGGTATGTACTATTATTAAGAGTTATTTGAAAAATATAGCGAACAAGGGGTGGGACGGGGCTGGAGATGCAGTGTCCTGTTGATATGCAGTGCCTTTTAAACCTGTTTTACTGTGAAAAAAAATACTATTAAACAGCGCGTCTAAAATAAACTGCACGTGTGAAAATAAATTGGACCTGACGCGCGCTGAATAAATGGACCGCTAAGGGTTAAAGTGAATTAACCCGTCAATATTATAGTGAATTTTTTTTTTATGTGCTTATTTTTCAGTCATCTATACTGTTTATTGTGTGGTCAGCCGAGGAAAAAAAAAAAATTTCAGGTGGTCTGCAAACAGAAAAGTTTAAGAACCACTGCTGTAGCATAATACTAACATGGACTTACCTCCATACAAACAGGGCAGTTTTGCCGGGACACATTTTCAACACACTGTAGGAAATTCAATATGAAAATTAAATATGGCTGTACATAATGTGTCATTCAAACACATGCAATAAACTGAATAACAAAAAAAAAAAATCTGTAAAAAGAAACACACATATTGTATAGACAATTAAACAGATTTTCTAACACTTCTAACATGTCCATTGATCAGCATGCGCATGGCCTGCTATGGTTTAGCAATTACATCCTCCTTCCTTGCTTCCATGATTGGAAATGACCAGACTGTTGGTTTTAGATAAAATATGTTCATTTCATATCAACAGATAACAATACAACCGGAATATTACAATATTGTTGAATCAATCATGTGAAATACCTTATGATTTCCTCGTAGATCACTGGCTAAGCACAAGTTACACTTTACACAGTGAAAGTACTTTTCTTTGGGGCCAATCCTAAGTGTGAAAAAAATACATGATTATACTGTAGATATAAATTAGTTAACAGAGGAAATACAGCACTCGTATACTTCTCATCAAAATATCAATGCCATCTAAACCTGGGGGACACAATCTTTCATAATTTAATCTTCAAATCTGTCTGGAAAAAAAGTAATATTCTTATGTAAAGGACCATAGTAGTATAAAGCAATATGACATATCACCATTACAATTCTGACACCTCTCTGGTGTTGACAGTGCCATGCCCCCTTTGTCTTAACCAATCAGGATTGAGTATCCTCCACAAGTTCCTGCCCCTTTTAACCAATTAGAATCGTGTATATGAACTTGTCACTCATGACATTTTGTAGTTTTGTATTTATTTTTTTACCAGGTGTTTCCCTGGATTCTGTTTGCAAAATTTCATAGCGTTAAAACCCTCAACGCTTTGAAAATGGAAAATTAAATAAAAGCATTGTCAACGTATATTATATTCTTTATTTTTGTAGTCCCAGTGTTATACACTATTGAACATTTTATTTGCACAAGTTCATATTGAGTTTAATATGCAATGCTCTAAGTTGATGTTAAGTTTGAAAGTTCTTTGATTGCAATAATGTGTTTAGTTTCACAAAAAACATTTTGTAATACTCTGGGTTTCTAATGTAATTCCTTTATATAAAAATAAAGGGAACTGGAACTGATGCTACAGATGAAATTAATAATACAATAAAACATATATAGAGTCCAACAGAGTATTTTCTCTGTGCATTACTGTGTCTGTTTATGTTTGGGTGTGTATTTTAAACATGTGTCTGCGAGGTTGTTAAATGACACTTCTATTACACAGTTGCGCCTTACAAACTTCCCAAACAATACTTATTTTTAGAAGACGTTCAAGAGTTGCAGATTAAGTTGTAACAGGGCCCCCCTGTGGTATGTAGTGTTCGGCGATACTCCATTTAGGGAGCCTTGATACGATACCATACACAGTATCATGAGATTTTATACTATCACGATACTTTGGATCTTATGTCCATTACATGTTAACCCTTTTGCTCCCGCGAACATTCGACCTGTTCGATGTCTGACTGACATAAAGTGACTTTCGGCTTGTGTATCAGAACAAATATCCACCGAAAGTATACATATTATACCTTTCTAAACAGCTGCGAATCTGAAGATTATGATGAAATACCTATGATTACCTGGTTTGAATGTAAAAAAACAAGCTTTAAAATGTACTAATTTCTCTTTAGAAATGTCTCCATAAGTGTAATTTAGTGATCTCCTACCTAAAAACTGTAAAAGTGTTAGTGGTAGCCAGGAAGTAGGATCAGAAAGAATTGTATAAATTGTTTTCATTTTACACCAACAATTGTTTGACGGGTACGTAATATTAAGAAGTTTGCCTTCAGATAGATCTGCATCAACATTTTCTTTAAAAAAAAAAGAAAATGTTTTCTTTCGGATCGGTAAGCATTCTTGGTTATGTAAAGCAATTTACTATGCTCTCCAGTAATGCTGTGCTTTAAAATCATGGTATATACAGTAATCAAAACACAAACCAAGATACTAAAATGCTACACCTCATAATAAGGTATTTCTATTGGCCTGGGGCTTTAGTGAAATGCATTTTGATTGGAGAGTCATCTGTGATGTTTATCCAAATTTACTTTTGGGTTTATAAACATTTTGGTGTTTTAGTACGATTTCTGGTAAAAAAAAAAACCAGAAAAAACAAAAAACTCACTCGTCTAGCTTTCTGTCGATTTAACTTTGCTTTCGTTTTGAAAGTATATAAAACCATTCCTTGATTGGTTGTTGGAGCCTTTGGAGATGTCAGTCATTTGGTAAGCAACAGCTTAAAATGGGTGACTAACATCCCCATTACATTTTTTTCAGTTGGGAGCTTCGGCGATCACAAGTACAAGCTGCAGTGGTACACTAAAGGAGGCTGTGTGGCCCAGTAGTTAAAGAAAACAGTTTGTAAACAGGAGGTCCCCAGTTCAAATCCCGGCTCATTCACTGACACTTTCCTATCAGCTCATTTTTCTTTGGACATTTTAAGTTTGTCGGTTATTCAGTAATATTCGTGCAGATCACAACGGTGGAGGAATGGAGATCCAACAGCAGAGCAAGGCGTCCACAGCAATAACACTGCTCTGTTGTAGTTTTCTTTTTTCTTTTTTCTTTTTTGTATCCTCCTTCCCCACAAATCCGCACATGGCCCATTATAGAACAAGGACTTTCTTAAAGGGATACACGCCTAATAAAGAACAAAACTCCATGGGCCAAAAAAAACCCCCAAAAAACGGTAAAATAAGCAGAAAATATATTTTGCGTAACTTTTCCTTAAATAGGAGGTGTTGCCTGGCCAGGCTTACTACTGCTAAAAATAAGACAGTAGGTGGAACACTTATTGTCCCACATTTATAAAACACTTGCTACAACAGTTAAGTTTGTGTGAACCACAACCGTGCCTGTAGCAATCCCATTGTGGCACTGGTACAGTAGTTTAATATTACACACACCTGCGCATACGTCGCACCGCTGTATTAGTCGCTTCCCCCTTTTAAGGGCCCCGCAAAAATGCCTAGAAAATCGACATACAGCAGCTTTTATGGTAGTTCACTAGTCTTTCCTTTTTTTCCTTCTTTTTACTCTTGAACTTCTAAAAATAAGATCATTTGGGAAGTTTGTATGGCACAACTGTGAAATGCAAGTGTCTTTAATAACCTTTCACAAAGACTCAGAACTTAAGCAGCTCACAGCAAAAGTCCTCACGATTACCTTACACATAGATGTTTAAAATACACACCCTACATAAACAGGACATAAGGAGACTGTGTGATCCAGTGGTTAAAGAAAAGGGCTTGTAACCAGGAGGTCCCCGGTTCAAATCCCACCTCAGCCACTGACTCATTGTGTGACCCTGAGCAAGTCACTTAACCTCCTTGTGCTCCGTCTTTCGGGTGAGACGTAATTGTAAGTGACGCTGCAGCTGATGCATAGTTCACACACCCTAGTCTCTGTAAGTCACCTTGGATAAAGGTGTCTGCTAAATAAAAATAAAGACATAGTGATGCAGAGAAAAGATTCTGTTATTCTTGACCCTTCCCTCTCCTTCTCTCATCACATCTCTGCTGCTCGTCTTGTATTCTCCCAACCTCTCTACTCTCTGCTTCGCACCCTCCACTGGCTACCTATCTCTGCTCGCATTGAATTCAAGACCCTTGTTATTGCCTACCGCTCTTTACCACACTGTCTCCTCCTATCTCCAGTCCCTCGTGTCTCCCTACATCCCCTCTTGCCTCTCTGCTCCTCCTTTACTGGCCGACTGGTCATGTCTTCCCTCCACTTTCCATCCTCCCATGCCCGCTCTTTCTCCTCCCTAGCCCCTCTGTGGTGGAACCAGCTACCAGAGAACTTCAGGACTGCTCTGTCTATTCCTGCCTTCCCGTCGCCTCCTCAAGACCAGGAGGCTTGGTGGTCCAGTGGTTAAAGAAAGGGGCTGATTACCAGGAGGTTCCAGGTTCAATTCCAGCTCAGCCACTGACTCACTGTGTGACCCTGAGCAAGTCACTTAACCTCCTTGTGCTCCGTCTTTCGGATGAGACGTAAAAACGAGGTCCTATTGTGATGCATAGTTTAGCATCTGCTAAATGTCTAAATAATATATTTCTCTTGATTTACCCCTCCTACTATGCACTGGATCCTCAGCTAATGCACTATCCTTGCACTATTAACATGCTATTGTATTGTTACATGTATTGTATAACTTATTGTAATCCTAACTTGTTGCATCTTAGTTCATATTGTATTATTTGCACTTATTGTAAACTATACTGTATTTAAATATGAATCTTGCATTGTAACCCTGTACTGCCCTGTAACACCTCTAAGTCACAAAGAAGAAGAAGAAGAAGATTTCCATCTAAGCAAAAAACATCTAAGTAAAAAACAGCCTTACCATCCAGTTTGTTGGTACTGTAAGTAGCTAAATAATCTGTAATTCTGGCCTTTATACTTGGATAACTTCAGGTTAAGTCAATTTTAGCAACGTAGTTGGACAAACAACTTAAATTAAAATCCTGTCTTTTTTCAGTTTGTAAAGTTATATTTTAAAGTTTTAAAGCTTCATAGTTTCATACATACCTACAAATTCCACACTGTTCACAGTGATACTGCTGTTGGTCTTTGTCAAAAAGGTGACATATATCACAATAATATTCACCAAACTTTATTCCGCAGCATTCACAAATCTGCTGTGCCTTGGGGGGGGGGGGGGGGGGGGGGGACAGGACGATTAAAAAAAAAATGAATTGACAGTATTTAAATAAAAAACATTAACATTAACAGCACGCTCAGCATTTACATATAGACAACGTGTTCAAGATTTTAAAAGCTTTCAAGACATCACAACAAAGACTGGACTGGACCTGTACTGACTTTTTCAGAATAAAAGACTCTCATCATTTGAGCCACCCATTTACACTTAGAACACATCAATGTGATCTGGCAACAAATTCAATCAGCTAGAAAGGAGAGCAAGGAGCTCCATGTGATATTCGTGGATTTGGCTAATGCATATGGTTCAGTGCAACATTCTTTGGGCAGCATTTCATTTTTTTAGTGTACCGATAACAATAACAAATTTAGTGAAAGCCTACTTTTGAGATTTGCAGTTTTGTTTTTCAACTTCACAATTCAGCACTACATGGCAATGCCAAAAAGTTTGAATAATGGTAAGAAGCACCATTTTTCCACTGGCTTTTACTATGGGAATGGAAGTAATTATTAGGACATCAAATGGGTAGTGGGAGGAGAGCGTTTGGCTTCTGGAATGCAACTACCACCAATTCAAGCATACATGGATGGCATGACAACCATGACTACAACAGCAGCCTGCAATAATCAGTTATTGGGCAAATTATTATTATTATTATTATTATTATTATTATTATTATTTATTTCTTAGCAGACGCCCTTATCCAGGGCGACTTACAATTTTTACAAGATATCACATTATTTCACATTATACAGGTATCACATTATTTTTTTACATACAATTACCCATTTATACAGTTGGGTTTTTAATGGAGCAATCTAGGTAAAGTACCTTGCTCAAGGGTACAGCAGCAGTGTCCCCCATCGGGGATTGAACCCACGACCCTCCGGTCAAGAGTTCAGAGCCCTAACCACTACTCCACACTGCTGCCCTGCTTAACCAATAACAATGAATGGGCACGAATGCAATTCAAGCCCACTAAATCAAGGCGCATCTCTATAAGTAAAGGTAAAGTAGTAGATAAAAGGTTCTACATTAATGGTGAGGCAACACCAACAGTGTCTGAGAAGTCAGTGAAAAGTCGTGGGAGATGGTACGACGGGGATCTAAAGGACACAGTTTGTGTGGTAGAAGTTAGACAACAAGCAGCGGATGGGTTGAAGAGCATAGGCAGCAGCGCTTTAACTGGGCAACTGAAACACTGGTGCTGTGGCCACTAACTGTGTACGAGGTTTCTTTGACAACAATTGAGAAGCTAGAAGCTTTAATCAGTTGATATGTCAGGAAATGGTTGGGAGTTCCACGTTGCTTCAGCAGAGTGGGACTTTATGGTAAAGGAATACTGCAGCTACCAGTCTCTGCTCTAACCAAGGAGTTTAAGTGCACCAAGGTCTGACTGGAAATGACATTAGTAGATTCACGCGACAAATGTGTAAGGGAGGCAGCACCTGTGTTGAAAACTGGAAGAACGTGGGTGGCAAAGAAAGCTGTGGAAAATGTAAAGGCTGCCCTTCAAATCGGTGATAATCTTGGTCTCAGTTCAGCTCTTCCTACATTGCACAATGCAACGCCAGCTCAACAGAGGAAACTGGTAGTCAACGAGGTGCAAAAGCAGGAGGAGAGGATGATGTGTGTAAAGGCCGTTTCCCAGGCCAAGCAGGGAGAATGAATGAGATGGGGCAGTGTGGAACAACACAAGATTGGCTGGCAAGACCTATGGACAATAGAACAGCAGGATCAGCTTCCTCATCAGATAAACATATGATGTTCTCCCATCACTACAGAACCTAAACCTCTAGGTGGGTGAGGATCCCTCATTTCCTTTGTGTTCACCACCTGCAACATTAAGGCACATTTTGACAGGATGTAAGGTGGGTCTTAGCCAAGGACGGTTTACTTGGTGCCATGACCAGGTGCTGCGATGTTTGGCCTTAGCATTGGAAGACAAGCGTAACATGACCAATAAATTGCTACCAGTTCCATCAAAGCATTATACACAAAACACAACATTCCCCCGTCCAGGAGAGCAACCACCAAGAAAAGGTGTTAAAACCAAGCCTCGCCCAGGACAACTGGAAGCTGCTGGAGACTGGAAAATGCTGGCAGATGTTGGTCATCGGCTTATTTTTCCACCTGAGATTGCCACCACAAACCTTCGACCAGACATTGTCTTGTGGTCTGGATCAGCACGCCATGTTCACCTGGTAGAGTTAACAGTGCCATGGGAGGACGCTGTGGATGAGGCGTATGAGAGGAAGGAACTTCGGCATGCTCAACTAGCTGCTGAAGCAGAACAGTGAGGATGGAGAGTCCGGGTTTACCCAGTGGAGGTAGGTTGTCGAGGACTTGTGGCACACTCTACAACCCGGTTTCTCAGAGACGTCGGATTCAGTGGCCAAGAGTTGCGTCGCACAGTGAAGAACTTATCTGAAGCAGCAGACAGGAGCAGCAACTGGCTGTGGTTGAGAAGGAAAGATTCTGGCTGGGGATCTCAAGCACAATAGAAAGAAAGCAACGCTGATGTATGGGTAAGTAAGGTGGGCTCAGTTGAGTGGGAGACAGAGGGGGGTGATTCTGGGACGCCAAAATCACCGTCGAGCCCTCTTGAGGTGTCGTGGGCTAGTCGACAAAACACAGAGGATGGAAGGTGCCCACTTGAAGACCCCAGAGATGTACCCTACTTAGCTCAAGCTAGACGGTTGTCATGCTGATGCGCTGGGGAGACCGCACTGTGGTTGATCCCCGGAGCCAGTATCACAGCCGTTGTGTGTGCTGATGCACCGGGGAGGCGAAATAAGCTGATCCCTGGAGCCAGCATTACACTTCAGCCATCAACACCAGGCAGAAGGATATCTACATCATCATATGGAAGGAAACGCAAATGGATGGAGATGCAGATGGATCACAATAGTTTACTGTAAAGCTACGTAAAGCTTTGTTGGTGCTTATCTTGGTGAGAGCCGAGTTCAAATCAGCATGAGGTTTTAACATCTACTCTCATGTAATGGAAATCATCATGGTGATATTGAATCAAAGATTTTTCTAACAATTCTCTGTGTTGTGTCAATCTAATAGAACCTCTCCTATCTCCTAAAGACAAAGTACATGAACTGTATTGCATTGGCAGAAGGATACATTCAGTAAAACATATTAATCTTATTGCTTTTTGTTTTCTTTTTATAAAATAAACATAGAGCCATTTTATAAGTGCAATAACCCACTCCAGGGTGTGCGGCAAGAAACTGTCTTAACACACCCCCTGTCGTAAGTTATTGGTTACTTGAAAGTCAAAATAGGAAAGAGCAGATCTGAAAGATGAGAGACAAGCAAGGGTGATGTTCAAAGTCTGTCAGATGCAGTAATAGCTCTGTTGACACATAAAGCATGCAATTACATAAGTCTTTTGGCATATAGTTTAGTGTAATTTTGTCATATACCCCTGGCTTACCCTGTCACACCATATCTCAACATTACTGAACTTCTACAGCACAGACCATACTGGAGAACTGATTCTGCTGCAGATTTCTGCCCCCAGCAATCACTGAAGGACTACTAATCTTTCAGAGCAGACTCACTGCCAAGGACATTGTGGACCTTGTGATTTATTTTTACAATTTTGTCCAACCCCTGTATCTTGTTCATCCTTTAAAGTTTTCTACAAAGTTTTACTCAAACTGAATTCTAGAATGTATACTTAATTCAGCTACTGTAAAAAAAAAAACACACATTCTAGAACACGTCTAGTACTGCCTGCTTCTTTATAACTTTTAGTTGTCATGCTTAAGGTATTTTCTAACCACTGTTAAATCACTGGATCATAACATATTCAGGAATACACACAAAAAAAACTAAAATATATTCTGTGTTTTTTTTTTTTTTTTTTTACTTCCTTTTGTCAAAACTACAATGCTGTACTGTACACAAACCTATCAATATATCATTCATTACTTATCATAAAATAAATAATTTACCTTCTGGATCCTGTTGCATATGGAACATTCTATTTCCTTCACCTTAAAACGATCCATCTGATGATTTTCTTTAGCATCGTGACAAAGACGACAGACATATAATTTACTGCAGCAAGGAGCCTGATTTTAAAAAAACAAACAAAAAAAAAAACATTTTGAATTTAAAATTACTCACACATTGCAAATATAGCTTTTTTATTTACTGTTCGTTTAAAAACAACAACACACAGGTTTCTAACAAGTGAATTATAAATAAAAAGGGAACAAATACTATCTAAGGTTTATTTTGACAATGAATGAATGAATGAATGAATGAATGAATGAATGAATGAATGAATGCTGTTTTCTATTACATTTTGCTTCCATGACTATAAAGTTTTCTACCCATTGTGTATTTGAAAGATATCGTTATTTATTATCTCCTAGTTTGCCTCATATAAGTTGCTTGTTTTTTTAGACCTTGTTAGATTAGTAATGTGTAATATGAGGCCTGGTGAATGAAAGATCTCTTATCTGAAACCGAGTGCTTGAATCTTCCAAATATAGTTAATCACGGAATAGTTGAACGGTTGTGGTTGTCCCATAACAGTGTGCCAGTCTACGACATGTGGCATTTGCTAGTTAACTATACTTGTCTATGCAATCTGCACTATCAACCCGTTTATAATACCGATTTCAAAATACGTTTAAAAAAAGTTATACGTGCTATGGAAAAAGTGTCAGATTTATATGTAAAGTATTTGGGAGAGCGCACCAATTGCAAGAAATCAAGAAGCAATTTTATTACTTAAATATTACACTATGACAACACTAACAGTGTGTGTTTACACTGTCAATATTAATACGCTAAGTATGCAAACACAGTACGACTATATATATATATATATATATATATATATTATCAGATTTAAAATTCGCTTTACAATTCAGTCCCACACAACGTAAAAACAATGGGCTGACAACGTCCAATATTTTAACTATGGATATCCGCGTTACTTTCTGACTGTCCATTAACCAAATAAAAATGAAATATCAGCATCAAGTTTAAATTCGACTAAACTGTACAGATATGTGTTTAGTTTAGCACCGTTCTAGCTTCATACAACTGCTTTTCAAAGTCCTTAGACAACTTGTTTAGATTTTTCGTTAATGTGGTTTGCACGTGTAAAACTGCATGTTGTGTGTGGGTGTTTTCTTTTTTTTTTTTTTTTCAAATCATACTTACTTTTAGTAAACAGCTGCGTAAATAATGTTCACATCCGAACGCAGAAGCAGCCATTTTCTGTTCTTGTTTTCCGGAAGTGCACTTTTTCTACTTCCTAGACCAAGCGTTTATGTTGCATGTAGTAGCTCAGTCATGTTGTACTACCCCCTAAAAAACGCATACTCGAAAAACAACACGGTATTCATTTAACATCTGTACTTTTGTATTACAATATTTTGCATAAAGACCTGCCTATATTTGTGATAATTGCGGCTAACATAACTTACATATTTTCATTTACATTTTATACTCTAAAATTTGTAAAAAGATAAAAAGCTCCTTTATATTACCGTCCTAGCTACCATTAACCAGTAGGTGGCATATTCATACTGACGATTCAGTGCACAATAATATACTATAAAAGATCATTTTAAAACAAAAACAATGTCATATACAACCAAAATACATACAGTTGTTCAGTTATCATGTACTTTTTGTATTCATATCACAAATTAAGTTTACTGTGGACATATATTATGTGTAATGCATAACATTTACTTGTATCTATAAAAGTATTTGTAATAATATCCTGCAACTCCATATAGCATTGAAATACAATAGATAAATAAATGCAGACCAACTGGGGATGGGGATTTATTACTTGTTTTCCCCACTCATCCAAGCAAAAGATTAAATCAGCAATATTGTCAGTCTTGTTTCACCATAGCCTGGTGCCACATTGAATGTCATTCCAGTATTGGCAGTCACTGTAGAAGAAATATTTTTGTTGTAAAATCAAGTAAATATGTGAAATAAAAGAGTTGTTCTGTATTTATCATGTCCCTATACTTGGTGGAGGAAAGGCTGACCATATTGCAAGGCAATGTAATACAATATGGATTTTGAAACATAGCATTTAAGTATTAGATACCATCGGTACCATTTAGTTAAAGAGCACAAGTAAATTATTTTCACTTATTGCAATGCATGTCCTACCCAGCTATTAGTTTCCTGCATGCTGTGTTAAAGTAACCTGTTGAACTCCAAAGAAACAGGTCCATCCAAGCAGCCAACACTACAGCTTTGCACCCAGTCACTGCTCAAATACTTGGAAAAAAACTGTTTTCTAGGAATAGGATGCTGTTTAACCTTAATAAGACAGAGCCAGGAGAACCATGCGATGCCAGCTCTATTCAGTATGTGACCCTGAGTAAAGAGTCAACCAACTGAAAACACAATGTTGTAGCCTTAAACCCTAATTGTATGTTCACAGTGTTAAAATGACCATATTTTAAATTTAGACACTGGAATGCCAATATATGTCCTAAAGACATTTGCAAGGTTGTAAATCTGGTGTAGTCTTGTTGCTTGATGCTGCCATCTAGTGGAGCTTTAAAAATCACATTGGACAACTGTGTGAAACAGGTACCAATTTTGAAACCTGGTAGAGTACATTGATAGAAAACAGTATTTAAAAAATACTCAGTTTTTATAAAAACACACTAAATACAGTGCACATTTACTTTAAGGTCAAACTTTAATTGTTACATAATAAAATAAAAATTAGATCAGGGATTATCAGTAAATGTATTCCTGTTGGATCATATCGTCCTGACCACACATTGTATGTCAAGTGTTTTTTTTTTTGTTTTTTTTTTGATAAACAGATACATGTATTCAGTTGTCCATTGATATATTTATAACGATAAGCCTAAATTATAAAAACTATGATGTGTTTACAATCATGTATGTCACCTTATTGAAATACTTGTAAATGTTTTCCACATTTGGATAAAGCTATGTACTGTATCTATGTATATTAAAATGCATAAATGTGCCCTATTTTTAAGCGAGTGTAATATTTGGGACCTACTGTGCACTTGCTTGCAAATCAGCTCATTAAATTTACAATATCAGGGTTTGTCTATGGAGCTGAGAAAAATATACCATGACGGCTAAAACCTGGCAAGGATTTAATCCAAAGTATTAGGTATGATAAAGTTATTTAGCTCCCTCTAGTGTTACTATACAGTTGAACAGCAATGGATCAGTTGGTTATGAAACTCCATGGAATGCTCTTTTTAAGTGAACATCAAGATGTTTAAGTGCTTTAATAAATTGTTTTAATAGAAAATAATGCTTTGTGCTGATGAAGCATAAGGGTGCATTGTACATGGGACTACAATTTTATATTGTACAAGCTCTACACTACAATTGAAAAGAAAAACATACATTGGAAAAAAAGCATAAGAAAAAAGTCAATTTATTTGGAATAGTAAAACATGTAAAATATGGTAAAATGTGGTACAAAATATTCAATATAGCGATGTATCTGTGTAATGAAGAAAATATAATCTATCATCTATGTAATGTCCACCTTTTTGTTACACACTGTTTGATAATTGCAGTAAAGAGGCTAAGGGGACAAATTCCATATTATGCAGCTATAATTGGTGTAAATGCAGTGTGCATTTGAAAGATGCATCTGCTTACAACTTTATCTTTAGAGTACATTCTAACCACATTACTTTTGTTTCAGTGACTGAGCATCACCTTTGTTATTGTCCTCCTAAGAGGAGCTTTCTAAACTCTCATTTGATTCATCACTGTTACTGTCCTCCTCTGGCATTGGTGTGGCCTGTTGCTCCTCACTGCTCTGTTCACTGTTGTCACTGTCCTCACTGTTGCTGGTGTCATCCTTCCCTGGGCTCTGCTCTGGGATGTTGTCTTCTTGGCTGGAGGCACTATCCTGTTGGCTGCTGTCATCGCTATCTTGGTGAACTGCTTGGCGGGTGGGGGCCTCCACGCTGTCTCCTGCAAGGATACCACTGTCGCTCCCCTGAGAGCTACTGAGACTGTCAAGCCCTTGGCTCTCAACCCCAGGAGTGCGGGGGTCCTCATCCACTAAGTCATATGTAACATGTATGGCCTTTGGAGGAAATAACACTATTAATAGGTATTATCCCCATGGGAGATGCATATCCCCAGGAATCCAATTGTATCAAACTTGGTATGTATTTGTTAGCACAAGTACAGTATGATAATCTATGACATGGTGGCCTACTTATTCATGAGTTCTGGTTTATGACTGTTTGGATTTATGGAGGCTATGTCTTAGGAACATTTAACTTGTTACAAAAGTTTTTCTGCATACTAGGAATTTGGGTTATGTTGAATCCATCTGTGTCTTATAATTTAGGATTTTATCATAGTCAACATGAATACATTAATAATAATATTACCTTAGATAGTTTTCCTTTCAGCACTTTGTCCTCTGCCTTTGCATCCTTGCTGCTGAATGAAAATGCAGTGTTTTTGCCACCAGACCGAGGTTTGTTAACCAGTTTCAGGCTCTCTGCAGCTTTATCAGTCCCGTGGAACTTGTAGAGGTCCAGTCCCTTGTATATTTTGTTGCTGTTTACAAACTTTGCTGTCTTCTTGGAAAATATTATGTTGTTTGCTAGATTGTCACCCCGGACACTAGCAGTGGTAAACGTGTACATGGTAGTGGATTCTGTTGGAAGTTCTGTAATTGTCGGTTCTGCCGTTGTGGATATTTCTGTGCTTTCATCACTGTCATTCTCCTACAATGAAATGTGCATTGACAGCATAAGAAACATGTATTCAAAATGTAGTTACTCATATGGTAACACCTTTGTTGCTGTTCTATAGTACTCATCTGTAAGGGCTCATCTTGAAAAATACTGAGCTTTAATTTCATGATTACTGAAAGCATACAATATTTGTATGGTACTAAACTTGAACAAGCCTGAACAAAATGTTTTGCCAATTGTGGCGGAGTGTGCCGCCCCTATATATTTATTTATTATTATTTATATTATTGTTTGCGGCGCAGATAAAAGCGCCAATCCTCACAGGGTTTTTAACTATAAAGAACAAATACGCGGCGCTTTTATCTGCACCGCAAACAATAATATAAATAATAATAAATAAATATATAGGGGCGGGACACTCCGCCACACCAATTTTTCATATTCCTGTGTAATTACAGTTAATGGTAACTATACCATTATGGTTGGACTTACATCTGTTTCATCAGAATCATCACTGTCACTATTACTGTCAGATTTACTATCCTGAAAAAAACAAAGAAATTTATAGAAATTAAGAGAGACACATTTCTAATGGTTTTGTGATTAAAACTTTAAAACAACAACATGCAGTGCAATATATAGGTAGTGTGAACTGGATGTAAGAATAGTCACCTTGAACAATGTAAACACCTTGCAGATACATTACAACAAATTACTGCTGTCCTGGCTTCCCATGGTGGCTCTGTATCCAATCCTTTAAAGAGTAAATAACGGGGTTCCGAAAAACAGCTACAGTTGTTTAAATAACATACCTGTAATTTTTCTTTTCATTGTTAACATCCTGACAACTTCCAGGGAGTATACGATGCTCCTCTGCCTCATATTTTTGTTCACTGGGATGAACACGTTTATTATTTTATTATTTGTTTTTTTAGCAGGCGGCACCGGGATGCTCCGCGGAATGAGGCTGTATTCCAACTACTTTTACTCTACTTATTTTTCTTCACCCATTGTTGGGATCAGTGTTTTTGGAAATTTATGAGATTTTGTATTATAATAAAGGTGGTTATTTAACGCAAGATTGTCCTCAATGAATAGTTATTGCTGTGTTACCTGTTTAACAATGTGGGCAATAATCCTTACACTATCAGTGCACTAGAGTGGCCATTTTGAAAAGAGCTTTGAAACAGACTTTAAGTTTTAAGTGTAAAATGTTATCAGGATGTTAACAATGGAAAGAAAAATTACAGGTATGTTATTTAAACAGTTGTAGCATCACGTGAGGACGTGTAACGCTAGATTTTTCTGAATCCCGATACTTACTGTTTAATACCACCGGAAACATATATAGCAAGCTTACCTCTGTTTGGTTTGAACTTTCTCTGCTTGAAGAACTATCTTCTGAAGGACTTTCCTTTTCCTGTAATAGAAAGCTATCATGAATTCAATATAGTTTTATTCATTTCAACTGCAAAAAAATAATGTTCAGTTTACGACACAAGCCCACGAAACTAGGGAAATGTGGGTTACGTTTTTACAATACAGCAATCTTAACATGTTCTACCTAGGTATTGCAGCACAGACAAGGAAAGTGTGGAGTATAATTTCACATTCATAAATATATTAGTAAATGTATTTCTTTATTCAGATACAGCTGTGATACACCTGTACTGTAATTCACTTTGGAACACAAGCACTGTTTTCCCTCAACTCCATCAGGGAAACAGAGTGCTCTACACCTTCAGTTAGGTTACATCCAGACATACTTGCATAGAAAAAGGCATGTGGAGCACCCTGACATAGAGTGCAGGGAAAACACTGATAAGTCATACTTTTTAATAATAAACTTCAATCTTTCTTGTCAGAGACTTTACATTTATATTTATTTCACAATGTTTACGTAATTACATCCAAGGGGTCTGTAGAGATCTCAAAATACTACCATCTTTCTGTTCTGAATATGCAACCACACAGTGTATATTCACAGTACTGTGCTAACACATATTTTGCTATTTGTTTATTTATTTGATTGTACCAGCCACAATAGTGGAGGCAGACCCAATATTACACATGTGGGCACCAGGGGAGACTCCACACTTTGCTTGTCTGTGCTGCAATACCTAGGTAGAATAGGTCTCTGTTAAGATTGCTGTATTGTAAAAACTTAACCCCCATAATGGGTTTGTGTCGCAAACTTAGAATGATCTTAACGTAGTTTTTGCAATAAATTGTAATTGTTTTTGAAACGGTAGTTCACCCTGTGGGTTTAATCATACTACAGTGTAACCCATGGAAAGTTGGCCTCAAGCCCCATAATGAAGACCCTGTTCTCCTTCAGTATTTTGCTTTCTGGTTTAACTACACTGCCTTCTCAGCATGTACTGCATATATTGTTATGTACTCCTATTGATACTGCCTGTTGAGATGCACATTGCACTTTCTATTTTAAGTTTTGCAACAGAAATGCTTATCCAATTGTGAAGAAACTTGGTTAGGACATTCTTTAGGACAAATTATTGATGACAATTATTTGGGATGTAAAAATGTGCAAACTGAACCCCTAATTTATATCAGAAGGTTTATACTTATTATTTTGCAAATACAACAAACGTGTTGTGTCTTCAGTCTACTAGAATTGTATTGACTGATGTTTGACTAAGACACGTGTCAAAAAATTACAAAAGTTCTTAAGAAAGTCCCAAATAGTCAATGTGTCAAGGTATGTTACTGAAGAGTTAATGTCCTGTTGCAAGAGATGCAGTCAAAAATGCCTGTCTGGAATTTAAAGCTGTCCACATAAATGTCCCTCTTAGTTCCTGTATTGCAAAATTTTGAGTACACCAGCTTGGGAATGATATTGATGTAGCCTTTCCATTTCAGTTTTTGCTTTTTGCAAGAAAATGTAGACCTACAGTGAATTATATTCCTCATACTATACAGACTAGACAGTGCACCAGCACACATTCAACTGTCATATCGTAGTTCTTAAAAATAATGCTTGGGACACATTGATAACAGTTTCTCATTTGTAGTTGTTTTTACATGCTCTGCTTCTATACTTTTTACTTTCATATGTGGTTCTTTCCAAACCGTGAATTAGCAATGCATTCTTTTTTTTGTGATGACTAAGATTTGACAGCCCACATACCTGTTCCTTGGAGCTCTCTTGAAATCGAGACATCTAAAAGATAAGACATGTTCAATCAATAAAACGAGCACCTCAAAGCAATCCCACTGTACAGAATGTCATTGATTTTTTTTTTTTTTTGAAGAGTAACAAAAAGTAAAATACTCACTGGAAGGCAATATGCGGTCCCCAAGAGGAAGAATAACAGAATTGCTGTATTCATTTTTATTCACGTATACCTAATAAACAAACAAAGTATATTCAAATGTCTATTCATTTAGTGTCATGCTGTATATAAAAAGAAAGAAAAAAAGACAAAATACCTAGGCTTTGTAAATGACAAAGTACTAATTGGAAGAGTTTAAGTGTCTTCCAAAATCTTTAAAAAAATGCATACTTAAAAATGATATATGATGTGGTTCTGTATAAGTTTGTGGATATAATGACACTGATCATAAAATTATAATGAAACAAAACTGAAAACCATGAACAGCTGTTTCCTAGCAGCGCTAACCTTAGCACTGCCAGCTTTGCATGCCTAATTCAGATCAGGTTTTTTTTGCATACAATTTAAATCAATGGCTTGAAAAACTTCTGCCTATTACATTTGAAAAAATGATTTTAGCTATAACATCAGAAAAATAGTAATTGAAAATATTGAGCACAATTCTGATATTAAATTAAGTAAAAATCCATTTTAGGGATAAACTGAGATGAATATTAGCTTTTCCTACTGGATCTATGTTTTTTACAGATTAAGGGCCAAATTCACATTCTTATTCACATTTATTTTGTATCCTCAACTCTTTAGCCTAAATTTACAAATCAATAATTATTCATATTCAAAAACAGAACATAAAACACAAAGATGCAACTGTACTGTAATTACAAAAAAACATCCGAATACATCTCCATGTAGTCAATTCAGATTGGTACATACCTTGATTTGTTCTTGAAGTGAAAAATAGATTTAGCTTCTGAGCTTGATATGTTTTACAGATGCCAACCAAGTAAACAAAACTTTCTTCAAATTGTAATGACTGAAAAGTTTCTGTCTGTGTTCTGCTGTCTGAGATTCAGCCTTATTGGCTTTTAAACTCTTTCTCAGACAGAACCAACCAATTGCTACAAAAGGCTGTGATGTCATGAGGTTTACCAGGACTGGCCCACCTTTCTTCTCCCACTCTTCCTGTGGGTACTGTGGCATGTTAATGCAAACATTCACCAATTGGTACAACATGTGAAAAAACACGATACAGTGTTATTGTCAGTAACACATAAGGTTTTATATATGTATATTTAGAAAGGGATTCCTGCTTTGATTAGTTGTCTTAACTTCCTTGAGGTATGCTTTTCTAAAATCACACAGCTCTGTCTGCTTAACTGTATGCTCCCACTGCAGTTTATGTTGCAAATGGCACTAAATCAGGAATCAGTCCATTGTAGTTATTACGAGAATACCTAGCAGAAGAATTTCAGCTATAGACTTTCTTTTGTTCATTCATTGAAATGTCATCTTATAAACAGGTACTTCGCCAGCTGTATGATATTTTTTTGGCCTTTTCTTTCAATTTCATAAAAAAACAGGAATATGATAATAAAAAAAAAGAAAAAAAGGTTTGTGATGTCTTAATTGAATGGAATTCCGAGCAGTGCATAAGCTTCTTCAAAGCAGGTGACATCAATTGTACAGATAATGAGAAAAAAGCACCATAGAAAATCAATATAGTATAGTTGATGTCATGATTGGGTTTCTTTGCGATGTGTCATAGCATACAGGAGGCCAAACATTCTCATCAGATTGGCTTAAAGATCCTTAGCAGTTATAATGGCATTTCTCATGGTCAGAATAGTAACATAAAATGTTCATATTTAAAAATGTATGTATGTGACAGAAATAGAATGATTCTTGGTGGTAAATCTCCCTCCCGAACTCTTAGGGTGCTAAGTAAAGGCAACAGAGTACCCTGGACTGGATGGCCTGACAATTCATTCCCGGGGTTAAAAGGAAGTCGGTCATCTAGAAAGGGGGCGGAGCTTCTGTGCACTAAATCATCGACCCGGAAGGGAAACGATGTGGCAGCCGCAGATTGGAGGGGTGGCTGCAATCGTTTACCAAGGGGTCATGAATGACGGTACAAATAGGGGACGGAGCGACGTGATCTGTTCCTTAATATATGGTTAAGTAACGACCCAGAATGACCAGTGTTTATATATATCGTACCATGAGTGTTTTGTTTGTTTGTCTCTAATTTGTTACTTGTTATTTATTAGTAGATGGCTAACACATTCCGGAGCTGTCACCTGAGGCCAGCACTAACCCGGACAACACTTCACCTGTATCACGAGCACTACAGCACGTACCCAGGACTGGTGACCGTGTTTGGATATTGTGTGTGTATTTGACTGTTTATTATTTGGGACTGCAAACCCTTTATTTAGAACAGTGCAATACACATTGCTGTGTATTGCCTGGGATTGTTATTTACGGTCACCAGACCAGTATTATAAATAAACCTCCTTACGCTTTGGATTCTTGTTGTCTGCCTTTTCATTGATCACCGCATCACTCCTGCACCTGCACACTGCAAGCCACAATGTATCAATGGTATCACAATTGTATAATCCGATTCACACAATATCAGTACCAGTGTGCTATCGTATCAGGAACTGCAGAAGTTGGCCAATGTATTTTTTTCTGAAAAAACTAAGCAGATCAATCAAAGCTCTGTATAAATATGAATCCATATACTCTATAGTACATTGTATATTATACAGGTAGTACAATAGCAAATATAACCAATAGTTGACCGTTTACCATATTACACTCTTCAATAAGAACATTAAAGAATGGGAACACGTAAATTAAAGAATGGGAACACGTAAATTAAAGGATGGGAATATGTAAATCAAAGACAGTCAGCAGTGAATTAAGCAAAACATTAATGCTACTTGAATAAGTTTCTTATGGTTTTACCTCAAAAAAGTTAAAAGATAATGGCATGAAAAAACCAAGGCCTTTGAACCAGTTTCCTCTAAGTAAAAAAAAAAAAAAGTTACTATTGTATTTCCTTGTTCTTCAGTCTACTAGAGTTGTAGTGTCTGATGTATGACTAAGACACATGTCAAACAATGACTACAATTCTTATGTAAGTCCCAAATAGTCATGTGTCAAGGTCTGTTACAGGAGAGTTAATGTTAATGTTAATGTCTGTTTTTTCGTTAATTATCTTCATGTTGTAACAGATGCAATCAGAAATGTATGTCTGGAATTTAAAGTTGTCTACATGTCTCTCTCAGTTCCTTTATTGTGAAATGTTGAGTCTTACAGTACAAAATAGTACTAACAAGACGTATATTACCTAACCACAATACCACTGAATTCATTGGTATTATTTTGATTTAAAATTGAATTATAATTATGTTTCTGCCAGCTGTTGTTATATATATATATATATATATATATATATATATATATATATATATATATATATATATATATATATATATACTACATACATAAGATATTGTAAGATATTTAACAGTTAAAAATAACTTTACTTTACCTTACTTCAAAAAGCTCAATCCGAATTCTAAGCCAAAACTATAAGAAGACACGAGCCGAAACAGTTGTCTACTTGAGTTAATTTCTTATAGTTTTATCTTTGATTTGTTAATAAAGTATAATATTAATCTTTCCTTTTTCAATTGACAGATTTATCAGCTGGGTGTAATATAACATTAAATTGAAAGGATAGACCCCTCATGGTTATCATCTCTACCATCTCAAATTATACTAAAATAATTAAAACATACAAATTCACATTTGCAATCCATTAGAAGGTTGATAAACTTTTTCTCACATTTTGAATTTAAAGTTAGAAATACCAATTCTGAGAAACAGCTTAGCTGGTATCAATAGAGGAATATATTCAAATAGTCTCTAAAGGGAAAGGGTGAGTGATAACCAAGGATTATTATTTCATAGGACATTTTCAAATACAATGCTACAAATTAAAATAAATAAAACTGCTGTTTCCTGGTCACATGGTGACACAGATTGCACCTTGACCAATGAGTGCGATAGAACTTCAACACAAGAAGTGATTAGGTTCCAGAAAGCAACATAACTTTTACTGTAATATATATTGTATTTGAAATATGATATCAATAACACATGACCAAGTGTGCAAATATGGTCCAATGTCTGCAAACCTAGGGGTTGCTGTTCCCTACGAGGTGAAGCCAAGTGGCACCTCCTACCCTCCCCCATTCCTCCTAAAGTGAATTGGTTGTCAATTGAATTAGGCAGAGTGGTTCTAAATATTCCAATCTGTGCTGTTTTAATGACATATTGACACAGGTTTAAACACTTGTTAGCCAATGAGATTGCCATTTTATAAATGCATATGTTAGGTTGCTTGTGCTAACGAGAAGTAAAAAAAATCTAATTAGCCAACTGCTGTGGGTGGTACCTCTATTGGATAAAAACTGTCACTGCTTATTTTATTATTTGTTTATTTAGCAGACGCCTTTAACCAAGGCGACTTACAGACTAGGGAGTGTGAACTATGCATCAGCTGCAGAGTCATTTACAACTACATCTCACCCGAAAGACAGAGCACAAGGAGGTTAAGTGACTTGTTCAGGGTCACACAATGAGTCAGTGGCTGAGGTGGGATTTGAACCGGGGACTTTTTGGTAACAAGCCCTTTTCTTTAACCACTGGACCACACAGCCTCCTTGTCAACGCGAAATGATGGACTGAATGGGCTAACACTGCTTAAAATACAGAGTAACAGGCACACAGGACATTTCTGAATTCCTAAAATCTGATTTCTTGTAGGGAATCCGTCTGCTGACTGACTAGTGCTTTTTACTGCATATAATTCATTATATCTTAAGTTTGCCGGAAGACATGCATTTTTTTTTGTTTTGTTTCAAAAAACAGATGTAGAAATGTTTTAAAGCTATAAAATTGAAAGGTCACCATATTACGTTTTTTTCCTGTATGCCATAGAAGGCTAAAGAAAGTAGACACATTTATATATTTAAAAAAAAAAATTTACGCTAATTTACGCAATGAGATATGTCTTTGCTAAAGTTCACAAAGCAAAATTCAATGTACAGTCATCTTTTTCAGACAAAAATTGGTTAAGAACAAATATGTAAATAGATATTGGTCTTGTTAAATGCATTACCCTGAAATCTGACCTTTGACCTTTTTTTGGTCTCAGAATGCATATGAAATGACCCAATCTTAATTAATTGTTAGTAATTTACTTTACTCATCTTAAATAATAAATAGTGAGAAAAACAAATCTATCTGTGTTATTTTTAAACCTTAACTGTCTCAGTTAGTGGTATGCAGCAGTACAGAGGAGTCATCTATTCAGGTGATGACTGAATGTTTTTGAAAGCTAAAGGAAAGAACACCAAGCCGATCAAAGATAGACAGATACTGTGGCAAAGTGGCTGAGTGGATGCAAGTGCAGGGGTGTTGCAGTGCTGTAATGAAACACAAAGAGATTTGTAATCCTGTTTGGAAAGGACTTTATTTTCTTTTTTATCCAGGTCTGGTGACCAAAACAATAATCCCCCGGCAATACACAACAATGTGTACTGCACGGGGTAGACACGAACGGGATTACAGTCCCAAATAATAAACACAATATCCGCCCCACAATAATACAAACACAGTCACCAGTCCTGGCTTCGTGCAGTAGTGCTTGTGGTGGGTTGCACATGTTTATTTAGTGACAGTGGTGAAGTGAAGCCCTCAGCGGCAGCTCCGGAAACGTGTTTAGCCGTCTAGTAATATAATAAACAAGACAATTACAAACAAACAAAACACAACACTCACAATACTGTTTCTCACAGGGTCTCTTTCAGTACTTCCTGGTTCTATTGTAAACCAAACCAAATGCGATGGAACAGATTGCGATTCTCCATCCCCTTTTATGCCGTCACACATGACCCCATGGTAAACGAGTGCAACCTCCTCTCCAGTCTGCAGCTGCCACGTCGTTTCCCTTCCGGGTCAATGCGTTATTGAAACAGAGTCTCGCCCCCTTCCAGACTGGCCAACTTCCCTTGAATCCTGGGAAAAAACTGTCAGATCAGTCCATCCAGAGAACTCTGTTCTCGCTGCTTAGTGCCCTCACAGGTCAGGAGGGAGATTTACAACCAAGAATCATTGTATTTCTGTCACAGATACCTACTAATTAGATTAAATAATGTTACTCTGTATTTCTTGACGTTCGTTAGTCTGAATTTGATAATCAGAGTCAATGTGGAGGCTAGGTTTACCACTGTTAATTGCCGTTTGGGTATGAGCTACTCTCTCAAAGAACCACTGTGCAAAGTTTTTTTTTTGTAATTTAGTCCTTCGAAGGACATGATTTCTGAGCATCTATACTTAAATAAAATTATGACCAGAAACCTCCTCCACCCCACCAGGTTGCCAACTGGCTCCAGAATTTATGGACACACTAAGCCAGGTCAGGTCTTTTAACTCACCTTTCTAATCGCAAATTAATTGATTTTATTGAACATGTAACGTTATTATAAATTGCGTGAGCTATAATTAAAGGAATGTAATTGTTTTGCTAACTATTACTAAAAGCACGCACCTGTCTGGGGGCGGGAATTATTGCCTGTGAGGATCGTTTCTATCAATCTGACCTATACAACTTGCTGATTTGATGTATTTTTCTGATTGGTGCGGGACTGTGCGAAGCAGAAATAAGCATTACATTAATAGAAACTTAACCCTAAGGTTAAACGAGAAAGAGTAAGAGTTTGTGCATACTTCTCTCTAACGACGGAATTGCACTATTTTGATAGATATTGTTTACCATATAACATTTCAAGCCATATGATTTTAATACATGTTGTTATGATGCTCTCCGGATAGAATTGCCACCGCAATTAAACACATTTATTGAAGCCGCTCACGCAATACACACCCAATTTACTTGTTGATTTAACATCAATTAATTTGTGCCCTTTAAGTCATAGGTGTTATTGTAAATGAGGCTTAGAAGAATTATTACGCAATACAAAACCATGTTGCCTGGCTCATTTTAAACACCTTGCCCCCCCCCCCTAGAATTAATTCTGTGGACAACCATGCAAAATGATTAATCTTACATAATCCTCCTGTTTGACATTAAGAATTTTAATTAACTGTGTGGCTTTTTGCTCACAGGAATCAAGGACATTTTCCAGTGAGGGTTACATGAATCACAAAGTGGTTACTGTTGGCACATGTTCATCAATTGTTCACTTGTATACCTTGCTACTGTCTTGCTAAAATGTTAAGAAGAGAACTAGTTACAAATGACTATTCTCTACTAGTTAACGTTGGTATTGTACCTATAATCCCTATTCCATATTAATGTGCTGTCATTCATGTAGTTAACATTAAAAAAAACATGCTTCCAAGTAGTAGCAAAAACTCTAATTGGTAAGAAACAGCATCTCTCATACACTGCAATGTCACAGCTCTCTCCAGCCACCCTACTGCTTTCAATCCTAGCTCTCAAGATACAGCTACTGAAGTAAAAAACATAGACACTTTACAGTGCCTTGGTCTTGAATGCTGTGCTCAGTTCAGTTATTTGTAATGAATACATTTCTCCAATTGATTGGTTTACATTTGAAGTCGAGGGGTTATTTTTTTTACTTTTGACTGTTGGAAGAAGCCACTGATATGGAGGGAGTTGTTCATTTATATTATGTTAACTTACAAACTTTTCGATTTAAAAAGCTTTGTAAGAGGTGTTCCTTAAAAAAATGCACATCAGACACTTTGAGATATTCTGTGCTCATTTGCTTAAACTTACAAAGGTTTACTTGCTATTTTAACAAAACGTGCATGTATACTTTTACAGTATTAATTAAGTAATCTTGTTTTTAAGCTTTATTTTTTAACATCTCCGTTTTCAGAGCATTTCCTTTATTTAATAACACATTCATTTAAGCTTCCCTCATATTAATTAAGCAACATTTTCCAACATGCAGTCCCAATTATATAAATAAGGAAGGTGTCGTTTTAATGTTTTAATGACATTTTAAATTACTCTACCATTGAACTTCTTGTGAACACACCTTTAAGTGAAAAATAACGCATGAATACTTAACAATATCTACCAATAGTAAAATATAATAAATAGAAAATGTATTTCACTCACATCTTCCCCCAAGGCACTGACACACACACACACACATCTTCCCCTAAAGCAGATTATCACACTGATAATAACACATATTCTCCCAAGGCAGAAGACAACCATGACAATAACAAATCTGTAAACAGAAATATGAATTATTCCATACCTGTATATAATTATATACGGCCTTGTGACTGAGAGCGAACAAATCCTAGTCAACAATCTCCCTCCCGACCTGTGAGGGCACGGTATAACAGGAACAGTGTGCCCCGTACTGGATGGTTTGGCAGTTCACTCCAGGGTAAGTCGGAAGCTGGCCATCCAGGAAGGGGGCAGAGTCTCAATACCAGAAGTCATCGCCTTAATACGGTAAGCTATGTGTCAGTCATGAATTGGAGGATACGTGATTGCACTAGCTATCAAAGGGGGCGTAACTACGGGTATTTCAGCGGATGTGACGAAGCAATCTGTTCCTTTATTATGGTTACTGCAAGGACCTGTAAAGGAGACGACTGAAAAGGTACCGTGAGTGTTTGATGTTTTGTTTGTTTGTTGTTCTAACTGTTGTCATTTGTCATTGTTAGACGGCTAACACTAAATGAGAGCTGTCGCTACAAGCCAGCACCAACAAACCCGGACTACACTGCACCACTGTTTCACGGTCGTTGTCTTGCACAGTGAGCGTGTCTGTGCAGTGTGTTATTATTATTTGTGTCATTATTTCGGGACTGAAACCCTTGTTTTGCACGGAGCGATACACATGACTATGTAGATCCCATGCTTATTATTTAAGTGTTGTTGACATGCAACCCAGCCAAATAAAGAGCTGTTTAATTGTGAACTGTCTTGTGTCTGTCATTTCCAGAGCACTGCATCGCCACTGCACCTGCACACTGCAAACCACACGTTCACAGACCTATGTAATATTATTGTTAAAATGAATGACGGCTTTTGTGAACTTCATTCTTGCAAACACATGTATATCTATATTTTTTGGTCATGCAGTAAATAACAGCAAAACAGTATGACATTGTGAAAATGTAGGATGAAATCTTGAAACATAGCTCTCTGAATAATACTCAAAATAAGAATAGTCTTTACAAAAACCTGACATACTCTATTACTAACCTAAATTAAGTAAAACATTAAAACAATACCTTCCTTATTAATACAATTGGGACTGCATGTTGGAAAATGTTGCTTAATTAATATGAGGGAAGCTTAAATAAATGTGTTATTAAATAAAGGAAAAGCTCTGAAAACAGAGATGTTAAAAAATAAAGCTTAAAAATAAGATTACTTAATTAATACTGTAAAAGTATGCATGCACGTTTTGTTAAAATAGCAAGTAAAAATTTGCAAATTTAAGCAAATGAGCACAGAATACCCCAAAGTGTCTGATGTAAATCCGTCATTTTTTGTTTTGTTTTGTTTTTATTTTTAAGGAACACCTCTTACAAAGCTTTCTAAATCGAAAAGTTTGTAAGTTAGTATAATATAAATAGGGCTTCTGTTTCTCGTTTTTATCAGTTTTTTATTTTTTGGTGCTTTAGCTATTTTCGAGTTTTATGTAAATCGTTTTTTTTTTTCATAGCTTTCGTTTTTGATATACTGTATGAAATGTGTGTTTTCAGTTACTTTCCAAAATGCTTGAGCGTTTTTTTCTGTCAAAATATGTATAGTAACTCGACAGTATTTACACACTTAAGTTGTACCTTCTTTCCTTTGCTGTCTTCCACAACAAAAACCCTATGGTCACGGGCACATTCTTATGGTGTTTTTGTGTGTAGGCATTTTTTTTACATTTCGACACAATTCTGTTTTAAATTCTCCGTATCTTAACTGTAATACAAGTTTAAATCCCGCTAACAAGCCTCCATTCCTGAATGTAATCTCGTTTTAAATCTCGCAAGATGAGTCTCCAATAGAAATGTAGGAATGTGCTGTCACTCAGTAGCTGAGGCGGGTTTAAAGTATTCAGAACGAATCAATGATAGATACAAGTCAGGAAGGCAGGACATTGCCCAGCACTGGGAAATGTATTTATTATTATTTTTGTAGTAGGTTTTATTTTTTAATCGAAAAAGGGTAAAGTCAACGTAAATTGATTAACCATTTCCACAGTTATACCGGTGTTTTCCGGTGTTTATTGGCTATCCACCGATTTCATTTTTTTTTTTTGTATCGGGGGTGTTTTATCGGGTTTATCGGTTAAAAAACGAAAATCAGAATCCCTAAATATAAATTAACAAATCCCTCCAAATCAATGGTTTCTTTCAACAGTCAAAAGTAAAAAATAACCAATCAATTGGAGAAATGTCATTGAAACAAAAGCCGAGAGAAGCCAAAAAAAAAAAGGGGGCGTATCTCATGAATACAGAGAGCCCCGGCATCACATGACACGGACATAAACGAACAAGATAGCTGCTTCTGCATCCAGCACTCAAAGAATATCACAGACATTTGCAGAGCTGTTTTTTAGATGTTATAGTAATAAAATAATGACTTGGATTGCATTATTGAGGAGTTTGGTGATAAAATGAGTGATCAGGAGATGATTTATCGGTATGCACTACTATCAAGAGGTATGTGAAAAAAACAGCAAACGAGGGGGGGCGGGGTTGTAGATGCAGTACTGAGTGTCCTATTGATATGCAGTGCCTTTTAAAACTGTTTTACTGTAAAAAATACTTTTAAAGTGTGCGTGTGAAAATAAATTGGACCTGACGCACTTGAGATGCGCTGAATAAATGGACCACAAAGGGTTAATAATTAAGATCTAATGCACTCCGTTATCAGGTGTCTAATGAAAAACAGCATATTATGCAGATAAAAGTCTAATTCAATCATACCAACATCCAGAAAAATAATACCTAAAGAAATCAGTGGTTGGGTTACTGCAAGCTACAATATCACATCTACTGAAAAATAATTACCTATCTGTATGTGCTGTGAAAGGCACATCCTAATGTTCATTACTGCAATGCATACCAGCTTAAGTTCTTAATGTCAAACTTTTAAAGTGCTATTGTATCTGTGAAAGGGTTCTTGCTTGTGGGTGCATGCATTCGCTGCTGAGTGACAGGCAGGAGACCAGACAGGTTGAAATTGACACGCCCTGCAGGCGCGCAGGATTTATTTACACACATACACACAACAGCTCACGTGACACTACCAACCATGGTAGCTCACTGAGTGCATACGGCCAGCGTACGAAAAACAAAATAAAACACAATACAAAAAACTATAAAATAAAAGGTGCCGTAAAAACGGCGTGCGCTACTCCCTAATGCATGGAGGTCCCGCTTGCTCACCTCGCTATACCTTAAAGGGATCTACCATCCCCGAACTAATCTTTATGTATCAACACAAACCCCGATTCCGGCCGTCGGCGGTTTTGGCAGCTTCTTTTGGCTCCGATCCCAGTTCACCATCACGGCGATCGGAGGATTTCAGCAACTTATTTCTCTCACTATGCTCGGGTAGCGTGGACGATCTTCAGCCCGTTGTCCGTGGCTTTGCAGCAGCCCCAAGGTGAACAAACAGGACCTCTTTATACCTGACGCCGTGCTGGAACACACCTACCCGCTGATCATCCACAGCTGGCAATCACACACAGCAGGCAGGCGATCCCAGGAGCGTCAGGTACTGCAATAAATTAAATAACCATTACACACATTTACACAATATTAAATTAACAATGTATTCACACACAAACCCCCTCTTCATGTGCAGGGCTCCTGCCCTGCTACAGTACCAAATTAGTATTTCTGATTGCTTTCAGAATTTTATTTGATCATCGTGGTTCACAAATTACCTAGCAGGTGTTTTGCATTTCCCCCAGTCTTTCAAGATTCAGTGTTATACAGCCTTGGTTTAACCTTTTTGAAGGTCAACCCCAGTAACTCTGAGGCAGGGGTTGTTAAATGCATTAATAATGCAAGATGGACACAGTTCTTGGCCTGTGCTGTTAATGAATATTAGTCTTGAAGCCACAGTGACCACAAACAATAAGCATGTTTATAAGCCTGAAGGACAACTGGGAAAAACCACTTGGCAGATGAAAAGACAACAGTTGGGCAACTGGGCTGGTAACCAAGATGTCTGTAAATTAAACTATAAATAGAAACAAGACAGCATACGCCCAAGTTCTTCAAACACAATGGGATGGCATGGATGGGAAGTCGAGATTGCCATGTACTGTACACAAGGTTTTCATTGTTATTTTCTTGTTTCCAATCCAGCTGAAAAATGAATAGGAAGGTGACAGTTCATAACCATATTATACATTGCCTTACCTTTATTGTATCCTTAATCCTGATAAATTATCTAGGAAAAAAGACAAAAATAGAAAAAAGTGTCAACCTTTATCACATCTTAGTAGTGTTCCAAAGAGACCTTTTTTACAGCCTATTCAACCTATTGTGTGTTACATTGTAATAAAATAGGACACATTGCGATACTTTGTGCATTAACCACTTCAACTCCAGATGTAAAAATGAAACCCCTTCCCAAGTACCAGATTTTGAAAATAATAATAATAATGTTTTCAAACCTGTAATTGCTATAAAATGTTAACATATGATGAATAAAACACAAATAAATGACCTAAACTGTGTTTTTCATTAACCCTTTATGCTGCTGTGTACTACATACCCATATTCAATATAGAGATAAAAACGTTTTTTTTTTTTTTAACAATGAAAACAAAAACGCTACTAATAACGATAATAACAATACTAATCAGTAAACAGTAATGATCAAATACAAATCAAACAACATCAAAACGTGTGCCAGTATCGACTTGCTCTGTGTCATTTATTGAAATGTTCAATACAACAGAACCCGGGATTGCCTTTGCAACCACTGCACATTTTTCTTTTGTCTTTTTTTTTGTTTTTATTTTTGTAGCAGACCCTGTACCTTTTTTACGGTGTTTGCTTCGCTTGTGTTGGAGGGATAGTCACAAATGCGTGTGCACACCTACTTTGCACAGGCATTGTGATGGATCTGGCTGCCGCATTGCCTGTACTCAGTGCAGTGTTTTGATAGTATTTCATCACAGCACTGCCATTTCAAACCAAACAGCTTCCCATTTGCAGCTGACTTACCTGTAAAGTAGCTGCATGCTCTTCTGTTTGTACAGTTTGTATTGTTCTTGGCTCCATATCCTCTTCATCATAATCGCTGAGTGATAAGTCAGCATCACTGTCCCTGGTATTGAAATCCTCCGAACCAACTTCACTCCCATTGCTCATTATAGAAAGACCATGTATGTTGCCATGTTTAGCTTTCTCTAAAAACTATATAAACTATAAATAAACAAGTAAAACTAATAATAAATCAAAAGATAATTTAAAACACTATATATATATAATGGCTTCCTGCAATATATCTCAGCCTTCTAAACGCCCACAGCTAGACTGGAATCGCTACATGACACGCAATTGGATAAAAATGTCACCTGACCCTTCCCCAAATTGCACATTGCACATTCCACAGTACTAGCACTGCTTTAGAGAGTGAAACCTGAAATGCTAATCTGAGAAACCGATCATAAAATAGAATGGGAAACTTGACGTACGGCATGGTACTGTAAGTGGGTTTTCAATTGACGAACGTGTGTACGTCATGGTGTTGAAGTGGTTAAAGGAAGAACCTTTGGAATGCAATGTAGGGCATGGCAATGGGGATGAAATGTTGTATTCATGTCCTGTGATAACCACTGTATCTGTGGGGGAACCAACCAAGAATAAACATATATGTAAAGTGAAAGTTGATGGAAAATCAGTGATTTATTGTTAGATTCGGGAAGCATGATTACCATGGTCGCAGCACAACTAGAGCGACCCACAAATTGCATAAGTGTCAGGGCGTTAATATTACTTGCATTCATGGAGACATGCTCCACTATCCCATCGCTATGGTTTATATCCAGACTGGTGCCGGGTCTATGGATTACCAATTTGGTGTCGTACCATCCATGCCATACTATTATTATTATTATTATTTATTTCTTAGCAGATGCCCTTATTCAGGCAATCTAGGTAAAGTACCTTGCTCAAGGGTACAGCAGCAGTGTCCGCAAACGGGGATTGAACCCACAACCCTCCGGTCAAGAGTCCAGAGCCCTAACCACTACTCCACACTGCTGCCCACACTGGTGTTCCACAATGCTGCCCACATACGAAGTAATAGTGTGATGATACTTCCCAAATTTTATGAAATTGGGACAACACTGACACACTCGCTGACAAACGATTCAGTGGAAGAATTGTATGTATTTGAATTTAAATCGGAATCTGAATTCAGTATTATTTCTAATATTTCTTTCTCTCAATTTTCGCCAGTTTACAGATATCACTGACATTTTTGTGGTGGTTTATTGTATGTAATTCAGTCAATATCTAGCAGAGGGCGCAAGAAACCAATAAAAGGTGTTACAGAACCTAGTGTTACAATATCTTCTTATCAGAAGTTTTGTAGGCTCAATAATTCAAGTTTAAAGTTGTAGAACGTACCGGGGACCAGAGAGCAGTGAACGTACCGGTAAGTTCGTACTATTCAAAGGGTTAAAAAAAGGTGCTTGACTTTGCGCATGGACACATATTGGGAGTGCACCTTGGAATACAAAAGACCAGAGAGAGAGTTTTGAGGAGATTTTTTTGGCCTGGGATTTATACTGACATAGAGAGATACTGCAGCCCTTTGGTTCCCTTACCCATTATAGAAACCCCATTTGATCGTATCGTAATGGACCTAGTGGGTCCATTACCGAAGTCCACTAGAGGACACCAGTATAGACTATGTATTAGACTATGCCAACAGGTACCCCGAAGCTGTTCCCTTGAGGAACACTGCATCAAAGAATATAGCCAAAGAGATTGTGCTTATTTTCAGAGTCGGTATACCTAAAGAAATACTGACAGACCAGGGGACCCCCTTTATGTCCCAAGTCATGTCCGAACTCTGTAAATTTGTTAAAAATGAACCACTTGAAAACATCTATGTACCATCCCCAGACAGATGGGGTACTACGGCGTTTTAATCGCACCATAAACTCAATGCTATGCAAAGTAATCGGCAAAGATGGGAGAAATTGAGACTTCATGTTACCTTATCTCATGTTCGCAATATGCGAGGTACCACAGGCTTCCATAGGGTTCTCACCATTTTAACTTTTATATAGCAGGCCCCCGTAGGAGAATTTATCAGAGCGTGATAGAACACATCTCCAAGATGCAGGACAGAATTACGGCTGTAACCCTCATTGTGAGAGAACATTTAGGACAAGCCCAGGAAAATCAGCAGTTTGCCTATAACCGTCAGGCTACGCTGCGGGTTTTCAAACCAGGCGACCGTGTATTAGGGTTGGTCCCCACAGTAAAATGCAAATTATTGGCCACATGGAAAGGACCCTATGAGGTAATAGAGAGAGTGGGGGAATTTAATTACAAAATAAGACAACCAGGACACAGGAAACCTGAGCAAATATACCATATAAATCTTTTAAAAGCCTGGAGAGATAGAGAAACATAAATAGCCCTAGAAACATACCCCTCAACCACTGGTGACACCCCTCGGCCACAATATAAAAGACCTGCAGCTTTGGCTGAACAGGGAGTGTTCAGAGGTGAAAAGTTTTTAAAAAGGGAGTTTTTTTAAAGAAAAAAGGAACAAGGATTACAAAAAAAAGAAAATTAATTAATAAAAATGGGATGGGAGGAAGAAATGGAGCAGTGACATAGACCGCCAGTGGCAGTTTAAAGCCAAAGGGGCTTTGTGGTGCCTTGCATAACTGGAGCATGGGCACCTCCTAGACATCTGCCCCTGGGAAGACCCCATCTTCATGAAGGCCTTCAATCGGGGTGAGTTGGAGACAACAGAGGAGTGGCCGCCTGAAGGCCCAAGAACCAGCCCAGAGAAGGAAGAAGAGGAGAAGCAGCTGTTCCCGGAGTCAAGCCAGGAAGCCAGTGCGAACTCCAGAGCCACTGCAGTTGTGCCATATCTGCAGGGGTAGACACTTTGTGGCCAACTGCCGCCTCCTCCAGGAGAGGAGAAAGAAATTGTGGGAGAAGTCCCACTGTCTACAGCACCACAAGTACAGCAGGAGGAGAGCTCCCTGGTGATTGACTAGGACACGGACCATGATCAGCCGAACCCAGAGATCACCCCCCGAGGAACTGGAATGGCGACCCGGAGGTCCTCTCCACGTTGTTGGGTGCGCAAGGATGGTTCCGGGACTGTGGAAATGCTCGGGCATCTAGCTGTGTGCTGTCCTCTCCACTGCCAACAGGGGGAGCAAGCTATCCCACCGCTGGGAATGAAGAAAAAGAGCGGCTGTTCCTGCGGCCGACCCAGGAAGGGGAAGCCCGCATGTCCAAAGCCCAAGAAAGAGCCGCACCAGTCTCCAGTGACCGAAGGAGAACCACACCAGTCTCCAGTGACCGAGGGAGAGCCGCAGCAGTCTCCAGTGACCGAGGGAGAGCCGCACCAGTCTCCAGCAATAGAAGGAGACTACCTGCTGCTCCTGCTTCCACCACTAGGGGGAGACTACCTGCTGCTGTCACCTTCACTGCCAGAGGGAGTCTACCTGCTGCTCCCACCCCCACTGCTAGAGGGAGACTGCCAGCTCCCACCTCCACCACAAGAGGGGGACTACCTGTTGCTCCCGCCATCGCCTCCCAAGGATCAACTCCTGCCCGAGCCTGCAAAGCCTGTATTGTCTAGGGCTGCCAAGCCTGCATCGCCTAGGACTTCTGAGCCTGCACTGCCTAGGGCTGCCGAGCCTGCAACGACCAGGGAGGCCTGCTCGCTATTGCCTGGGGATGTCCGTACGTTGCCGCCCGGGGAGGCCTGCATGTCACTACCCAGGGAGGCCTGCACATCGCCGCCCGGGGGGTTGTTTGCTGCTGACCACCGGGGATTTGCTTTGGCCTCTGGCGGAGTATGCCACACCACTGTCTGCTGCCAGCGTTACCATTGGCAGCATGTCTGCTGCCACAACTGCCTGTGCTGGAGGAGCCAGCCTTGGCGCTGTCAGCATTACCACTGCCAGCTGGCAGCATTTCCGCTGACCACGTGTTTTATATATATATATATACTGGCAGTCCTCGCACTTACGACACAATTGGTTCCTGAAAGTCGCGTTGTAAGTCGAAGCGTCGTAAGTTGAAGCACATGTTCCTATTGGAACAATGTTATGAATTGGGGTTACGTTCCTGACTCTTTGGCCAGATAATATATTTTTATAAAAATGACTCGTTAAATTGTACTCGTGCAAACATTTATTTAACTCTTTACACTCAGCCCATTGATTTCAGGGCGCCGTGGTTACGCGCATATTACTCACTGTAAAACTGTAAAAGCCATCTACCTGGCTTGTTTAAAAGTACAGACTCGGGGCTTTCCTATGACGTATTCAGTGTGTGTATTGCGGTACTCCTAGCCGGAACTACGATCGCCTGAAGTTAAGCCCCTCATCATGTGACAGAGTTCACAGCTTAGGTTTCGTTTTGAGTCATTTGCTCTTATCAGACATTGTTAAGGGCAAATAAATTTAAAAAAAACACAGTTACATGCATAAAAAAAACAAACACTAAGTGACTGAGTCTACTACGCATGGCTTGTGTCTCGCCATGTCGTAAATGCCGTATCTATATTGTAAAGTCGAAGCAGGGTAATAATGCAAAAGTGTTGTAAGTGTTGTGCGTCGTAAGTCGAGGAGCACCTATATATATATATATATATATATATATATATTGTGATGTACTTTGGTCTTTTCAGCCGGAGTCTGTGCTGTTCTTCCCAACAGGTGTCTGTCACTTTAATTACACACGAAACAAGGGTAGTGTTCTTTAAACGCCGTGGCGTACGTTTATTCAGCAAACTGATATTTCAAACAAAAACAAAATACACAAAACAAAACCTAGCCTTTCTTCAGGCGCTACCTAAACTGAGTAACAGTAAGGCTAACTAATGCAGGGCAGGGTAAGCCTGTTCCCCTGTTTAAACTAATTCCACGAATCACCTAAGCCAAATCACCGTCCAGAACTCCGTTGTCAAGAATACCCGTACCTTTGTTTTGTTAACAGCAAATCTTTTGTACAACACGCTTGTTTCACCACTTCAACCCTTTCTCCCTGAACACACAAACTGAAGCCCTTTTAACCCCGACCTGATCACTTCCATCTGATCAGCATTTACCCATTAATTATACAATTAAGCACTTGTTAGACTTGTTTCAACAAAGTGTGTGGCTACCCCCCATGGTCCTAAAGCCTCCAAATTACTGTATGGTACATACACATCATCACATACCCTCCCCCTCTGCACGATCCCGTGGGGTCGGGCATACAAGATTTCTGCTGGCTGCGGAAACCTAGACAGGAAATCAGCATTTATGTGTTCTTTACCTTTTCTATGTATTAAGTCAAAACAGTAGGGCTGTAATGTTAAAAACCACCTGGTTATTCTCGCATTCTTGTCTTTCTGACGATACATCCACTGTAATGGGGCGTGGTCTGTAACCAGTGTAAATCTCCTTCCCCAGAGATAATACCTCAAAGAGTCCACGGCCCACTTAACAGCTAAGCACTCCTTTTCTATTGTGGCATATGCTTTTTCCCTTGGGAGGAGCTTTCTGCTCAAAAATAAAACAGGATGTTCCTCCCCCTCCCAGGACTGTGATAACACTGCCCCTAGACCCACTTCCGAAGCATCTGTTTGTAATATAAACGGTTTATCAAAGTCAGGACTTATCAAAACAGGTTCAGAGCACAGTGCTGATTTCAAATCTAAAAATGCCCGTTCAGCCTCTGCTGACCATTTTACCATGTTAGACGTGGATGTTTTAGTGAGATCTGTTAAGGGCACAGCTCTTGAGGCAAAGTTTTCAATGAACCGGCGATAATAGCCAATAAGTCCGAGAAAGGCTCGGACTTGTTTCTTGTTCACTGGACGGGGACAAGACAGAACAGCTTCAATTTTGTTTTGCTGTGGTCTAATTAAGCCACGTCCAAGTGAAAATCCCAGATATTTTGTTTCCTGCAGAGCGAATGCACACTTCTTTTTATTAGCCGTTAAGCCTGCTTCCCTTAACGATCTCAATACCGCTTCCACCTTGTATACATGAGACTCCCAATCAACGCTAAAAATGACCACATCGTCAAGATAAGCTGCTGCATAGTGACTATGTGGCCTGAGTACCCTGTTCATAAGCCTTTGGAACGTGGCTGGGGCACCATGCAGACCAAAGGGCAACACTGTAAATTGGAACAAACCCTGTGGAGTTACAAATGCTGTTTTTTCTTTTGACTCTGGTGACAATGGCACCTGCCAATAGCCTTTGGTCAAGTCGAGTGTGGTAATATACTTGGCTTTTCCCAACCTTTCTAGCAATTCATCCACCCTCGGCATTGGGTATGCATCAAACTTTGATATTTCGTTCACTTTTCTAAAATCCATACAAAATCTTATAGTTCCATCAGGTTTTGGCACCATCAATACCGGGCTGCACCAGTCACTATTTGATTCCTCAATTACTTGTAATTCCAACATCTTTTTTATTTCTTTAGCGAGATCATCCTGTTTAGACTCTGGAATTCGAAATGGTTTCACTCTGACTCGGGCTCCTGGAGGGGTAATGATACTATGTGATATAAGATTAGTTCTCCCTGGCAAGTCTGAGAACACGTCATCATTTCTATTAATTAGTTCTTTAATTGCAGTACTCTGTTCCGCGGTCAAGTGTTCACCAATTTTCATTTCAGTTGCACTTGTCATACCCGGCAATTCGGGACCCAGTTCTAAGTCTTCGCACTGTACTGTGCCTACTAAAGGTTCCCTGTCTACCCACGGTTTCAGCAGATTGACATGGTAAATCTGGTATGGTTTTCTTTTCCCTGTCTGGTACACCTTATAGTTTACATTACTTAACTTATCCGCTATTTGGAAAGGTCCCTGCCATTTAGCCAAAAACTTGTGTGCATGTGAAGGCAGCAAAACCAACACTTTGTCTCCCACTTTAAACTCTCTTAGACGAGCCCCGGCGTTATACGACGTTTTTTGTAGCTCTTGCGCTCTGACCAGATTTTCATTTACCAGGCTGCTAACCTTGTCCATTCTATCTCTCATTTTTATTACATACTCAACTAAATTGTCCCCTCTAGGTGGCGTTCCTTCCCACACTTCTTTGACAACGTCTAAAATTCCCCTCGGCTGTCTCCCATACAATAATTCAAACGGCGAAAACCCAGTCGAGGCTTGAGGAACCTCTCTGATAGCGAACATAAGATAAGGAAGAAAACTATCCCAGTCTTTGCCGTCTACGTGCATTACCTTCTTTATCATTTGTTTTAACGTTTTATTAAACCGTTCCACCAAACCATCCGTTTGTGGGTGATGAACAGAGGTAGTAATTTTTTTTACTTTGCACAACTTACACATGTCTTTCATAACTGTGGACATAAAGGGGGTCCCTTGATCGGTAAGGATCTCTTTAGGGAAACCGACCCTAGAAAAAACCTGTATCAACGCTTGTGCTATATTCCTTGAATTAGTGTTCCTTAACGGTATAGCTTCGGGGTATCTAGTGGCATAATCCACAATGACCAGAATGTACTGGAACCCTGTTTTAGATTTTTCCAAGGGCCCAATTAAGTCCATTCCCACTCTCTCAAATGGCACGTCTATGACAGGTAACGGGACAAGCGGGGCTCGAGTAGGTTTCCTGCCAGCGACCCGTTGACATTCTGGGCAAGCTATACAAAACCGCTCTACATCCTTATAGACTCCTGGCCAATGAAAACGCATCATTACCCGGTCTCTAGTTTTCTGTATGCCTAGATGCCCTCCTAACAGATGGCTGTGAGCCAGCTGTAGTATTAAACCTTTAAACTTACTTGGCACCAGTAACTGTTCTAACCACTCGCCACATTCAGTTCTAGTGACCCGATACAAGAGATCATTTTTAACAATGAAATGTGGTACAGTGTTAGTGTCCCTGTTTTCCCAATAACATTCGTCCGCTACCACAGCTTGATTAAAGGCATATTGTAAATTTTTATCTTCTATTTGTTCTCGTTTGAAGTCCAAAGGAGACACTGCTAGCTCATCCCACATCTCGGGGAGGTTTTCTTCTAAACTTCCTAATGACTCAGATTCCCTGTTAGGCTGCCCTACACGCCTTTGGGGGTCTGCACTTTTGCTTGTATATTTCCCCCCAGGGAGCCTTTGCGGTTTAGCTTGGGTCCTATACTTTTGACTTCGTGTCTTCCTGGTTTTTCCTGGTTCAGCTAGTATCTCTTCGTCAAACGGAAACAATTCAGACAATTCTTGGTTCTGGCCACTAGATGGCCCTGCCTCCTTAGTAGCAACAAAAACCTCTCGTAACTGTACTAAGCGAGCAAATTCGATACAATCACGACCCACAATCACTGGATAAGGAAGTCTAGGTAACACTCCCACTTTTAACTTTACCTCCTGGGAACCTATTTTTAGATTTACGGTGGTAGCTGGGTAGGTTTTAATATCACCGTGGATGCACATTATTCGTACTTCCGCCTGGTCTGTAGAAAAGTGTTCCCCCACCAGGTCAGAGGATATTAAACTCTGCCCACAGCCTGAATCTAACAAAGCTACTGTGCTTTTATCGCCTATTTTAACAGCAACCACATACTCTGTTTTTGGAGAACTGCAGGAAAATAAGTTATTAACCGTAGTCACTACATGACAGTCCATTGACTCTACCGTCTCCTTTTCGGGACAATTTCGGGCAATGTGCCCCCAACCATCACATTTAAAACATTGCACCCTGTGATATGGCACACTCTGCATTTCAGTCCACAATTTATTCTCCCCTGCCCAAGGTCCCTTCACGGTTCTAGACCGCTCTTCAGCGCCCCCTTTTTCCCACACATTCTTACCGGGATTCTCGGCGGTGCGTTGTTTCGGGCTTGTGGGGCGCCAGTTGCTTTTGGCAAAACGGGATGTGGGCTGGGCAATTTCCAGGGCAGTGAGTTGACGCTCGACCAGAGCGATTAGTTCATCGGCAGTGTTTGGACTGCCCTGTGCCACCCATTTTCGTAAGCCCACTGGAAGGTTCCTCAGATAATGATCGAGGACCAGTAGTTCCACCACCCGCGCAGAGCTATTCGTCTCTGGTTTAAGCCACCTACGGGCTAAGTGGATTAAGTCAAACAGCTGTGACCTTGGTGCTTTTCCCTCTTCATATCTCCAAGAGTGGAAGCGTTGAGCCCTCACAGCTACGGTGACCCCGGCTCTCGCCAGAATCTCAGCTTTCAGAAGATTATAATTAGCTGCTTCTGTTAGCTCCAAATCAAAATAAGCTTTTTGAGCATCTCCACTCAAAAAAGGCGCAACAATGCCAGCCCACTGCTCAGGTGGCCAAGCCTCTCGCTCGGCGGTCCTTTCGAACGCCAAAAGGTAAGCTTCCACGTCGTCTGCTGGGTTCATTTTCTGTAAAACATGGCTAGCTCTTATAGGACGTGGTCCGGCAGAAGCGGCCCCCACCCGTTCTCCAGAATTCATCTGGCTCCATAATTCTCTCCACTCTCGACGATCCTGCGCTGCTTGTTCGGCCAGGACTTTGGTATGCTCCTGCAAAGCCGCTGTGGCGTGCTGCTGAGCTGCCGTTGCTTGTAGAACTGTTTTAAGTAATTCTTCCATGTTGCGGGGTTCTCAAAGAAAACAGAGCCCCACTTCTGGTACCAAATGTGATGTACTTTGGTCTTTTCAGCCGGAGTCTGTGCTGTTCTTCCCAACAGGTGTCTGTCACTTTAATTACACACGAAACAAGGGTAGTGTTCTTTAAACGCCGTGGCGTACGTTTATTCAGCAAACTGATATTTCAAACAAAAACAAAATACACAAAACAAAACCTAGCCTTTCTTCAGGCGCTACCTAAACTGAGTAACAGTAAGGCTAACTAATGCAGGGCAGGGTAAGCCTGTTCCCCTGTTTAAACTAATTCCACGAATCACCTAAGCCAAATCACCGTCCAGAACTCCGTTGTCAAGAATACCCGTACCTTTGTTTTGTTAACAGCAAATCTTTTGTACAACACGCTTGTTTCACCACTTCAACCCTTTCTCCCTGAACACACAAACTGAAGCCCTTTTAACCCCGACCTGATCACTTCCATCTGATCAGCATTTACCCATTAATTATACAATTAAGCACTTGTTAGACTTGTTTCAACAAAGTGTGTGGCTACCCCCCATGGTCCTAAAGCCTCCAAATTACTGTATGGTACATACACATCATCACAATATATATATATATATATATATATATATATATATAGTGTGACAAAGACAGGGTTTTGTATTTTGATTTAATATAGAAAAGGTGGGTTTCTATTATTTTGTCCATTGCAAAGGTATTTGTCACGAGTTATTTTAGTTATGTGTTTTAAAATGACCTACGGGTTGGTATGGTCTGGAAGGGACTTCAATACCTAGAATGCACATGATTGTAGCAGCAGGAATTCTGGGAGGAAGAAGCATTGATAAGGAGAGTGTGTATGCTGTATTGATGTGTGTGTTTGGTAATGGCGGCATGTGTTACCAGCAGCAGCAGCAGCAACAGCAGCGCTTGAGCCTATGCTCAAGAGAGTGTTATCAGGTATTTTATATTACCAGTGTTTTAATAAAGCAACACAGTTGTGAGTGTGGGACCGTCTACAATAACGAACACATTGTTTAGATTTTCAAAAGCGATTTAAGAAAGCGGAACTTGGAGTGTATGGTTCAGCACAGCACACATACCGGTTTTAAAAGTAATGCTGGCACCAGAGAGTGTATTGTTTAAAGCTGTGTAACAACTAGCACTGTGTACTATTTAAAATAATCACCAGGGCACCCTGCAGCATAAAAACTGTGTTACTGAAACGATGAGTAATGGACTGTGATTATGAAACCACGATTAATGATTAATGGACTGTGTTTATGAAAACATGGTTACTGGACTGTTCTGAAAAGAAACTGACAACAAGATTAGTTTGCTGTTGTCCATAACCAAAACGTGGTATTTTGAATTGGCTCTAGTGGGGAACACTGGCCTTGTTCTTTTCTTCTTTGAACTCACGAGCTGGGATTACTTCACCCTCATTAACCCGGAACTTACCTGTAGGGGGCACCCTTACTTACCTGTGGGACCTGGAAACAGAAGGAAAGTTAGTGCACAACCGAGACCAAGAATACTACAGCTGCCAAGACTAGGAGACGAAAAACTTACCTGGGAATCCTCCTAGAGGCCAGTGGTGGAATTACATTTGAGGATTAACTGCAAGAAAAACGGCTAATGACACTCCCGAGAGTGTGGGATAGTATTTTTCATTTTAGTTTGGTCTGGGGCTAGCCCAGCCCAAACTATTAAGACTAGGGAACTGAAGAAGTTAAGACAAGGACCCGATGTATGGGCTAGGCTTTTATTTTCTTGTAGTTAAAGTTAGTTTTGTGTAAACACACTGTAAATAAACCTGCACCTGTTTGACTTTCATTATTGCCTTCTGCCTGATCTCTCATGTTACTATCCTGAAAACGAGCCAAAAGCTCACCATATATATATATACAAATTACAAGTGCATCAAAAAACACAAAAAGTTTTTAGATAACTTTTATTTCATGTAAGAAAATAACAATAAATAAATAACAATAAATCCGGTGCATTGCGACGATGTGTACAGTGGTGTTTGGTGGGCGAGGAGTGGGCATGGTCTGCATCTGTGGTGGCCATACTATAAAAGAAAGACAAACAATTACAAATACATACAAATCAATTAGGAATAGATAAAAAGCTATTTTGATCTATTCCTAATTGACATATCAAAACAATGAATACTGTAAACAATGCACTTACTTGACAGGGTAAGTGCTGGGCTGGGACTCATCTGGAACAGCTTCTTCCTCTTCATCTCTACCCTCTTCCATCATTAGCTCCTCATCCAGCTGGTCCTCCTCCAGTGATTCCATCCCCTCGTGGTCCTCAAGGAAAAGGGTGTTGATATCTTCGAGATCAAGGAGCTTTCTGGTGGTCTTCAGGGACTCCATCAGTTTCTTGTAGCTTCTTCCAGCCATCTTTCAAACCTGCAAACTCCACACCCACACACAAAACAATTAAACAATCAATCAATCAACCAATTTATTTTTATATAGCGCCATGCCAAAGCACTTTACAGGAAAAATACAAAAAATACAAATTACAAACTATTTACCTTATTTATAAAAATGAAATGAGGACACTTATTTAATTTTTGACATATAAATATATGTACTGTATATTACCAGACTTTCAATAATTTGATATCATGGAGAAAATAATATTTATATACAAGAGTTATAGAATTCAACCAAGTACAGCAAGTCAAAAGAAGCAAAAAATAGAAAAAAGACTGCTTTATCACCATATCATTAAATGTAAAAATGCAATGAATGTGACAACTACTTTTACCAAGCAAACAAATAAATAAAAAAACAAATGAATAAATAGAGATGTGTGTGTACCGTCAACAGCATAAGCCTCTTCTCATCCTTTTCAAGTGTCTGAAGAAAAAGAAAAAACATTGAAATACTATTCAAGTTCTTATTTTAGATATTGAATCTAAATGTGTATTGAATTATAATTTCAGAGACAATTGCCTTCAGAAAGAGCCATAGACCATAGATCAGGCATCTGTTGTGGCCGCTGGCCGCTGGCCGCTGGCCGCTGGAACATTATAAGTTGTGTGACTCAATAAAAACTTCAATATACGCTGGTAGACGTGTTTCCTTTGTTGACATGTATCATCAAAATTTGCACGTAGGGATACCGTTTTTTCCTAGTACCTAGCCTTATTTAATGACAAGACTCAGAAACACTGATTTGTTTCCCACACGGCTTATTTTTGCCGTGAGACATCTCTGAAGAGAGAACACGTCATCGGTGCTTGAGCACAGAAATTAGAATGGCTCGCCGCCAAAGGGTTAATAGCCTGTTTTTTTCGGCTTGTCTCGGCTCCTGTCGCTCCCACTTGGCCATCGAATGGTTTTCTCAGCTTTTTCCGAAGAAAAAAAGACTAGAAACCCGTTTTTTGCATTTTTTGATGATGTCGGACAGGGTGCGACATTGGACCGGATAGGAATAATTGCAATGTTGGTCCAGGTCCGACATAGGACAGCAAAGGGTTAAAACAGAATGGTGCACCATGTAAACACAGTAGTTCCAGTGAATATCCTTATTTGTGTATATGTAGTGTGGGTTGATATTTCTACCACTTTGCAGAAAGTCCTGAAAAAAAATAGAGAAAGTCCATGGAAAAGAAAAAAATAAGGGAAAACAAAAATCCAGCGTTGGGATCATTTGTGTATATGTGTGGGTTGATGTTCAAAAAAGTGGATGTTCGAAAAGGTTGGCTCGCCACTCCTTTGCAGGGGATTTCAAACTCCATCTAAAAAAAGTCAGAAAAGTAAGAATCATTCTAACAGGGTTCAAAATCAATATAACAACAATAGCCATTTACAGCATTGTAACCATTATTGAAATCAGAATTCATATGCATTTATAGAAAATATATTGCGTTAACAATTTCTTTGAGTTAAACTTGAAAACTACAATTTACATTCAGTAATTGTCTGTTTCTTAAACACTGCTTAAACTTCTGCAATAACTGCAGCTTTCAACAAAAAAATACTACTGCATTACAGCACTGCAGCCTAATTAACAGCAGCACAAATTCAGCTGCACTTTTTTAATGAACAATTTTCATTTTGCATACATAAAAAATAAAATTAACTTCCCTCTAGCTTATACATAATATATATTTTTTAAGTATTTCGCTATGTAACAATTTAACATAAGCTTCCAACTTCCATTGTGGTTTTTTCTTTAAAAGGCTCTACTATTTTTTCCATGCTCTTCATTTACTTTTCCTTTTATGCACAAAATTAACTTGCTTAAAATAATTTGCTTAGAGTTACACAATTAAGAGAAATGTTAAGTTGACTTAACATTTTGGTACACAACAAAGCGCACAAGCACACATACAATACAATTATTATTACATTATTATTGGAAACATTAAATCGAAGCCTGCATGCTGGTCTCAATCAATTCACACACAACCTAGTTTAAAAATTGCTACCATGTATTTTTGTTGATAATAAAAATATATGTACAGAAAAAGGATGCAAAGAAAAGTGTAGTATTCATGCATTTATAGCTAACCTTTGTAATACGAAAATACATTTTACATTCTTGTTGAGTCATGCAGGCCTATTGATGCTAATTAAAAATAATAATAAAATGCTTACCTTCAGCGTGATGGATGTCCCTGCTTGTTATCACACAAATCACTGATGGCAGGGAAAATTGGAGATAGCTTTAGTCTCAAGTCATTTTCGGCATTTAATCTCTGTCGGTACTTGGTCTTGATCGCCATGAGGGCAGAGAATCCAGCCTCGCAAAGTTGTGGAGAAGGGCATCAGAAACTTGACAGCTCATTTTGACAGGTCCGAGTAATCTTCCATCCTTTGCACCCAAAAGTCTGCCAAGGTTTGCGTGCAAACTCTAATTTAAGGCCACAGTCAGAAGAGAGATCTAAAAGTTTCTCCTGCTCACACACTCACAGCCGAGGAATTGGGAGAGATTCAGATACCTCAAATGGATTGCGTATCCAGGTGTTTGAATTATCCATTTTGGGAAAATATTTTCTAAGTTGCTGGCCAAGTTGTTTCAAGTGCTCCACAATGCCAGCTTTCACACCCTCATGTAACTGCATCTCGTTTGTTGTGAGAAATTCTTGCAATGTTGGAAAGCAATCGATTACACTGTGTAACAATTTTTTTTTTTTTTTTGTTCCTGGGTAGTAAGTGTTATTTCCTAATTGCTTATGCCTCAAAAGTATAGAAAATGGCTATTATTCCCCACAAACTTTGCTTTTGTGACCAGGACAGTGATATTTTGAAATTTACCTATTTTCCAGAACATTCCAGATAGATTCAGTGCTGAGTAAACTTGGAGTAACTTCTAGAACTTTCTAGAACTTTCCAGTAATATAAATAGTAGTATAAATACAGGGGCCATATCTGCATTTTTCTGAGATGGCATCAAGGTCATAGGAGACTTCAAAATGGTGGCATTCCTGATGGGTCTCCAAGACGGTTTTACCAAGTTTCCCTGCTATCTTTGCCTTTGGGACAGCAGGGACACCAAGGCGCACTACCACAGGCAGGACTGGCCACAGCGGACCGAGTTCTCTGTGGGGAGGAACAACGTCAAGTGGGAGCCACTGGTGGACCCCCGGAAGGTGCTGATGCCACCACTACACATCAAACTGGGCCTTATGAAACAATTTGTCAGAGCTCTAGATAAGGAGTCGGCAGCCTTCAAGTACCTTCAAGACTTCTTCCCTAAGCTGTCTGAGGCAAAGGTCAAAGCCCGTGTCTTCGTCGGACCACAGATAAAGAAGATCCTGGAGTGCAATGAATTCCCCAAGAAGCTCACTAGTAAGGAGAAAGCGGCTTGGAACAGCGTTGTCGCAGTGGTTCAGGGCTTCCTGGGCAATCACAAGGCCGAAAACTGTGTGGAGCTGGTTGAGACTCTGGTGAAGAACTATGGCACAATGGGCTGTAGGATGTCCCTCAAAGTCCATATCCTTGATGCTCATCTTGATAAATTCAAGGAGAACATGGGAGCGTACTCGGAGGAGCAAGGCGAGCGCTTCCACCAGGATATACTGGACTTTGAACACCGCTAACAAGGACAGTATAACGAGAACATGATGGGAGACTACATTTGGGGGCTGATTTGTAAAAGTGATTTACAGTATAATCGTAAATCTCGAAAAACTACTCACTTCTAAATCTTTTGTAGTCATTTTTGTATTACTTTAGTATAAATACATGTTAATTTGGATTCATATGTTGTTTTTTTCTGACTTTATGTGAACGAAAAGACACAAATTCGCCCGTTTTCTCATTGGAAATAGGTAAATTTCAAAATATCACTGTCCTGGTCACAAAAGCAAAGTTTGTGGGGAATAATAGCCATTTTCTATACTTTTGAGGCATAAGCAATTAGGAAATAACACTTACTACCCAGGAACAAAAATTGTGTTACATAGTGTAATAAAACAATTAACAAATCAATTAAACAATAAACCGAATACAATTAAATTAAACAAATGTGCATTCCGCACATGTTTTTTTCTTCAGGGAGGCTTTAACTCCCTCCCTGCTGTCTTACATATCCCCCCCCCTTGTCTTTTCAAGACACCAGCCACTCGACGGCCACCTCCCTCCACCCTTAAAAGACCACCCACCCTCAAGTCCGGCAATGTCAATTGTCGCCCTCTTCCACGGGCGGGCTTGAGGGTGGGTTGGTCTCTCCGGCGTTTCCAGGGAGGGACCTATGACCGACGAGGAGGGACCCAGACGGCTTGTCCAGGGCGACCACAGCGCAGGCCGGTGACCGGAAGCCAGGACCGGCAGGCAGAGGCGCGTGGCTGTGGACCGGCGCAGCGACGTCTTGAATCTCAGGGGGAGCGGAGCAGTAGGTAGGTGGAATGGAGCAATCAGCAGGGGGAGCACCAGCGACGTCTGCCTTTTGCGCAGTGACGTCTTCCTCCTGCGCAGCGACGTCTGGGATTCCAGGGGGAGTGAAGCAAGGGACCAGGCAGGCGACTGTGCCTGGCTGTACTGCGACCTGGGAGCCAGGTCAAGCGGAGGGAGGTCTGGGCATTCCGGCCCGGTGTCCACGCTGCCGGGACAAGGGACCTCCCTCGGCCACGCCGGACTGGCTTGCAGGGGTGGTGGCACATCCTCCCCCTTGGCTTCCACCGGTAACTCTGGCAACAGTGGCTCCTCCCCTCTGGGCTCTGAAAGCGGCGGCTCCTCCCCTCTGGGCTCTGGAAGCGGCGGCTCCTCCCCTCTGGGCTCTGGAAGCGGTGGCTCCTCCCCTCTGGGCTCTGGGGCTTGAGTCAGTGGGGCACCCCCTGCCTGCTCCCACCTTTGGAGCAGCAGGTCCAGCTCCGTCGGCTCCGGATCCGGTAGCCCCAACTCCTGTCTCCACTTCTTTGTCTGCTCTTTCTGAGCAGCGGTTACGATTGATCATTGCGATCAATTCTTTAAAATCAATTTTCTGGGTCGTAGGGGCGCCCACACTTTCTGACACCATATGTAATAGAACTTAACCCACTGGGGTTCGTTGCCCCTTTAAAAATTTGACCCAGCACACAAGAAATGGATTTTAAGCGCTGGTGCGCTATTTTTAATAAACACAAAAATCAAACAAAACACACAAAATAAACACCTAGCTCTGTACGAGCACTAACTAACACACAGGAACACCCTGACTACAAGTGGGACAGCTAGGCCGTTTCCCCACCAAACAATAAACAAAAACCACACAGGTTTAATACAGTACACTTTTACCTCACGACTGCCAGGAAGCAGAGCACTCCTTTCTGCCGCCTTCTCCTCAGCAGCCCTGAGCAAACTGACTGCCTCTCTTAAATACCCTGCACCTGGTTCTAATTTAACAATGGCTACCAGGTGCAGGGGATAATTAATAATAAAACAATTAACAAAACCCTTCCCCAATTAACAAAACTACACATTTTACTGCGGGGAGGATTTCAACCCCCTCCCCGCTGTGCTACAACATGTAATAAAATAAAATTAACCCATGCAGATCATAGTAATAATCAAAGCAAAGCTGCTTGTGTATGTTACATTATAACAAGGTAATAAAAAACTTGACTATAATCCATCCTTGTAATAAACTTGCCTCATGATTGTGTACGTTACATTAAAACAAGGCAAAAAAACAAACAAAAAAACCTGCCTATTACCTGTCCTTGTAATAAACTTGCCTCATGAAACCTACCAAATAATATATTTTTTACAATGTTCAATGAAAGTATTTTCTAAGAAAACAAACAACAAAAACATGTTTTTCAGCAAATATGGACATACACATATACGGTTTTTCCATAAAACAAAACACGTACGTTTTGCAAAATTTCTGCCTGTTTTATTCTCCCCCTTTCTGTTAATATATGACTTCCCTGCATCCCTGAGTTGTTTTCGTTGTTTGTCTTTCCATTGATTCATAATTCGTTTTTTTTTTTAACAATATTGAGTCTCTTTTCGTTGGTGACAGTAAAATTAACGTGTCCGTCCGCCATCTTCGTTCTTGCACATATACGTTTATTCCACTGCACATATATTTTGTTGCTATGTGGGAAGCTGCAATAGCGTCAAAAAAACACAAGATGGCATATATGGGTAAAGAGACTCCCTGACAATCAGAATATATCCCTGTGACAATACAGAGCAATACAGCAATACAGAGAGACACTGGGGGTGGAGTTGAAACGCCGGCACATGCGCGCAGGATTTATTCACAAAACAGAAACAAAATAAAGGTGGTCATGAGACGTTACTAGCCATGGTAACGCACAGAGGACACATACAGCAAGCTGTACAAAAGGCAAAATAAAACATAGTACAAAACTACAAATAAAAGGTGCCCCAGAGGGTGAGCGCTAGCCTTAAAATGAGGCGTCCCGCTCCAGGAACCGGCTACACTACGAAACCCTCGCTATACACCACATGGGATCACCATCTCCTAAACTAACCTACTGATGAGCCGGTATTCATATGACGACTCCCGCTGCTTCACACGGCCTTGGCTGGGCATTGCCTACACAAGCACCACTTGCAGTCTCAGGGTTGCGTAGCTGTCGTTCCTGCAGAGCGGACCCTCTCCTCCTGAGTATACGCCACTCCCCTCTGGCATGGCATTGCAGTCGCCCCGAGCCATCTCCCGCGGATGTTTTTAAACAGACGGACACTCGGTCAAGACCCGCCCACCTGCTGATTGAGGTCCAGCACAGCCAATCACTTGCTGCCCTTCCCCTCAAGCCTGGCAGCAAGTCTCAATCGAGCACCCGTCTGTAAACAATAATTCAATCATACAAATCAACTCCAAAACAACACACAATAAACCCATTTCCCCATACAAACTATACCAACACTAATTTACACATGTGCAGGGCAAATCACCCTGCTACAATCCCTAACTATTTTTTTCTAAAACTGGAGATATATACATTTTTTGTCGCAACGATTGGGCTGCCTTCCAAACTTTAGCTCATACGGTGAGAATCCGGTAACCTCATTCCTCATGCAGTTATAGGCATGGACAAACGGCTTCACAAAATCATGCCAGTGTCCCAAGCATACTCAGAAGTGTCCTATTAAAACACTCCACGATTTCCTCTTGGGTGGTATGGCGTAGTTCTTATTTTCCGTATTCCAGCAAGTGTACAGAGCTCTCGGATAGTATGGGACTCACAATCTCGGCCTTGGTCATTATGTAGATGTTCAGGGAAACCACAGTGGACAATGAAATGGTCCCGAAGACACCTGGCTACAGTTGTTGCTTTTTGATCTCTGGTAGTGATGAAAACGGCATACAAATTATCTGTTATGACCAGGATGTTTCTTGTTTCACGATTGTCAGGCTCCAATGACAAGAAATCGATACAAACTAACTCTAGCGGTTTAGTGGCTTGGATGTTTACAAGAGGTGCAGCTTTTTCTGGATGAGTTTTTCTCCTCACTGTCACCAGGATGGCTTGAGCGGTGATGTCAGACCTGAAAGAACACAGGACCCAGACAGGACTGGTGAGTGATGAAAATGCGCTGTTGCGCGTTTATTATAAAATAAAAAGTTTATACAGACAAAAACACTTTGGAAAGGAAAACGGCGCATTGGCTAAAACAAACAGACAAAACGAACAGACACTAACAAACAACCACTGGATGAACGTCAAACAAGTATCGTGCTGGTTCCAACCCTGAGTGAGTGAAACACTGCCTCTTTTATGCTGCTGTACCGAGACTCGATTGCTAATCAATCATTCAATTGGAATCTCGGTACATCTGCATGTAAACTAATTGTGCTCCCTGTGCTTCCATACTATACACTTTATCTGCATGTGAAGTGATTGTGCCATACTCATGTCTAAATACAAATATACATTTTAAATCACTCATGCTCCACATAGCCCCATTATATCCCACACACCAATACCTGTACACCAACATTAACACACCACACACAACATATAAACATAAAATACACACGGGGCGGACACACTGCTACACTCACACATCATGTTTATTTAAATAGGAGGCATACTGGGGGTGAGATAATGTTTTTGTTTTAGAAAATCCAAGATGTTCGGCTAACCTATGCAGCTAATCTATCCTCTTCAGTATGTAGCAAAAGCAACAGCTCTGAAAACAAAGGTGGGCATCTTTTTTCTGTTCCAGCTGAAGGTTACCAATGAGGGCATTTACCTGAGAAAGCTCTAAGCTTAGTAGGTGCATGGAATTGTGATGCGACCTCCCCACTCTTTACAATGTGCTCCACTACTAATCATTGGACTTCAGGAGGGTTAATTTGATCAGAATTCAATGAAACATGTTTATTAGCGACATCCCCAGGTTTTAAAGGAGAGTGGTTTACATCAGTAATCACTTAGGACAGGCACTGCTGCTGGCCCAGCAGGGGGGCTAACACTGGGTGAAATTGTCAATAACTGATCATCGCATTTTTGATTTGGGCTTTGTTCTGCAGCTCTTTCGCTGCTGTCAGTTGATGCTACTACAGAGTCCTGTATCCTCACTAATTCCTTTTGTAGGACATCCTCAAAACTTGAACCACTCAATTTCGCTATTCCCTGTAATTCACTAAGATAAGATCTTGTTACACTGTTGCCTATCTTACTGGTGTAAACTCTCGTCAAGGTGCTCACGTGATAAGTAATGCTTGGACCAATAGAGCTTGTCTTGTGGCATGGTAGATCAGGCTCAAGAGCTTGGACTGCAACCCCATGCTCATATTCAACGATAACCTGTCCATGAAACTCAGGATCATGATCAGTGACTCTTATTACTCTTGATATTGACACATATGCTTTTAAGAAGTATTTCATCATCCAATTTAGTGCTAGTCAGTCCACTAACTATCACAGAGATAGGAATTATGACATTCTCCTTTTCTATGGTATCCATTTTCTAAATTAGGTTGATACTATAAGTTGCGAAATCAATTTATGCCTCTGGTGAGTTACTTACTTATAAATGGTCTTATACTTCAAAGGGTAACACATGTGATGTGAGTAGCACAATTACTACCATGTCAGCCGGATCGTTTCAAGCAAAACACATTGATCGTACACGTTTTTTCTGTAATTGTCAATTATTCCCACTTCAGATTATTCTATTAAAACCCCTTCAGGCTGGCTCGCCAAGTTTTATCTAACCCACCGTTGGCTACTTGTAATCCTAGGTCAGTGTAAGAGGTTTGGATAATAGAATATAAAAAAATAAAGCACTCAATGTGGTTTTTCTTGAAACGGTCTGCATATATTTATTAAGACAGAATAGTTCCAGTGACTTCTTGTCTAGGGTAACACAGAAAATTGGCAATAAGTGATTCTAGTTGATGCCAATATCCTTATTTGTGTATATGTAGTGTGGGTCGATGTTCCTAACACTTTGTAGAAAGTCCCAAAAAGTCAATGGAAAACCAAGAAAAAAATAAGGGAAAACAAAAATCCAGCGTTGGGATCGTAGATTCAGTGGATGTTCAAAAAGGTTGGCTGGGTTACATTTACATGGCGCCCCAGCCACTTTTCAAAGGTTGATGGACTGAGCTCTACGTCCCCACCAGGCTTATGCGGCCACCTACTTAGATCACGTCGTCATACAAAGTGCCGATTGGAAGTCACATCTACCCAGGGTACAGGCAGTTTTTAATTCAATAAAAGATGCAGGCCTGACAGCAAACCCGGCCAAATGTAGTATTGGGTTAGAAGAGGCCAGGTATTTGGGGTATAACGTAGGAAGGGGTATGGTTAGACCACAGGTCTCAAAGGTAGAGGCTATAAGACAGTGGTCAAAGCCAGTGAATAAAAAACAGATAAGGGCATTTCTAGGGTTGACAGAATATTATAGAAGGTTTATCCCAAACTTTGTGACACTGACAGCCCCTTTATCAGACCAGACCAGAGCTAGAAGACCCAACATGGTGAAATGGGATGAGAAGGATTACAGGACGCTCTGTGCAGCAATCCCGTTTTAATTGTTCCTGATTTTAATAAGGAGTTTGTGGTTCAAACAGATGCCTCAGAGGTGTGTCTGGGGCAGTTTTATCCCAGTGTGTCAATGGCATAGAACACCCAGTCTTGTTTTTAAGCAGGAAACTAGAGCCCCGAGAGAAGAATTATGCTATGATAGAAAAATCTATTTATTCAGGGCGTCTCAGGCGTGTCAGGTCCAATTCATTTTTACACGTGCAGTTTATTTTAGACGCGCTGTTTAAAAGTATTTATTTTCACAGTAAAACAGGTTTAAAAGGCACTGCATATCAACAGGACACTCAGTACTGTATCTCCAGCCCCGTTCCACCCCTGGTTCACTGTATTTTTCACATACCTCTTCATAGTCGTGCATACCGATAAATTATCTCCTCATCACTCGTTTTATCACCAAACTCCTCAATAATGCGATCCAAGTCATTATTTTATTACTATAACACCTCAAAAAGCTCTGCAAATGTCTGTGATATTTTTTGAGTGCTGGATGCAGAAGCAGCTATCTTGTTTGTTTATGTCTGTGTTATCTCTGTGGTGCAGGGTCTATGTGTATTGCTCAGATCCGCCCCTTTTTTCTCTGCTTCTCTCGGCTCCTATTGGCCTCACTTGGCCATTGAATGGTTTTCTCGGCTTGAGCCCTGTGTTTTACGTCTTTTTGATGATGTTGGACAGAGTCCAACATAAGACCGGAAAGAGAAAATTGTAAAGGGTTAATAATGGAGTTTTCTTTTAATCAATGCTATTACTCTATTTAAATTAATAATATCACTTTATCTGTAACTAGACAAATGGATCCGTGTGTAGTGGTCGGTGACTGAAATCTGACATCCATTTATAATTATTTTATAGATGTTTTTGTTTTGGAAAAATGAACATAACACAAATAGAAAAGCATCTCTTGAACTAAGTAGTGTATAATCCCAAATCATTAAGCGTTTCCCATTATGTGCATCACTGGCCTGCTTTTTTATTTCCACCCTTAAACAAGACGCTGTTCTGTAACATCCCAAGCAAACTGATAAATAGTTATCATAATTTTCTTTCTCCTCATGTATTGCTGCATTTTAGATCATATTATGTTAATCTTTTTACAATCAATAAATGTAGTTATTGGGCTGTAATATTTACAAAAACTACTACTATATTGTTGGTCATGTGACCCAGCATTAGCCAATTGGGATGCGAGTGTCATTCTAGCAAGGTTTTAATAAATATGTACCAATGTACTGTCAGAAAGTGGTACATTATCAGAAGGCGGTACACATACCAAAATAAAACCTGTGTAATGTTATAAACTGGTACGCTGTCAAATCTTGGTACATGTAAAATGAATCACGATCCTGCTGCCAAACGTCCGACCCGAGGAGGACTGATATCTGTTGTTTGCCGGCTGATCCGAGGAGGACTGATGTCTGACACAGGAAGGAGTGATATCTGAGGATATACTAAAATGGACACTGTATGCTTGACTAGTCCATCAGATAAGTTGAGCAATAGTTTTCTTTCTGAAAATTAGAATTTCCCGCTCCCAGGGACTGACTGCAATGACAGCCTGACAGCAGAGAAGCCGCTTTTTTCACATCCCACTTTCTGCCACGTGGTTGAAGTGTGTTTTTGCCATTTAAAATACATGCTTGCACCTATTAAAATGAGTATGCATAAAAAAAAATGTACTTATTCTTTATTTGTTTTTTAGGATCATTAGGAATATGCAATACTGCATTACAACACACTTACAATACTAGCTACTAGTTTATAAGTAATAAATAAGGGGACATAAAAATTGACAAGCCCTGCTTTGTAATAATGCAGAAAGCTAAACTAACAAACATCATTGTAGGGCTCCTGAGTGGCGCATCCAGTAAAGGTGCCCTATAGTCTGGAGATTGCAGGTTCAAATCCAGGCTATGTCATTGCCGACCGTGACCGGAGGTTCCTAGGGGGCACCGCACAATTAGCCGAGCGTCACGCTGGTAGGGAGGGCTTAGGTTGGCAGGGCAATCCACGGTTCACCCCACACCAGCGACCCCTGTGGCTGATAGGGTGCCTGTGGGTAGCAGGGGAGCCATTCAGATCTGTGTTGTCCTCTGGCACTATAGGTCTGGTGGCTTCACTGTGGATCCGCAGGAACACGTTTCGGAGGACGCGTGTTTCAGCCTCCAGTTCCCAAGTCACCGGGGGGTTGCAGTGGTGAACAGGGATAAAAATAATAATTGGGCATTCCAAATAGGGGAGAAAACCAGGGTAAAAAACCATTGGCGACAACTAAATTAAAAAAAAAAACACATTATTGTTGGACCCATTCATTAATAACTAAACACAACACAATCCTAAATGATGAACATCTGTTATTATGTTTAATAAACCAATCTTACTTTATATTTATTTTTTTTAAATGGAATTACCCTGTATGTTTCTATTTATGAAATTATATTTATAGCCTGAATGGCAAAAACAAATGAGACTCCGTCTGGTGTTTTTGAAGACATTTTAGTTGACCAGAACCGAGTGGGCGGAGATGGAACTGAATTTATTCTAATGGATAAAAACCTAAATTTTCAAAAAATTAATTCTGCCTATGATAAAAATATGATTTTATATATTAAATAGTCTCTAGAAAGAACAGTTCAGTGGTTAGAGAGAGGTAGGCAGCCAATACAAGGTCATTGATTCCAACCCTGGTTTGGGAACACCATCTAGCTATCCTATTTGTGAGTGGGTGCTGGGTGTAAATGTCTAATGCGGTTGGATGTAAAACCGACTGCATGTCCTTATTGTGTACCCGCACCATGGAAACACGCACTCCTAACAATGTCTATTCTTTAAAAATACATTACCTTCTGTTATTAGGTTCTCAGCAGCAACTAGAAGCAACAACATCTCTAAAAATAGATCTGGGCAATTTCACCACAAACATAAAAGCGAAAGTGAAAAACCTATGGGTCTTATTTGACTCTGATTTATCTTTTGAATCACATAGTCGCAATGTCACCATTTGCGAAACATTGCTCAAATTAGGGCATTTCTCTCGTTGTCTGATGCTGAGAAACTAATTCATGCTTTTGTGTCTTCCCGACTTGACTATTGCAATGTTCTATTCACTGGGCTTCCAGGTCATGCCACAAATCACCTGCAGCTTATACAGAATGCAGCTGCTAGGCTTCACAACAGAATGAAAAAAAAGAGACCATATAACTCCTGTGCTGGCTTCACGGCACTGGCTCCCAGTGAAGTTTAGAGTTTAAAATGTTACTTCTGACTTGCAAGAACTTAAATGTATGGCACCGGATTAAATAAAGATCAGCTGATACAGGCCTTCTGTGCCTCCCACAAGTGTACACAAAAAGGAAGAGAGAACTTTCAGTCATTGTGCTCCCAGACTGTGGAATGCACTGCCACCTCATATCAGAAGTGCTACATCAGTTGATGACCGTAAGTCAAAATTGGAAACTTTTTTAGATTAGCTTTTTTAAATTGAATTTTAAGCTGTGTTTCTCTTTAATCTCCAGGTCTGTCTATTATATTTATTATATTTAGATTTTCTTTAGTTTTTTAATATTAGCTTTTTTAAACAGAATTCTAAACTCTTTTTTTGTTTAATTTCTACACACATGAATTGTATTTAGATTTTCTTCTGTTTTGTCCAGTACAGCGCTTTGATATACTTTTTGTTTGAAAGGTGCTATATAAATAAGGTATTGATTGATTGATTGAGTGATTGATAATTAAAGCATGATTCGCACAGGACTAAAAATCAGGTGTCCTCAGAGTTGGTCAAATGCAGAGGATGTCTAGTAACCTCCCAGACTTGGATTCGTTTTCATCAAGGAAAGTCGGTAAATTCAAAATGAAATGCGATGTTGTGGCCAGATTTGTAAACACTGAACCATATGTAAATAACTAATTTCGTTGTACCTTCTTTTCAAAAGGCTAGAATAACCATTTGGTCCTTTGAGTGATATGTATTTCGCCAATTTATGTTTTGTATTTTCGCCTGGCCCCTATTTGGTTCTGCACAATTGTAGCATTTTACTGAACTGTAGGATCTCAGGACAGATTGTACCAATTTGAATATTATATTATGGTTTATTGTGAAGGCTGGTATTGCTTTGAGGCAAATACCACGGAAATGCTTAGATTAATTCTACCATAACACTGATGTGGTCGATTCGCACAGGAGTAAAAAGACACAGGACACTTGAGTTTGATTTTTTACAGAAGGTCCTTATGTCCTGGAAAAAAATTGGAGGGCCTTTAAGAAAATTATCTGGGCTAAAAGGAAATGGATGGTTCGCACGAGACAAAATTTCACGATGTTGAAAAAAATTTTTTTACCACCGACTGTAGGTATTCTCCTTCACTACAGACCTCCCAACACAGTATACACAAAGTTACAAACTCACCTACACACCAACCCCCCCAAACAAAATATTTTGTTCCCTTTTTATACCATGCGGCCGGAGCCTAATTAATTACCAATCATTCAATTAAGGCAGGGAGAATATTAACCCCCTCCCTGCCAGTGGTGTAGTCTTAAATCTTAAACTACTGGAATGAAAGCCAATTAAAATATAGATTTTTCAAAAAAATATATATACTATCTCAAGTTTTATTTGTACATCGATGTTGAGGTAACATTTAATAGGTATTTAATTTTTCGCTATGTCTGCAGTACATATTTAATATATGAATCAGTGTGACAGAAAGACAATGATTCTTGGTGGTAAATCTCCCTCCCGACATGTGAGAGCGCTAAGTAACGGGAACAGAGTACCCTGGACTGTTTGGCCTGACAATTTATTCCTTGGGTTAAAAGGAAGTCAGTCATCTAGAAAGGGGGTGGAGCTTCGGTGCACTAATTATTATTATTATTATATTATTCTTAGCAGACGCCCTTACCCAGGGTAACTTACAGTCGTAAGCAAAAAATACATTTAATCAATACAATTAAGAGCAAGATCAAATACAATTACTTCAGTTCTAGTAAGTACAAGTATATGACAAAATACAATTCAATATCGGAGCAGATAACAGTGTCAGTGATAGTTACATCAGGATACGATTAAAACTAATGCATCGACCTGGAAGGGAAACGATGTGGCAGCCGCAGATTGGAGGAGCAGCTACAATTGTTTACCAAGGGGTCATGTATGACGGTACAAAAAGGGGATGAAGCGATGTAATCTGTTCCTTCAGTTATGGTTACGGAACGACCCGGAACGACTAGTGTTAAGAAATATATTTTGAGTGTGTTGTTTGTTTTGTCTTGTCTGAAAATACTGTCGGCTAACTGACCCGCACCAGCACCAACCCGGACAAAATATGTATAGTAGTAACTCAACAGTACTTGCACACTTAAGTTGTACCTTCTTTCCATTGCAGTCTTCCACAACGAAATCCCTACGGTCACGGGCACATTCTTCTGGGGGTTTTGTGTGTAGACATTTTTGTACATTTCGCCACAATTCTGTTTTAAATCCTCCGTATCTTAACTGTACTACAGCTTGAAATCCCACTAACAAGCCTCCATCCTGATTGCAATCTCGTTTTAAATCTCGCAAGCAGAGTCTCCAATAGAAATGTAGGAATGTGCTGTCATTCAGTAATTGGGGCGGGTTTAAAGTATTGCAAACAAATCAATGATAGATGCAAGTCAGGAAGGCGGGATATGTATTTATTATTATTTTTTATTTTTTAATGGGAAACGGGTAAAGTCAACGTGAATTGATTAACCATTTCCACAGTTTTTCCGGTGTTTATTGGCTATCCACTGATTTCATTTTTTTTGTATTGGGGGTGTTTTATCGGTTAAAACCGAAAATCAGAAGCCCTAAATATAAGTTACATGCATGCAGCACAAACTACCCAGTAGTTACAGTTACAGTTACATAAATGAAAACAGTGAGAAACAGTCGGAAATAGGGCTGAGTTTAAAGTTAATAGATGATACCTATCTTGAAAACAAATTTGGTGTTTATCTACTGTAACCAAACAGTCAGTGGCAATTATTTGTTGCAATTAACATGCTACTGGAGGAAACAAAAAAAACATTCCTGTCTGCTAGGGTGGGTATCTATACTGTACTTTCAAGATACTACACTTTGCTTAAGCAACTACATTTGTATGTCTGCTTGTATAGTTTTCTGTTTTTTGTCTCCCATCGTATCAAGTGTAGCATCTACCTGTACTCAGGAAATGCTACAGGTATGTCTTTAATTGAAAAGGAGGGTAACTTGGAACTCAATTTTCTTGATTAATGCTGCTTCTGTTTCCAAGCATATTGATTATTCATACGAGGGCCTGTCTGTGAAACAGGAGATCAACTTTTGTCAGCAATTTTATAGTCTGTATCCAAATGTTTGCAGGTCTTGCGCTGGCAATGATTCATAAAGATGTCATACTTTTACCAGCACAGACAGAAGACATACAAATACAAACTGTGCTTTGAAATATGCATAATCAGAAAAGGAAGTGTGTAGGACAATAAGCCTTTTGCAGGATGTGGTGGCCAAGTTTTCCATTGACTGGTTTTCAGGAGTGACATTGCAGTTCAACCATATAAAGAGGTTACTAAATAACAGACTGCAGTGGGAATTACAGTGGCGTACAAGTTTGGATTTAATTATGTGGTGAATAACATGCCATAAATGCCAACTCGTAAAATGAATCTACAGTATCGTATAAAGCATGGAAAGCATGGGAATAGAAGGGCATACAAGTGGGCAGTGAGAGAATTTGGGATTTTCCTTCAAAGAGAATTAAAAAATTGAAAATGCAACACCACAAGGAAGGATGCGGGCTGACAGACAGACCTGATGGTGCCGAGCACTGTCATTGTCAACATTAGTATATACTGTCTGGGCCTCCCTCCCAGTAATTACATGTTTTTTTCCTGGTATCATGATGACTGTCTGTTTGTAGAACATTTTTTTAGAAGCATATAGGATTTGTAAACCGCTTGGAGGAACTTACCATAAATGGGCTACATACACATAACCCCCCTTTCCCCCCTCCTCTTTTTAAGGGAAATTCACATATGTTGGATATCCAGGACACTAAAGCTAAAGAAGCCTGAGGTTTCACTACAAGTTAAACACGTATTGTAACTCACAACCATGTAATGTATAGTTTAAACAGTATAGTTCTACCACAAGAAAGTCCATTTTAGAATACAAAAACAGATTTTTTCTCTAATCTGAGTAGATATATATCCCTCAAATTACATTTCCAAAATCCATACTGCCCAGCAGATACAGTATTTTGCAATGCACACAGCCAAGGCTACCAAATTACACAAAAGAATACTTTAGTCAAATCATGCTGCTTCATGAATGCTTCTCAGCTCTATTTTACAAGACTATACTGCTACAGACACATGCAAGGTTGGTATGCGTGATTCATTTATGAGTCTTGTAGACTAAGTCAGTGTGAGCTATGTTGCAATAGAGGAATCTTGGGAATAGCAGGATTAATTTGAAGACGACATATTTTACAGCAGTGGAACAAATGGCTTCAACAAATAGTGATGTAAATGCTAAAAATAGTATACTGTTTAGTACATCTACAGTATCTATAACTTATACTGTATAAAGAACTAATATGCATAAAAATATATAATTGTCTATAAATCAAACAGTTAACCAAACTAGGATTTATTTTACTGTCTTGTCTTTAACAACTTAACTTTGCTGTTTTATGTGATGGTGTACACCATGTCAATCATAATGGAAAAAATATAGGGACCAAGTTAAAGACTGTTGATTGATTAGAAATAATTCATAATAAAATATTTTGCAAACCCGTGTGTGAAGTTGACTTTGTTTTCATATTTATACCTGCAGAATATACAGTTAAATGTGGTAACTGTTGGTATTGCTCAGACCAAAGGAAATTGTTTGCGTGAAACAAAGTTTATTACTTTTTTTTGTAGTTAACTACGCCATGTGGGAAAATCATAAATCTTTTTAGAATTTACTATTTCCACAGTAACACACAGGTTCTTTAAAATCAAATGCGATGGCCAATACATGGCAAAATAATAAAAAATCTCATCATACTCAGGAAGTTACATTTTTGTGTTTTATTATTATTATTATTTATTTCTTAGCAGACGCCCTTATCCAGGGCGACTTACAATTGTTACAACATATCACATTATACATTATTTCACATTTTACAGATATCACATTATTTTTATATACAATTACCCATTTATACAGTTGGGTTATTACTGGAGCAATCTAGGTAAAGTACCTTGCTCAAGGGTACAGCAGCAGTATCCCCCACTGGGGATTGAACCCACAACCCTCCGGTCAAGAGTCCAGAGCCCTAACCACTACTCCACACTGCTGCCCTGTCTGTTATTGTTGGTCAGTCCCACCAAAAATAATAATGGACACTGCTTACAGAACCACAGCGACAGTCAGTTAATTAAATACATTTATTTTTTGTTCAGCATGTTACCTTTTCTCAGATTTGGGCTTTTATAAAGTTATCAGGGACCTGAGGTGGAGATATTAGGTACTACATTGAAATACTAGATGCACGCACAATGCGCCAGTTATACATAACAATATATTTTCGGTTTTGTTGTGTTCGTCCGCTTTTCAGTATTGATTTTGAGATTTCCTTTTTAATGTAATTATTAGACCAACTTGAGTGTCACAAAGTCTACACAAGTTATCGAGACTACATACAGTACATGTTCCTCCATCAGATTAAAATAGAAAACACACAAAGAAGGAAAACATAAACTCAAAATGGTCACTTTTCAACTCCAAAAAAAGAAGGACAATAGGGGCATAACTTGTATCTATACAGGAACTGTAATGGAGCGAGGTATGTAGTTTCAAAACTTGGTGATCTTAAACCTTTTAAAAACATGGAAGCAATAAAAAAAAAAAAAACAGAAGACAGACGAGAATTGCAGGGCATGTTTGTGAGTAATTTATGCCAAGACTGAAGGCAAACAAATTGTAGCAGTGAAATGTGACGCATGCACATTTTGAATCCTGTGGTCAGTATAGAAAAATGAACCCTTCTACTGGTTTTGTGTTTACTTAACCCAGTTTTGCGTTCAGTTAACCCAGTGTTGTGTTCACTTAACCCAGTTTTGTGTTCACTTAACCCAGTTTTGTGTTCACTTAACCCAGTTTTGTGTTCACTTAACAAAGATGGTATTTATGCAGGTTAAACAAATATGTATAAATGAGAAGAAACATGTTTAAAGTAGAATATATGAATGTGTATTGTAAAAGTATTTATGTTAAATAATATAGCTTATTTTTGTATAAAGTCATTCCAGGTGTAAATGTTTATTGAATAATTAATCCTGTTAGGAGTAGGCAGGATTGTGGATTCTTTAATGTCGTATCTTTCCTTAGGAGGGGGTATTAGGTGGTCAGTCATGAGCTTGTCTTGTGAATGTCAGTCATTGTATGTAGAACCTGTTAGTTATAGTTGTAATCTGTGTGAAGTATCAGTGATTACATGAGTTGGTGAGACAGTGATTACATGAGTTGGTGCAGGAATGCTGGCCCCCTCACGCCCCGAGAATATGCTTATTAAGGTCTGCAAAATGTTATAAAGGGACCATTAACATGAAGGGGAACAAGGTTAATGGTTACACTCAGCTGCTATACAATTTTAGACACAATGCTGACACAATGACCACAATGACGTCAGTTTCATAATCTCATATGCAAAAATGTGATTAGCTTTTTTAGTTTCAGAGCTTTATTAATGCAAATCTAAGCTTAAAAAACCAGGTCCCATGTTTGTGGAGGACTCCAGTTTTGAAAGTATGCTAGATAGATAAACATATTATTATGCATACAGATGAAAAACATTAAAATTAAATACATCAATTAAAATGGTGACAGACCAAGTACTCACTTATTCAGATATGGGTTTGGGCTATAAGTAATTATGGCAATTCATCACTCATTCCATAACAATAAGCAACACGTATGTTAGCATGTTCAGACTTTGTCCTCATAAGATCAGTAATAATGTTTTTTTGGTTTTTTTTGATAGACAGGATGTAGCAACCTGTTTCTTGCAGGATGTGACATCAGTTGGAACATGCTCTGGCAGTTCAGAGAAATATACCAGTCTAAATCTGTCACAGTTCTTTGTTTTCAAAATAGGCACTTGCAGAAGCAAACATACAGTTGTAATTTCAAGCCAAAGCTGTGGTTTGTAGTCTCAGTAATTTCTTACCAGGGCCATATGTGATTTTTGGCATGTGTATGAATAAATGAAAGACTAAAAAACATTGAATTTTTAAGGACTGCCAATGTGCCAAAAATGGCATCTGAAAAATATGCAGTGGGGAGAGCGATCTGGACAACAATCCTTGAACTTTTTGTTAGCCTAATACATGATCAAATTGACTAAATTCATATTACCTGAAAAATAGTGGAATTTTTTTCTTAATATTACATTTCTTACCTGTTTGATATTCTATTTAATGTCGGGATCATGACTGCTTATTTGGTGATTATGAACTGTTTGGCCGCTGGTCCCGTCTGTTAAGGGGAGAATAAGCAGCCACTGCTCTCTGAAAGACAAAGCCACGCCCTTACCCCCAAAAGCCAAAGACAGAGCAGAAAAAAATACAAAACATAGACCCAAACCCCCCAAAGTTATCTTTTTTTAATTGGCTCAAGGCTAGTTGAGCAACAGATGTCTTGGAGCAGTTCTAATATACCGTTCTACAGCACTGGAGGCCCATCAGCCAAGGTGTTTACTCATTGATGGGAAAATCCTGAAAGAGTGGCCTGAAAAATTTGTGGAAAAGAAACCTGCACAAAGCAATAGCATAGACAGGTGGATTGAGAACCATGATCGAGTTTCTGGTTTATTTGTTTCTGCAACAAACAAAGGGCAGGATTTTCAAAAACCAGTGTTATTGTATCAAACTCTTGGTATAGTAACGAGAGCTTTAGTAGCAAGTTATTTTCAAACGAAATGTGTTCATTAAATCAATCCGTTAATGCTTTGAAATTGTGTCGATGAGGTCGTTAATGAATGCATTTCTTGTTAAAAAGCTTAATTGTCGGGGGTCCCGAGTGGTGCATCTGGTAAAGGCACTCTGCCCTATAGCTTGGAGGTCGCCGGTTCAAGTCGAGGCTATTCCACTGCCGACCATGGATGGCATTTCCCCTGGGGTGGCGCACAACTGGCCGAGCTGCACCCGGGTGGGGAGGGCTTAGGTCGGCCAGGGTGTCCTCAGCTCACTGCACACCAGCAACCCCTGTAGACTGGCTGGGCGCTTGCGGGCCTGCCTTTAAGTTGCCTGGATCTGCATGGTCCTCCAACAAGAAGCGGACGGCTGACAGCACATGTTTCGGAGGATGCGTGTGTCCATCTTCGTCCCTCCTGGAGGGTAGCAGCGGTGAACCGGGTTGAAATAAAAAATATTTGGCCTTTCCAAATTGGGGAGAAAATGAGAAAAAATAATTGGTGATTTTTTTTTTATAAAATAAAAAAAGCTTAATTGTCGCAGGTCACAACACACAGCCGACACCCTGGGATCCTTCAAGAAGCTGCTTGATGAGATTCTGGGATCAATAAGTTACTAACAACCAAATGAGCAAGATGGGCCGAATGACCTCCTCCTCTTATGTTCTTATGTAACTTCAAAATTCTCTAACGCAGCAGAGTTTACACAACATTTTTATACATGCATGCAAAACTACATCTATATACGCCCCACAAACTGATCGTGCCTTTTGTCACATCAATCTTCACATACTGTTTGTCTCAGTACTTTCCCGTTATCTACTAGCCTCTACCCCCGCCTCCTTCTTGCAGTCTGTTCTCTCTTGAGACATCTGTTTATCAACTTCAGGCAACTTCTGCTTACAGTATTTTCTTAATCTAACATGCATACTCATATTAACTGTTAAGTTTATCTATATTTTATTAGTAACTATACATTGTAAATGACCACCTCATCAATATACACTGCTGCATATTCATGATGTGGGTGTAAAACCTGGTCCATCAGTCTCTGAAAGGCAGCAGGCACACCATGTAGCCCAAATGGCATGGTTTTAAAGTGGAACAGCCCTTCTGGTGTTGAAAATGTGGTTTTCTCTCTAGAACTGCGAGTGAATGGGGATCTGCCAGTTTCCCTTTGTCAAGTCCAGAGTAGAGATAAACTTTGCCTTTCCCAGTCTATCTAGAAGTTCTTCGACCCAAGGCATAGGGTACGCATTGAACTAGGAAATAGCGTTTACCTTCCGGAAATCCACACAGAAGCGGTTGCTGCCGGTTTCATTGGCCACTATGACAATTGGACTGCACCACTTGCTCCTGGAAGGCTCAATCACCCCAAGTTAGAGCATGTCCCATACCACTTTGCGAACACTACTTCGTTGCCTTTCCGGGATCCGGTAAGGTCTCTCTCGTACTGTGACAGCTGAGGGAGAGATAATGTCATATTCAACCAAGTTTGTCCTGCGGGAAAGTCAGAAAAACATTGCTGAACTCCTCAATAAGCTCACGCAGCTATCGTTGCTGATCTGGAACCAATTGTTCCCCCATCAAAATGATTTTAGTGCTACGGGTCTCTGGACAGTGGCCTGGGGCTATAAATAAGGCCTCCCTTGCCTGCCAGGGCTTTAATAAATTGACATGATAAATTTCACGTTCATTACAGCAATCGGGCTGTCTAATTTCATAATTCACCTTTCCTATAGCCTGAATCACTTCATAGGGGCAGCAGTGTGGAGTAGGGGTTTGGGCTCTGGACTCTTGACTCTTGACTGGAGGGTCGTGGGTTCAATCCCAGGTGGGGGACACTGCTGCTGTACCCTTGAGCAAGGTACTTTACCTAGATTGCTCCAGTAAAAACCCAACTGTATAAATGGGTAATTGTATGTAAAAAATAATGTGATATCTGTATAATGTGAAAATGTGTATAATGTGAAATAATGTGATATAATGTAACAATTGTAAATCACCCTGGAAAAGGGCGTCTGCTAAGAAATAAATAATAATAATAATAATAATAATAATAATAATAATAATAATAATAATAATAATAATATGGCCCCTGCCATTTAGCACATAACTTCGACTCTGAGGAGGGAAGCAGCAGAATCACCTTGTCTCCTGGTCGAAAGGTTCGAATTTGTGCATTTTTATTATAATGCTGCTGTTGCCAGTGCTGAGCTGATTTGAGGTTGTCCTGGGTCAAACGACCGACCAAATCCAGGCGATCTCTTAGTAGGAGCACATGCTTCACTACATTTTTGGATGAGCCTTTGTGCTCCTCCCACCCCTCTCTCAACAGATCGAGGATGCTGCGAGGCTGTCGGCCATACAAGAGCTCGAAGGGGGAGAATCCTGTCGAGCTCTGCGGCTCCTCCCTCACTGCAAAAAGAATGTAAGGATAAAGTGATGCCCAGTGTTTTTGCTCTTGAGTTACAAAACGTCTCAGCATCTGCTTCAAGGTCTGATTAAATCGTTTCACCAAACCATCTGTCTGTGGATGATAAACAGATGTCCTGATGGGACGTATTTTTAATATTTTATACACTTGCTGTAACGTTTTAGACAAAAAGTTGGTTCCATGATCAGTCAAAATCTGCTTAGGAATCCCTACTCATAATCTACAACTGGCTATTGCAGCGGCACTAGTAGACCTCAATGGAACTGCCTCCGGGTATCGCGTTGCATAATCTACCACCACTAATATATACTTGCTTTCAGTCTGGGCATGTGGCTACATATTTCGACACATCAGTATGAAGTCCTACCCAATAGAATCGAGCCAATATACGTTCCCTTGTTTTGTCAGCTACGAGGTGCCCCACAAAAGGGATATCGTGCGCCAGCCTCATGACCTCGGTCCGACAAGACGGGGGAATCAATAATTGTGTTACAGGCTGTCCTGTGCCCGCGCCTAGGTTTACCCTATACAGTAATTGCCCCTTGATACTGAAGTGTGGAAATACTAGCGCCCCAACGCCTTCAACATCCTTACCTTCAATGGACTGGACCGGTCCCCAAGTGTGCACTAGTGATGGGTCATTATGTTGGCCCCACACTATGTCCACACTTGAGTACCACATGTCCGGTATATTAAGAGGGGCGAGAATAGCATCTGCCATAGATGGCCCAGTAACCTCGCCCTCTCGGTCACACTGCTTTCCGATTCCCTTTGACTGCCGTTTGTTACCAACCGAGCGTTCTCCCACCAAACCCCAGACTTGTCTCAGTGATGCTCCCTCCCATTTTGCGGTCCTTCTCTCTTTATTTGTTTTTATAGGACGGAAAATGGGAGAAAACATTTCAGCTTGAAAAGGTAACACATCACCAATTCATTCCTTTTTCCTTTTTTTCTGCCACTTTACGTGTGTGGCTGAGACTGCCATTATTTGCATTAATTCTTTAAATTTTGGCCAGTCTCTGCCCAGAATAACTGGGTGTGGTAACCTTTCCGCCACCCCTACTACCAGGTAATGTTTTATCGGTCCTACCGCTAAGTACACTTTTAGTGTGGGGTATGCTGCCGTGTCTCCATGGATACAGGAGATGTGTGGGTTTTCACATTCCCTAAAACCACATCAATCATACAAGGCCCCTCCTGACCATTTTCCCCTCACATACCTATTTCAGGTGCCCATTTACACGCAGCCACGTCACACTCCATTGCAGCGGGGCATGACCTGGCCAGGTGTCCCGATTGGTTGCACATAAAACATGTTGGGGGGACAAAGGGAACAGTGGTTAAATATCTGTCCTGTTGCTGGTATGGCAATGGGGCAGGGGCAGCACCTCTACCCCAGCTGGGGGCCAACCTTGGTCTCCAGGGGTCGTCTCCAGGGGTCGGCGGTCTCGGCGGTGGAAGAGAGAGAGGAGGTGCTCGACTGCTCCAAAGGGCAGGAGCCAACAGTATCCCTATCCGGGCGGAGACCAGGGGCTCCTCAAAATCCTCGGCCAGCTTCACGGCTTCCTCCAGGGTGTCTGGGTTGTGGTGCCGTATCCAGGCACATGGCAGAACTGCTCCACTACCACCGCCTCCCCCATTTGTAGGATGGTTTTCTTCTCGGGGGTCAACCAGTGTACCATGTGGTCGCACAACCGCTCTGCGACCACCCTGGGCCGCGTCTCCGAGGACCTTTGGTACTACCTGAACCGTACCCTGTGAGTCTCTGCAGTAATGTTGAGGCGACGGAGGATGGCCAGCTTCACCAAGTCGTAGTTGGCAGCGTTTGTGTCGCTCATTGCCTAGTATAGTGTCTGAGCCTCCCCACTCAGGCAGGGTCCCAGCTGGCTTGCTCAGAACTCCCGCGGCCATGACGCGGTGGTGGCTAGCCGCTCAAACGCGACCAGGTACGCCTCAGGGTCATCCTCTGCCGTCATCTTCAACGCCCAAGCTTTTGGTGCTGTCATTGCTGGTGTTCCTGTAGGGGCTGGTGTTGTTGTTGATAGTGCCAACCCTACCCTCTCAATGTGCACGGTGTAACACTCATCTCTCCTCTCCTCTGCCTCCAATCTGCTATCCAGCGCCTCCAGCAGCTCTGCAAGTCCATAGTCCCGTGTCTGACACCACGTGTGGCAAAGTGGTTTATTGTGTACAAGTGCAGGAGAGATGCAGTGTGTAATCATCAGAGGTTTATAATCCAGTTGGAAAATGGTTTATTTGTTTAATCCAGGTCTGGCCCATGTATCTTTATTTTGTCATTCTTCTTTATTGCTACTTTTCTTACTAAATGCGTGACTTCATTGTCATGAACTCTTCTGTGCTATTCTTTGCTGCATGGATGTGAATGGGTAAGATTTGACAAGTTGAGTTTCCAAGTACATTTTCTCCTTACAGTTAGCTTGGTATATGGTTATTTATGTAATTCCTGTTAGCTAGGACATTGTTGTTTGCACACTCAGCAATGTTCCTGGAAATGTGTTCTCTAAGTTTGTTCTGTAATGTTTTTTTTTTCTATAATTAGTTGTTATGAAACTTATTGTATACACTACTGTATTTTTAGACCATCCATTCAGCTCCATCTAGTGGCAGTTTATACAAATTAAACACACATACTGTACTGCTTATATATTTTTGGTTAACCATCTAGAGGTTATTTCACTAGAGCTTTTAATGTTGTATGTTGTAAACTGTTAAAATATTCGTCACAACCCAAATGCTTACCTTCTTAGGGATTAGACAAACATTGTTTTTCTCCACTCTATGGATATTGAAAAAGGGGGACAAATAGGCTTTTTGACTAACTGTAACCTGTGTATGTTTAAAGTCAACATTAGGTAAAGTATTAGCAGGGTGGGCAAATGTATTTTTAGATTTCAACAAACAAAACCCCAAATAAGTTATTAATAGTTTTTACTTAGCATAAACATATCTACAAATTTACTCTTCTGATTTTAGCTTTCATAATTAAAAAAAAATAAAGATTTGTCACAAAAATATTAAAACTTTTCAAAGGAAAAATTCACTCCGTGTTAGATTGTGAATTTAAATTGAAAGATCTTTTTTTACGCTACAGACTGTCCCTAAAAACAGTCACTCTGCCAAGTCTGTCAGGAGGGCGTGGCACAAAGACAGCCACTCAGTCAATACAAGTCTGTACTGCAGAAAATGCATAGGCGCCATTTTTAAATGCATGGGTTTTGCTTATAATATTAAGAAATATTTTAAAAGGCATTTCTTTGTCTGTAAAGAAATTATAATTATACCTCTTTTGTAACAGTTAAATATGTGCATTGCAAAGTCATGTCTTCCACATTTTTTAACTTCCTTTCTTTATTACTGTGGCAGGGCTAGAGTATATGCACTGGGTGGTGTAATTTTGTAGTCCACGGGACGGGGGTCATGGCCAAAGGCCTAAAAAATGACTTGCTAGGGCTGAATGGGAAACACCTAGGTGCATGTGTGGGCATTGTAAATTGAATTATTGGTTGAGGGTTTGTAGTTATTGTTATGTGCACGTGTATATAAGGTTGTTATTTTGTCTTTGTTTGTGTGGGGGTTCGATAGAAAACAAAAGTAAAAGTAAAACAGAAAGCAATGCTGATTAGCACGGTACTTGGTTTTGGTGGAAGGATTTGTGTTTGTGATTGTTTTGTTAAACCTTTTCATTTTGTTCTGTGAGCATTGTTTTGTTCATACCTTTTATTTCAAATAAAATATTGCAAATCAATCCGGAAGTACCTGCCTGTCTGTGTCTCTGTCAGCTTCCTGGTCTGGGTATGTGTGACGGGGTACTCCCTGTCCCTATGCATGTTTTGTATTATTTTGTATTATTATTATATTATTATTTAAAATGCAGGGCGGACAAAAAGCTGTCTGCCATCACTGTTATTTTGTTGTATTTTAAAATACCTTGTGAGAATGCGTGACTGTCGGCTAGTAATTATTGAATTGGCTGACAGTCGCACATCTTTAGTAAATCTGTGCAAAATGTGACCGAGGGGTTAACAAGATACTTGATGGCTAGTTAATCCCTCGGTCACCACTATAAGAACCTGCAGCTTTGGCTGCAACAGGTTGAGAGTTCAGGGGTGGAGAACGAGAGAGAGAGGAGGTAAAGCAGTAATATAAAGATAACAATTGCTACTTGTGCTGGAACAACCAGCACGATACTTGTTGTCATTATTGTTTGTTTGTTTGTTTTGGCCCTCGTGCCTTTTGCTTGGAGTGTTTTGTTTTGTTTAAATCTTTTATTTGTTTATTTAATAAAAGAAAACTGAGCGCAATTGCATCTCGCCCCGTATTACTGCCTGTGTAGTGGATTCATTTCCTGGTCTGACGTCACCGCTCAAGCCATCCTGATCACAGTATGTCACTACAAAGCCTTCCTGTCACAATTACAAATCCGTGTATTTAAAAGGTCTAGCATATTTTCTTAATCAGATCCTCCGTGAATTGTATCGATGCTGGTGTAAAAGAGTTAAAAATGAACTGCTTATAGATATGACTTTCACCCAAATGATTTTTTTACATTTTCCTTGATAATTGCTTGACTTTACTAATAATTCTGGGAGACCTCTGGTGGACAAAATATGCAACTGGCAGTGTGTGCACTATATTAGAAACACAACTTCCTGCCTTCAGCAGAAATGCTTGTTTACTGTGGCTGGAGGTACGTGTGTTAGTCTCTCTGCATAAACAATATTATTCAAACAGGCCTGCATCACCCCCATCTTAAAAAAACCCTCACTTGATCCCTCATCACTCCAGAACTACCGTCCTGTCTCCCTTCTCCCTTTCCTCTCTAAAACCCTCGAGCGAGCAGTATATCGCCAGCTCTCTGCTTTCCTGTCAACACATTCTCTGCTCGATCCCCTCCAATCTAGTTTTTGCCTGGCACACTCCACTGAAACTGCTCTTCTCTCCGTCACTAACTCTTTATTCTCTGCCCTTGCCGCTTCCCTCTCCTCTGTCCTAATTCTCCTCAACCTCTCTGCTGCCTTTGATACAGTCGACCACTCTATTCCCCTGTCCTCCCTCGCTGACCTGACATTCTCCGGCACTGCTCTTGTCTGGTTCTCCTCCTACCTCTCTGATCGCACGTAGCGGGTGTCCTGGCATGGCTCACCCTCTGCCTCTTCCTCTCTTTCGACAGATGTCCCCCAAGGCTCAGTCCTGGGACCCCTCCTGTTTTCTCTCTACACCCGCTCCCTGGGTCCCTTCATCTCCTCCCATGGCTTCTCATGTAATTTCTACATTGATGATGCCCAGATCTTCCTCTCCTTTCCCCCCTCTGTCTCCGACATTTCCTCCTGTATCTCTACCTGCCTATCGGCCTTCTCCTCCTGGATGCACTTGCATCATCTTAAACTCAACCTCTCCAAATCAGATCTCCTTTTCTTCCCCCCTCTTCCTCCCCCACCGCTGATCTCTATCTCTATTCCTCTTGAATCCATCACCCTCTCTCCCTCCTCATCCACCAAGAACCTTGGTACTGCCCCGCCTTGATTACTGCAACTCCCTCCTGACTGGCCTCCCTGCCTCTGCTATCTGTCCACTCCAGCTCATCCAAAACTCTGCTACCCGCCTTGTCTTTTCCCTTCCTTATTTCTCCCATGATATTTCTCCCACTCTCTCCACTGGCTCCCGATCGCTGCTTGCAACCAATTCAAAAGTCTTGTACTCGCCTATTGTTGTCTGCTCCCTCCTATCTCCAAAATATAATTTCCCTCTACAGCCTCTTCACTCCTCCACCACCGTCAGATTAGCTGTACTCCCCCGCTTTCAGAGCCCACTCCTTTTCCACCTTTGTCCCTCAGTGGTGGAATGACCTACACACGGAAATCAGGACTGCTCAGTCCCTGACCACCTTCCAGCGCCTCCTCAAGATACACCTGTTCAGACAGCATATGTAAACCTCACAACTCTCGACTGCACTATATGGCACCCAATTGTACCAGTACTTGCATCAGCTTGTACTTGCACTGAACTGCACCATTCCTTGCTGAATTCTACTACCTCTCTTAATTATAACTATTTCCTGTATCTTCTTGTGACAGAGAGCAAAGGTATTTGAACTGTAAATCTCCCTCCTGACCAGAAAAGGTGCTGTGTAAGGGTGGTTGTATGTTTTCCCCTCGACTGGCGGTGGAAACTGGAAATCGGCCATCTTGGGGAAAGAGCATAGCTGCAAGTACTCCACTGTGATCCGATACAGGTCAGGCAGTGATTGGATAAACCATGGCAACGGGCTGATTGCAGGGAGGAGTTTGATGGTACAAAGGGGACGCAGTTGCGTGAGTACAGTCCCTTACGGTGACGATTCTAACGTGATGGAGCGCTGTGTTTGTTATTGTTTTGTGTTACAGAGGAGGAGTGAGCCAGCACGGAAACCCTGAAAGTTAAATTGTAACAACTGTAAGTTGCCCTGGATAATGGTGTCTGCTAATAATGGTGTCTGCCTCTATCACTCCCCTCCTGCCTCTATCACTCCCCTCCTCAAAAAACCTACCCTCGACCCCACCTCCCTCCAGAGCTACTGTCCTGTCTCCCTCCTACCCTTCCTCTCCAAAACCCTCAAGCGGACTGTACACCGCCAGCTCTCTGCTTTCCTGTCCAACCACTCTCTGCTTGACCCTCTCCAATCTGGCTTCCGCTCTGCTCACTCCACTGAAACCGCCCTCCTGTCTGTCACCAACTCACTTAAGTGTGCCCGAGCTGCCTCTCTCTCCTCTGTCCTAATTCTCCTCGACCTCTCTGCTGCCTTTGACACTGTTGATCACTCTATTCTACTATCATCTCTTGCTGACCTGGGGATCTCTGGCACTGCTCTGGCCTGGTTCTCCTCCTACCTCTCCAACCACACTTACCAGGTAACCTGGCGTGGAGCAACCTTCACACCTCGCCCTCTCTTAACTGGAGTCCCCCAAGGGTCAGTCTTGGGTCCTCTCCTGTTCTCTCTCTACACCCGCTCCCTGGGCCCCCTCATCACATCCTATGGTTTCTCATACCATTTCTATGCTGATGATGCTCAGATTTTCCTCTCCTTCCCCACCTCTGACTCCACCATCTCCTCCCGTATCTCTACCTGTCTGTCTGCTATTTCCTCCTGGATGCACTCGCATCACCTCAAACTCAACCTCTCTAAATCTGACCTCCTTTTCTTTCCTTCCTCCTCCCCCTCCTCTGATATCTCTATCTCTGTTCCTCTGGAATCTACCACACTCTCTCCCTCTTCCTCAGCTAAGAACCTTGGAGTCACCCTGGACCCCTGCCTCTCTTATTCCCAGCACATCTCCACTCTGGCACGCACTTGCCAATTCTTCCTGAGCAACATCCGAAAAATCCGACCCTTCCTCACCAACTATGCTACCCAGCTCTTGGTCCAGGCCCTGGTACTCTCCCGCCTAGACTACTGCAACTCCCTCCTGGCTGGCCTCCCTGCGTCCGCCACCCGTCCGCTCCAGCTCATCCAGAACTCTGCTGCCCGCCTGGTGTTCTCTCTGCCTCGCTTCGCCCACGCTACTCCACTACTCCGCTCACTCCACTGGCTCCCGATCACCGCTCGCATCCAGTTCAAGACTCTTGTACTAGCCTACAGATGCCTTGACCAGACTGCACCCAGCTACCTCCAGACCCTCATCTCTCCCTACACCCCCACTCGACCTCTACGCTCCGCCTGCCTCCAGAGCCCGCTCCTTCTCCACCCTCGCTCCATTTTTAGCCCATACATAAAAGAATATGTGAAAGAGCATGAAGCAATATATTTCCAACAATGAAGATGATGAACAAGACCAATAATGGCAACGAGTACAAGGGATAATGAGAATGCAAGGTAAGTGTATGGGAAGTGACAGTTGATGGGGCAGGCTTCAGATCCAGGGCTGGAGTGTTGGAGCCTTTTTTTGGTTGTGCATTGTCAATGTTTTTTGTTGCAGATGTGACTTTTGAGCTGATAAGGAAATGGTCACAATCCCCTTGAAGTTGTACAAAGAGCATTTCAATGTAAAGTGGAGCGATCAAAAAAAGAAGCCAAGTTAGAAGCAACAATTGTGTGAATGTTGGGCCCCAGCACCTTTCTAATTGTGCCTATTTGCTTGTTGCTTGTCAAGGTTGCCCCAGTTGCTTATTATTTGTTTATTTAGCAGACGCCTTTATCCAAGGTGACTTACAGAGACTAGGGTGTGTGAACTATATATGCATCAGCTGCAGAGTCACTTACAATTATGTTTCACCCGAAAGACGGAGCACAAGGAGATTAAGTGACTTGCTCAGGGTCACACAATGAGTCAGTGGCTGAGGTGGGATTTGAACTGGGGACCTCTGGTTACAAGCCCTTTTCTTTAACCACTGGACCACACAGCCTCCTTTCCTAAGTTGGGCTTTAGTGTTTGATATCACCACTTTAAAAGGCTGTTGCGTTTTTCTAACTTGTTTTTTTACATTGACAATGTTTTTGTTATAGGTATCACTTCTTTTTTTACTACATCAAATAATGAATAAAGTGAGGGAAAGATATTCGAGAATGTGTAGGATAAATAGACAGACAGACAAGACAAGAGAGTAATAAGTAGAGTAATATAAGAGAAATGAGAAAAGATTTGAAAGTAAAATAATGGTAGAATGGACTTTTGGACAGTATTGAAAGTGTAAACATTGTATTCTTTTAGTTCAAATGTACATCCAGTACATGAGTGGTGAAAACAATATGTCTATTTTGGTTGGTATTAATATACTGATATTTACGTAGGTACAAAACTACAATGTTATGAATGGTTAAAAAGGTACATATGCATGTCAGTGCTAAAGGGTAGTATACTAACACATTTTAATGCTGGAAAAAACATTATTCTCCTTGTTATAGAGATGTTATGAACTTAGGCCAATGTAAGGCATTTGTAAAGCATTCAATCTCTTCATAAAAGGCCATATCCATGTCCTTTGCCTTTCTTGGCCATGGTTTGACTTCAATGAGTGCATCATTTGCATGCACCCATTTTCCAGTAGCACCCACAGCAAGAAGACACACACACAAAGAACACGCTGTCCAGTGGCCACGCCCCCCTGCTTGTGCCACAGTTCTGATTGAGGTCTCAGCTGTCAGTCTCACATGCAGGAACACCCAGAGTGTGAGCGTAGCGGAGCGAGCCAATTGTATATGGAGCGGGGGAGCGGAGCGGTGTAGTTCCTTGAGCTGACGTTTCCGGCCTGCTCCTTTACAGCACTGAGAAGAACTGAGCACAGTTTTATTTTTCTTAAATATATGTTTGGCCATGGATTTTGGACAAAAGAGTTATATAAAAAGGTGATAAATACAGATGCAGTCACTTTACAGTATTTTCCATCATGCCTGTGCATGGTAACCACTCATTTTCCAGTTTCAAACCACAATTAGGCACTTTTATGTTTTGCAGACTTGAGAATTGCATTTTTTTAAAAAAAGCTTTTATTTTTCTTTTATATTCAATGTGATTGATGTGGCACTTTATTAATTATAATTGATACATATGATTGATGTATCTACTATAGATACTAATGAGAGCAAAACAAATACAAAAGAAAAATAAGTGAACCGCAGATCTTTTCAAGAAACCTGGGAGACTTTGTATAAATTGATTTTATATTTTTAAACGCTGCAATAACAGTTCTGCTTGTGAAGCATCCACACTATAATTTGACAGAACAGGTGATTTATTTGCACTGTGCAGAACCTTATCTTCCCATTTGGTGCTTGAGCCCTGGAGCACTCACAGAATCACCGCCTGTGCTCCTATTATCAGTGATTAAAGCCTGGTTTTCAAACAAACTGATTATCGCTCACCAATACTGTATTGGTATAAGAAAAGTGTGTTTTTAAAAAAGTAATTTAAGCTTTCAATCACTTAAAATATGCTGACGATAATGTAAACAACACCAATCTACAGACAGAGAGTCCCAAGCTTTAAACGTGTTACTGTTTGTAGATAAGAACTCAACTTTATTATGAATATTGTGTTATGTTTTAAGCAATTTTTTTTTTACATGCAACATACTTTTTTATATAGGTATACAAATCTCAATTGCTCTGGATAAAAGCATCAGCCAAATCAATTGATATGACAGTTTTCTGGCTTGCTATTTATTAATTTGTTTATACATTTATAATATAAACATTAATTTCTACATTTAGTTATTTAAAAAAGATTTATTCCTAAATATATTTATTCCTCTATGCATTTTTTAAATCATGTATTTATTTCTACCTAATAAATTATTCCTTTATTTATTTTTAATTAAACGAGGAACTACAATTTATCAGAGATCAGAGATTTAGACAAGGAAGCTACATGCCACTCTTGTGTACAGTTCCATTCTATGGTATCTACCAAACAGGAAACTAGATATTTTCAAACAGGAAATAGAGCATTTCTAGAATAGAGCATAACCTACAGGTTTTCAGCAAAAGGTGGTCAGGCAGGATGTAAGCTTAGAAAATTAACACATTTCAACAACTGCACAGTGGTGCAGTGGGCTAAGGTGGTGTGCTCTTCAAGGACGTCATGTTGCAAGTTCAAACCATGGTAATTTTTTTTTTCCCTGCGATATGTGCTGTTTTAAAACAAAAATAAATTGTTTAATATAACTGTTGTGGATATCAAACTGCTTGCGTTCCCTGGTTTATTTTGACGTTGACTAACATGTGGAATCACATGATTGGTAGATGTTAGTTATTTAGCTTTTGTGTTTGAAAAGTCGCTACACACTCTTAAAAAGTAAACGGAAGAAGGAGGAGAATAACAATTTTACCTTAGTTTGACGACTTATATCTCTTTGTGTATAAGAGGTATTTATGTTTTTTTCACATTTGATGTAAGAAAGTTCCAGTAAAAACCCAACTATATAAATGGGTAATTGTATGTAAAAAATAATGTGATATCTTGTAACAATTGTAAGTCGCCCTGGATAAGGGCGTCTGCTAAGAAATAAATATTACTAAGAGATTTAGTTTTGCCGCTGCAACATGGTGAAAACAGCAAAACTCTTGGAGCTGTATAGAGACTCTCGGTAGTTTCAAACAAGTTTTTCTAACTTGTACGAGGAACTACCGCTCCTCTCAATATATAAATACATGGATGAAGGCTATATTTGCATCCTCAGCCATTTGAAAAAGAGGCATAATACTACACAGTAGTGACGTCAAAAAGTGATAATTCCTCTAGAGGAAAATATACTTTAACCCATTTGACGCCCCGAGACCATCCTTTTCAATTCAAACACAAAACACCCGCAGTACAAAAATATCCATTAATGAGCAACAAAATGAGAATACTTTATTAAAAAAAAAAAAAAAAAAAATAAATATTAAGCTGGTACATTCGTATCTCCTAGAAACTGGAGAGGAACGGGAAAATAAAACAAGGTAAAGGCAAACACCCAAATAAAGCTGAAGCACTAACGGATAAAGACATAGAACATTTTTTATTAATTACAGAAATAAAAGAAAATCAAAACAAAAAACCTAACTCACACATGGAGTCCTAACTGAATTGTTTTCAATCCCGAACTAAAATCTGATGGCCAAGCCGTTTACCGATTCACACAAAACAATTATAAACACACGCAAAAAAAAAGGTTTTCACACTACCTTTTTAAAGACCGCACAGGTCTCTTCACCATGACAGCCTCTCTTGTCACACAAACTGGAGACTGCCCTGAACATCGATTAAATTAAACACCACAATTAGAAAATAATTAATTACACCTGTATACACACACACACACACACACACACACGTGTGCACTCCACTTAAGTTATAACGGATCCTGTTAGAACGAATATCTGTTTACAACATACTGAGGAGGCATGTCCCTGCCAAACATGGGTTTTAATGGGAATTACTCTGGTTAAAACGGTCTTGTTTATAACATCTATACCGTTTTCCTGTCCCATAGGCATGCCTTTTGCATTTAATATGTGAAGTTTAATATATAAATGTGTTAGAGTGGCCAGGTGTCTATGGTGGTCAGGACTCAGGACTTAAGAGCTGCAAGTTTATTTTTCCAAAATCAAAATTACAGCTCACCAAAAACAAAATAAAAAGGTTAAACAAAAACAAGCCATGAACACAAAATGAAACAGAAAACCCCTCACCCAAGTCTTGCACTATTATGGTGGGTTTTTTTTTTTTTTTTTTTTTTTTTTTAAATACAGGACTGTTGGTCTCTCGCTTCCTGTAGCAGCAAACCTCTCATTCCCAGTTCCCTGACTGCCTTCCCAATGCACCTTTTGGCTTGCTTTATATGGGATGTGGCTGTTCCCAATTAACACCAATTATTCCATTAGGAGCAGCCACATTCGCACATGTTTTTGGCAGGGACAGGAATTAACCCCATCTCTGCCAACAACCACCAAAACACACACAAACACCCACACTATTTAAGGCCACGCTCGTGCTCTGCCACAGTACAGTACCGTTTATTTATTAGGTACAGTGTTCCTGTTCGTCAGATGTTTTGCGTTGTACAGTTTTCATGTTCCACAGGAACTATATGTAAAGTTTAATACATACAGTACCGTCTTATTAGGTACAATTTTTCTGTTCTACAGGTAGATATTTTGCACAAATAAGGTGCATCTGGGACAGTAAATGACAGTCACGGCGGCATTTGTGACATCGGGCAGCAAAAACAGTTGCTGTTTACTTTTACTATATGTTTTTGTTGGCACAGCCATTGTACAGTTTAAAACGTATAACATATACTTTTAATTTCATTTAGCAAAAATATAAATTTGTAAAATGGTACTAAGTATTACATTGTACGGCCCACAGAGGCATGTTTTGTATAAATAATAAACTCCTGTTCTTTGGCAGTTAAAATTAAGGTACTTCTGTTTGCAGTTACACACAGCATTTCGAATTGTGTTTACTACATACTTTGTTTATAAAGTACTGATTTCCATTGTCCCTTGGAGTCCGCTATAGAGGAGTGTACCTGTATATAGTGTAGCGCTGCGTGTAAAATAAAGCAGTCCACACAGGTAGGACGATTCAACAATTTTTATTTTTTATTTTAACACCGTAACAAATACAGACCACTGTCTGCCATGAACCACGCCAAGTAAAATCAAATAATTAAATCTATCTCCTTGTCACTCTCGCTCAGGCAACCTCCAGTTCTGTCTTACACTGTGTCTCTCTCTCTCTATCTGTCTGTCACTCACACACTTTCCAACTCTCCTGTCCGCGCTCAGGCATGCACTCTTTATCTTTTTCTAAACCGCGCCCTCCATCCGCCCTCACCAATACCGGCCATGCCATTTGGACCCCAATCTCCCGCCAGCATTCTGGGGGTGCAAATGCATGTCCAGGATTAGTGATCCTGGACAGAAAGGCAACCAACCCCCCTAGCTTGTGGTGTGGCACAACAAAACAGTGCAACGTGAAACAAACATAAAGGACAAACAAACAGAACAGTCACCAAGTCCTTTTTGCAGCGCAAATGCCTGGGTCGTTACATATACAGCTCTGGAAAAAATTAAGAGACCACTGCAAAATTATCAGTTTCTCTGGTTTTACTATTTATAGGTATGTGTTTGGGTAAAATGAACATTTTTGTTTTATTCTATAAACTACTGACAACATTTCTCCCAAATTCCAAATAAAAATATTGTCATTTAGAGCATTTATTTGCAGAAAATGACAACTGGTCAAAATAACAAAAAAGAAGCAGTGTTGTCAGACCTCGAATAATGCAAAGAAAATAAGTTCATATTCATTTTTAAACAATACAGTACTAATGTTTTAACTTAGGAAGAGTTCAGAAATCAATATTTGGTGGAATAACCCTGATTTTCAAGCACAGCTTTCATGCGTCTTGGCATGCTCTCCACCAGTCTTTCACATTGATGTTGGGTGACTTTATGCCACTCCTGGCGCAAAAATTCAAGCAGCTCGGCTTTGTTTGATGGCTTGTGACCATCCATCTTCCTCTTGATCACATTCCAGAGGTTTTCAATGGGGTCCAGGTCTGGAGATTGGGCTGGCCATGACAGGGTCTTGATCTGGTGGTCCTCCATCCACACCTTGATTGACCTGGCTGTGTGGCATGGAGCATTGTCCTGCTGGAAAAACCAATCCTCAGAGTTGGGGAACATTGTCAGAGCAGAAGGAAGCAAGTTTTCTTCCAGGACAACCTTGTACTTGGCTTGATTCATGCGTCCTTCACAAAGACAAATCTGCCCTATTCCAGCCTTGCTGAAGCACCCCCAGATGAGTCCAGTTTTCAGCTTTGCCCAACACCTGGTCGTCTAATGGTTAGACGGAGACCTGGAGAGGCCTACAGGCCACAGTGTCTCGCACCCACTGTGAAATGTGGTGGAGGATCGGTGATGATCTGGGGGTGCTTCAGCAAGGCTGGAATCGGGCAGCTTTGGCATGAATCAAGCCAAATACAAGGTTGTCCTGGAAGTAAACTTGCTTCCTTCTGCTCTGACAATGTTCCCCAACTCTGAGGATTGGTTTTTCCAGCAGGACAATGCTCCATGCCACACAGCCAGGTCAATCAAGGTGTGGATGGAGGACCACCAGATCAAGACCCTGTCATGGCCAGCCCAATCTCCAGACCTGAACCCCATTGAAAACCTCTGGAATGTGATCAAGAGGAAGATGGATGGTCACAAGCCATAAAACAAAGCCGAGCTGCTTGAATTTTTGCGCCAGGAGTGGCATAAAGTCACCCAACATCAATGTGAAAGACTGGTGGAGAGCATGCCAAGACGCATGAAAGCTGTGCTTGAAAATCAGGGTTATTCCACCAAATATTGATTTCTGAACTCTTCCTAAGTTAAAACATTAGTATTGTGTTGTTTAAAAATGAATATGAACTTATTTTCTTTGCATTATTCGAGGTCTGACAACACTGCATCTTTTTTGTTATTTTGACCAGTTGTCATTTTCTGCAAATAAATGCTCTAAATGACAATATTTTTATTTGGAATTTGGGAAAAATGTTGTCAGTAGTTTATAGAATAAAACAAAAATGTTCATTTTACCCAAACACATACCTATAAATAGTAAAACCAGAGAAACTGATAATTTTGCAGTGGTCGCTTAATTTTTTCCAGAGCTGTATATATTAGGGGTGAGACAATTAATTCATGCATCGATGAATCACAATACTTTACAACACGATACAATACATAAAATGAGTATTAAATAACCAGTATTTTTTTCCAGGTTTAACTATTAATATTTCTTTAAAGAAAGTAACTTATAAAAACATTTAGGAGAAGTATTCAAGCTGTGTTGGTCGAAGTAATAGAGGTATCCAGTCTTTTTTTTATTTTTTATGTAACTGCAGCCAACAAATAAGCCACTAAATATTCATTTCTATTCAGTAGGGATGCACCGAATCCAGGCTTCGGTTTCGGATTCGGCCCGAATACCTACTTTCTGAGCAGGGTTCAGAATTGGACAAATACTAAAGATTCGGTGAACCGAATCCGAATCCTATATCCGCCCAGACACACATCCATTTAATACATCCCTCCAATGTGTGCAGTTCTTATTTAAATAAAAGACACAAATCCGGTATTGCACATCTCTGTTTTATTTAATAACAAGAACACATTTGATGAACTTTGTCGCAGCTCTCAACTCCCTAAATTACTGGTGGTGCACGCACTAAACACGTCACGCAGCTGCTGAATGCAAACATACCACCGTATGCAACAGCACCATCACATCACACTTTTCATGGAGTTATGCAGTAAACCTGTAATATATAGTAACGACAAACTGTTGCAGACTTTTGTGCTTTGTTGCTTTGTCTGAGACGTGTTCTAGAGGTAAATGCTGAGATAAAAAAAAATAATAATCGGTGCACAGAAATATATATATATATATATATATATATATATATATATATATATATATATATATATATATATATATAGATATAACTTTACATCTGTCAGATGTGCAAGACGTTGTTGAACAATATGCTTTAGTAAATTAAATTACGTTATTGTAACGTGCCAATACAAATGGATTTATTTGGGCACTGCTGTGTTTTATTAAAATAATTTAAAAACTATTTTGTAGCCTATTTGATTTAAATCAACGTGGGTTTTATTTCGCAGGGAGATAGCTCTCAGATAGGGTTGTCAACAGTCTCCTGAACCTCGGAACACTTAAGGCAGGTCAGGTTTTTCAACTCATCCCCTTAAACTGCAACGTATTCGACATATAAAGTGAGTGTGAATTGCTTGAGCAGTTTAGTAAATGTATTTAATTGTTTAATTGTGGTGGCGAGTCTATCCGGAAAGCCTTGTAACAATGATTAATCGTATTGCTTGTTTTTTTTTTTTTATAATAATAATAATAATAATTTATTTCTTAGCAGACGCCCTTATCCAGGGCGACTTACAAGATATCACATTATTTTTACATACAATTATTCATTTATACAGTTGGGTTTTTACTGGAGCAATCTAGGTAAAGTACCTTGCTCAAGGGTACAGCAGCAGTGTCCCCACCGGGGATTGAACCGATGACCCTCCAGTCAAGAGTCCAGAGCCCTAACCACTACTCCACACTGCTGCTATACACTACTATACAGTAAACAATATCTATCAGAATAGTGCAACACCATTATTATAGATAACTCCACTCACTTGCACTCTTTCATTTAACCTTGTGGCAGCAGGTAAAGTTTATTCGTTTAATATTGCTTTACACAGTCCCGCCCAGTCAGACTCAGAAAGCCAATCAGCTGCTGTATATAGCCCGATTGATGGAAACGATCCACGCAGGCAGGTGTGTGCTTTTGATATCAATTAAGTAAAACAATTAAATTGATTTAGCGAAAGTTCGCACAATTCACACTCACTTTACTGAAGACATTACAGTTTAGAGAGGTGAGTTACAAAACCTGACCTGCCTTAAAGTGTCCCGAGATTCTGGACCCTGTTGGCAACCCTACTCTCAGATCAGGTGACACAGGTTGAAACGTCATTAAAGAAAATCGAGGGTTATGGCAAAGATGCAGCTCTCCTTTCTTGTAAAGGTAAACAGTTTGTAGTTTGACATTTCTGTTGTGGGGGAAGGGGGCTAGCGGTAAATTGTGTAAGTTTCAAACTGAAATGTTATTCAGGGATATATTTCCATTCGGTAATAAAAATACTATTAACTCAAAGGCTCAAAACTATAGCTTGTGCGCGTCCCTTGTAAGTAGCTGCCAGTCTGTTTTTCATTCAACAGTTTCCTTCAGTTTTCTTGATAAATTTTGTAGATTTGGTATTCGGCCAAATCTTTTGAAATGGATTTGGTATTCGGCCGAATCCCAAAAACTTGTATTCGGTGCATCCCTACTATTCAGCTACACCTAAAACATTGGCGTAGCATTACCTTTCAAATATTTTATTCAAAGAAAAAGAAGCTTTACAACTTACCTTAGCACAGTATGACTTCCTGTGTTTGCTTTGCGAGCACTTGCTTTTTTTCTCTTCACCATGTTTTCTGGAAACCAAGAAGAATATTACATTATGTCATATACCAGACACTTACTTGACAACATTAATATACTTGGCCTATATGAACAGAATAATACCTATCCTAAAAAAAGCATAATTTCAATGTGCCAAAGGCAGACATGCCCTAGGAAGGGGCACAGAGCTCCCTTAAGGGCAGAGGTAAGTAACACACTTGCCCTTGGGGCAGGAGTAGAGACCTGCACCTCGAGTGTTAGTAGTTATAATTTCTCTGTGGTCTGTCTGCATTTAAGCTGTTATTGCACTTGTTAAATCTCCTCTGTTTCATATTTAAATTGCATATAACTATTGTCATGTTATATGTAATTACTGCTTATTGTTTGGAGCCATCTAGTGGTTGTTTAAGGACATTCAGGTTATTTCTATTGCAATTCATTGCATTTTCTTTATTGGTCAATTGAAGTCATGTGACTTAGAGGTCATAGTTCAGACCTGCCATTTCAATTAGCATTTACAAGTAAACATACAGTAAGCACTGCAATCCACTGCCATCTGCCCGTGCTGAGCCTTGAAGAAGCTTTGCTTGTAAGTTTTAATGTTTGTTCAAGTCATCTAGTAATAATTTCAAGCATGTTTGTTAGATTGTGAAACATATTTGTGAGGCTGTGTAACATAAGCAGCTCACCCCTGTTAATTTTCATGTTTCTGTAAGCGATGCTAGCTAATGTTAACTTTCCATGTGCTTTATTAGCTGGTAGCTATAGTAGCCTGCATAGCTGTTTTACTAGCCTATGGCGACAAGTTCCCTTTAAGAGACGTAAGCGGGGATAACATGCACCTGCCAGCAGCCCATCTCGACCCTGCTGTATAGCCACGCACACCATTTCCCAGCAAGGCAACACCACAGGTACCCACTCACAACACAACAGGTATGAATGACACTGCAATGTACTTAGTGCGCCGTGAGCTTGTGAACTCTGGGCTCGTCAAGTTCGATGACTGCCCAGAGAATTACTGGGCTTTCTTTCACCAATGCAATGGAAGGTCTGCATTTAACTGACAGTGAAGAGCTCGATCTCCTAACAAAGTGGTTAGGGCCTCAATCTTCAGAGCACGTGAAGAGGATCAGAGCCGTTCATGTCAGTCAACCGGCCACTGGGCTTAAGATGGCTTGGGAGTGAGGGGCTCCCGAGTGGTGCATCTAGTAAAAGGCGCTCCGCGCGAAGTGCAGGATGTGCCCTATAGCCTGGAGATTGCAAGTTCGAATCCAGGCTAAGTCACAGCCGACCGTGACCGGGAGTTCCTAGGGGGCGGCACACAATTGGCTGAGCGCTGCCCGGGTAGGGAGGGCTTAGGTCGGCAGGGGAATCCACGGCTCACCACGCATCAGCGACCCCTGTAGCACCTGTGGTTCTGCAGTGGAGCCGCCAGATCTGTATTGTCCTCCGGCACTATAGGTCTGGTGGCATCGCTGTGGATCTGCAGTGCAAAAAATGACGGCTTGGCAGGAGCACGTTTTGGAGGACGTGTGTTCCAGCCGCTGTTTCCCGAGTCGGCAGGGGGGTTGCGAGCGATGAGCCGAGGATACAGATAATAATTGGGCATACTAAATTGGGGAGAAAACCGTGGTAAAAAATTGGCGATGACTAAATTTATAAAAATAATTAAAAAAATTAAAAAAAGATGGCTTGGGAGCGCTTGGAGGAGTGCTACCTCTCACCTGAGGTAATAGAAAAAGCTCTTTTTGAGATGTTGGAAAAGTTTCCCAAGATCAGCAACAAAGACCCCCTGAAACTTAGAGAGCTAGGAGATCTGCTGCGAGAATTAGAGTGTGCCAAGTCAGAGGGCTACCTACCTGGGCTCACCTACCTGGACATTGCACGGGGCGTTAACCCTATAGAGAAGTTGCCATGTGGGCTACAAGAGAAATGGATGGCGGGGGGATCTCAGTACAAGCAACAGTTCCATCTGCAGAGAAGCTCACACCAGAAATGACCCCAGCTTCAACCTTTGCTCAGCTAGCGCAAGTCCATTAAGGAATGAGCTGCCTGGTAAAAGGTATGGACACACTAAGAGCCATGTCTCTGCACACAAGACAGAGATCACCCCTACACCTACCTCGAGCCGTACTGAGAGCCCTAAAGGTAAGCCAGATGTGGACAGACAATGCCCTATTCACAAAAAGCCTCATCCTCTGAAGCGTTGCCGAGGCTTCCGAAGTAAGACCCTTGAAGAGCGGAAAGCATTCCTCAAAGAAAATGGAACCTGTTTCAGCTGCTGCTCATCTAATAATCACCTTGCAAAGGACTGCAAGGTAGCTGTCCAGTGCAGAGAATGCAACAGCCCCTTGGACCTTAAAAAGGCCAGACTCAGAGCATGGCGGGGAGGAAGAAGGAGAGAGACCCCCATCCGATGTCAACTCCAAATGCACAGAAGTCTGTGGAGAAGGCCTAAGCCCTAAGTCTGCCTGATAAAGGTGTTCCCAAAAGGTAATTCAGAGAGGTGCACAAGAGTATATGCAATCCTTGACGACCAGAGCAATAAGTCACTTGCCAGGTCCAAACCGTCTCTTCTTGAAGGAGAGGTTTGCCACAAAGAACAGCTATCAAACTCTTCCTTCGTACAGCCCTGCCTTGGACTCCAAAGACAGCACACTGGGAACAACAATCTTTGAGAGAACGAAGGACGACGAAAAGATGGCACCTTCAATCGAAGACAGGCTATTCCTAGAGTTGATGGACAAGGAGATGTTCGTGGATGACACTAACAGCTGGGTGGCACCTCTCCCGTTTAGATCACCTAGGCCTCATCTGCCTAACAACAGAGGGCAAGCACTCAGCCGACTTGCCTCTCTCTGTCGCATGCTGGAGAAAAAGCCTGAAATGAAGGACCACTTCATGGGTTTCATGCAGAAGATCTTTGACCGTGACCACGCCGTGCAAGCTCCACCACTGAAAGAGGGCGAAGAATGCTGGTACCTGCTGACATTTGGGGTGTACCATCCACGTAAGCCAGGTCTGATTAGAGTCGTGTTTGACTCCAGCGCTCAGCATCTTCGCGTCTCATTAAACAACGTGCTGTTGACCGACCCAAACCTGAACGACAGCCTACTAGGGGTCCTGTTACGCTTTAGATGTGAACAAGTTGCCATTACTGCAGATATCAAGCAGATGTTTCACAGCTTCATCGTCAGGGAAGATCACAGGAACTTTCTCAGATTTCTATGGTACAGAGACAACGACTCCAGCAAAGACATTATCGAGTACAGGATGAAAGTGCATGTATTCGGTAATAGCCCCTCACCTGCCGTCGCTGTCTATGGTCTCAGGTGTGCCGCAAGTCATGAAGAAGTTGAGTATGGCGCGGATGTCAAGCACTTCGTAGAGAGGGACTTCTACGTTGACGATGGGCTCAAGTCTTTGCCCACTGCTGCTGAGGCTATCGACCTGCTTAGGAGGACACAGAAAGCGCTTGCCATCTCCAACCTGAGACTCCATAAGGTAGCATCCAATAGTGCCATGGTCATGGAAGCCTTTCCCTCAGAAGATCATGCGAAGGATCTAAAGGATTTAGATCTTGATGTTGACTGGCCCCCTGTACAGCGCAGTCTGGGATTGAGCTGGAACCTCAAACGGGATGCATTTACATTCCGCGTAACAACAAGTGAAAAGCCATTCACACGTAGAGGCGTCGTAGCGACCATAAACAGCCTGTTCAACCCTCTTGGCCTTGTAGCACCCATTACCATTCAAGGTAAACTCTTACTACAAGAACTCACTAATGTGGCCCTTGACTGGGACGCTCCTCTTCTGCAGGAAAAGGAGGCTGAATGGAATGCATGGAGGGACTCCTTGCAAGACCTTCAACAGTTTGAAACACCTCAAGCGTACACTGCAGCCTTCCTCTCGAAAGCTCAAAGGAAAGAAATTCACATCTTCTCAGATGCTTCATTAAAGGCCATAGCTGCTGTAGCATATCTGAGGGTAATGGATCACGAAGGAGTATGGCATGTTGGATTCATCCTAGGAAAGGCAAAGTTGACTCCGCAGTCCGTCCACACAATCCCAAGACTGGAGCTAGGTGCTGCCGTACTGGCAGTTGAGGTCGCAGAGCTGATCATATGCGAGATGGACATCGAGCTAGGTGCTGTGGAGTTCTATACGGATAGCAAAGTGGTGTTGGGGTACATCTGTAACCAAACCAGAAGGTTCTATGTATACGTCAGCAATAGAGTACAGTGGATCAGAAGGTTCTCACGTCCTGAACAGTGGCACTATGTTCACTATGTTCAGAATCCAGCGGATATTGCTACATGGTCTGTGCCCGCTGCTCACTTGTCCCAAACTACATGGCTTACAGGACCTGCTTTCCTGTTGCATACTGGGAGACTCATACCACAGAAGAGATGTCGTACGAACTCATCGATCCTGAGTCGGATGTAGGGGTACGTTCACATGTCACTACATGTCAGAATATTGGTCTCGGAGCCTACCGCTTTGGACGGTTTTCCTCTTGGAAATACCTCACACCCGTCGTGGCTTCCCTTGTTTATATCAGTCATTGTTACAAGACTACTGACCACGAGCAGAAAGAGAACTGCAATGGCTGGCATCACTGCACAAAGCCTCATACAAGCGATGAGCTTGCCAAAGCCAAAGCTGTCATTATTGGATGCACCCAAAGAGAGGCCTATAAGGTGGAATTTACCTACTTGGAAAAGGGAAAGGAAATTCCAAAAAACAGTCCATTGAGAAAGTTGAACCCCATCATTGATGAAGAGGGCCTCCTGAGGATTGGAGGACGGCTAAAACATGCTGCCCTAAACACAGCAGAGAAACACCCCCTCATCATCCCTGGCCACAGTCATGTTGCTACTCTACTCACAAACTACCACCATGAAAGAGTCAAGCATCAGGGCCGCCTTTTCACAGAGGGAGCTATCCGAACAGGAGGGATCTGGATCATCGGAGCAAAGAGGTGCATCAACAGTAACCTCCGCAAGTGTGTCACTTGCAAAAAACTCCGCGGAAGGACAGCAGAGCAGAAGATGGCAGACCTCCCCTCAGACCGCCTTAGCGCAAAACCACCCTTTACACACATCAGACTGGATGTGTTTGGCCCCTGGACCATCGCTTCTCGCTGCACACGAGGAGGTCAAGCCAACAGCAAAAGGTGGGCAATGCTCTTTACCTGCATGAGCGTTCGAGCTGTGCATATTGAATTGATTGAGTCAATGGACACATCTAGTTTTATCAAAGCATTGCGACTATTCTTCGCTCTTCGTGGGCCCGCAAAGCAGATCATGTCAGACTGCGGCACAAATTTCATAGGGGCTTGCAAAGAACTGAAGATTCTTCTGGCTGACACCAACAAACCCAGTTGCTGTCCACCCTCGTGGCGGAAGTTACAACAATAATGAATGCCAGACCCTTGACGCCCATCTCCACGGATCCAGACTCACCTTTCCTGCTGACCCCTGCTATGATTCTCACACAAAAAGTCTGCACTCCTTTACCACCTCCGGGAGCCTTTGACAACACAGATCTCTACCGTCAGCAGTGGAAGAAAGTTCAGCATCTCACTAACACCTCTTGGGAGAGGTGGAGGTGAGAATACTTAGCAACTCTCCAAATGGCAAGAGGATCGTCCCAACATCAAAGTGGGCGACCTGGTCCTGCTAAAAGATAGCCAAGTAAAGCGAAACAAGTGGCCCTTGGCGCTCGTCACAAAGGCATTTCTTGACAGTGACGGAAAGGTTAGGAAGGTTGAGCTGAAGGTCACTAAACATGGAAGGCCAAGAACCTTCTTCAGGCCAGTTTCCAAAGTGGTACTTCTCATGTCACCATAGAGATGGTCTTTATGGGACTTTGCATTGCCTCATCTTAGTTTATGCCACATTCCCTACTACCTTACGGTATATGTTGAGAAATTGATAGTGGTATTTGTTCAGTACCAGGCGGGGAGTGTCATGTTATATGTAATTACTGCTTATTTTTTGGAGCCACGTAGTGGTCATTTAAGGACATTCAGGTTATTTCTATTGCAATTCATTGCATTTTCTTTATTGGCCAATTTAAGTCATGTGACTTAGAGGTCATAGTTCAGACCTGCCATTTTGATTAGCATTTACAAGTAAACATACAGAAAGCACTGCAATCCACTGCCATCTGCCCGTGCTGAGCCTTGAAGAAGCTTTGCTTGTAAGTTTTAATGTTTGTTCAAGTCATCTAGTAATAATTTCAAGCATGTTTGTTAGATTGTGAAACATATTTGTGAGGCTGTGTAACATAAGCAGCTCACCCCTTTTAATTTGCATGTTTCTGTAAGCGATGCTAGCTAATGTTAACTTTCCATGTGCTTTGTTAGCTGGTAGCTAGAGGTCATAGTTCAGACCTGCCATTTCAGTTAGTATTTACAAGTAAATACTAACTGGTACTGTGACAGTCTGGCTCGCAGTGGTGAGGTGGATGACGTCACGGACCAGGAAGTAACTGACACCAAAACAGTGGATGGGCGGGTGAAGCTGAATGCTGCGGCACTCAGCGTATTTATTAATAAACAAAACAAAAGATTTAACAAAACACAAAACAAAAGGGCACGAGGGCCAAACGAATGAACAAACAAACAAGTAAGTGATGTGCTGGGTAATCCAGCACGTTTTAGCAATTGTTTTTTTAAATGTTGCTTTCTCTCTCCGCTCTCCCGTACTCTCCTCTACACTCAGCCCAGAGTGCAGAGAGCTGCAGGTTTATATACTCTGGCTGAGGGATTAACTAGTAGTTAATTATCTTACTATCCCTTGGCCAGAGTCTGCACGCGTTTGGTAAGGATGCATGACTGTCAGCTAGTTAAATAATCAGTAGCTGATCAGCCATGCATCCTCACGGGGTTTTTAAATATAATAATAAAAGACGCTGCGCTTTTACCCGCGCCGCAAACAAATACAAATAATAATACATAGAGGCGGGACACTCCGCCACACATGCCCCCCCTTGTGCGCAGCACACATGGCCTTTTCAGCCACCTCCCCCCTCAGTCTCAATGTCCTGGAAGCGGGGGAAGCAAGTTGCTTCTGGGGGGTGGCCATGGTGGAATTTCTGGCACCCCCCAATTCTTCGTGGCCGGCAGCTCCCTCTTCCGGGGCTCCCTCCACACTCTATCCTACCGTGAAAGTGCGGCTGGGGGAGCTGGTCTCCTGACCTTCCCCCTCCTCTTCACGGCCAGCAGTTCCCCTCCGTGGGGCTCTGACCACATGATCTCCGGCCGCGAAAGTGCGGCTGGGGGAGCTGGTCTCCTGACCTCCCCCCCTTTCTTCATGGCCGGCAGCTCCCCTCCATGGGGCTCCGACCACATGATCTCCGGCCGCGAAAGTGCGGCTGGGGGAGCTGGTCTCCGGACCTCTCCCCCTTTCTTCATGGCCGTCCGTTCCCCTCCGTAGGGCTCCGGCCATAGTGTAGTGACCCCAGGCGAAGCAGGATCCCTGGCGACCCCAGGCGAAGCAGGATCCCTGGCGACCCCAGGCGACGGCAGCGAACCCTCGGGAGGCGACGGCAGCGGCAGCGGACCCTCGGGAGGCGACGGCAGCGGCAGCGGACCCTCGGGAGGCGACGGCAGCGGCAGCGGACCCTCGGGAGGCGACGGCAGCGGCAGCGGACCCTCGGGAGGTGAACTCGGGAGGGGAGCCCCTGGCCATGGAGGCGGCAGCGGGAGCTCCACTTCTCCCTCGTTCCCTGTAGCTGGTGGCTCTCCAGGCGATGTGGAGCAACAGGCAGCCCCAGGTGATGCGGAGCAACAGGCAGCCCCAGGCGATGCGAGGCAGGCATCCTTGGGTGGTGCGAGGCAGGGCAGGAGCAGTCCTTCCCATGACGGTGGATGTGGAACCAGCAGGCATTCACCCTCTGCTGGTGGAGGTGGGAGGGGCAAGCAGTCCTCCCACGACGGTGGAGGCGGAACCAGCAGGCATTCACCCTCTGCTGGTGGAGGTGGGAGGGGCAAGCAGTCCTCCCACGGCGGTTGAGGCAGAACCAGCAGGCATTCACCCTCTGCTGGTGGAGGTGGGAGGGGCAAGCAGTCCTCCCACGACGGTGGAGGCGGAACCAGCAGGCATTCACCCTCTGCTGGTGGAGGTGGTGGAGGCAGAGGCAGCTCTTGCTGCTCTGCTCCTGGTGATGGTGGAGACAGAAGCAGCTCCTGCTGCTCTGCTCCTGGTGGTGGTGGAGACAGAGGCAGCTCCTGCTGCTCTGCTCCTGGTGGTGGTGGAGGCAGAGGCGATGGGGCGGATGCTGGCCACTCAGAGGGAGGCTGTGGCGGCTGGGCTGGTGTGTGCCGTGCTCCCTTCAGCAGCATAAATAGAGGCTGCTGGGGAACACCAGCATCCTGCCCTTCTCCCCCCCCCAGAAAAATTCAGGGGGTTGAGCCTGTAACTCCTCCCCTTCTGGCTCTTGGGACTGCAGCTTGGGTCCTAGGGCTGTGGAAGCCCCGACTTCCCTCTCTTCGGGCCGTGGACGCACCGACTCCTCCCTTTTGGGCTGTGGACGCACCGACTCCTCCCTTTTGGGCTGTGGATGTTCGGGCTCCTCCCACTCAGGCGCAGGACGTTTGGGCTCCTCCCACTCAGGCGCAGGACGTTCGGACTCCTCCCACTCAGGCGCAGGACGTTCGGGCTCCTCCCACTCAGGCGCAGGACGTTCGGGCTCCTCCCACTCAGGCGCAGGACGTGCGGGCTCCTCCCACTCAGGCGCAGGACGTGCGGGCTCCTCATCCCCTGGCTCCTGCTCTGGGCAGTCCTTGTCCTCATGCCCATAGGCAATGCACATGGTGCACCACCTTGGCTCCCTCTGCTTCCTCCTCACTTTTCACCCTCTCTGCCTCCTTCTCCTCACCTTCCTCATTTGGGCTGGTTCCTCCTTCTCTTTGAGGCAGGTGAGGCAGGTTTCCTGATCCACCTGCGGCGATAGTATGGCCTTCAGGTGGATCCACTCCTCTGCAGTCTCCACCTCACCTCGATCAAAGGCCTGCACAAAGAGGGGGTCTTCATATGGGCACACCTCAGGGAGGTGCCCATACTCCAGGCAGGCGAGGCACCACGTAGCCCCTCCTACCTTTAACTCCCTCTGATGCGCATGCCACCTCTCCATGTAGGCATCCACTTTATCCATTTTTTTTTTTCAAACACAAAAAAACACTATTTGAAAAAACGAACACAAAAAAAAACTTCCTTTGCTGTTCCTGGTCCGGCTGTTGGAGGCGTTGTTTGTCCCACGCAGGACACCATATGTGACAGTCTGGCTCGCAGTGGTGAGGTGGATGACGTCACGGACCAGGAAGTAACTGACACCAAAACAGTGGATGGGCGGGTGAAGCTGAATGCTGCGGCACTCAGCGTATTTATTAATAAACAAAACAAAAGATTTAACAAAACACAAAACAAAAGGGCACGAGGGCCAAACGAATGAACAAACAAACAAGTAAGTGATGTGCTGGGTAATCCAGCACGTTTTAGCAATTGTTTTTTTAAATGTTGCTTTCTCTCTCCGCTCTCCCGTACTCTCCTCTACACTCAGCCCAGAGTGCAGAGAGCTGCAGGTTTATATACTCTGGCTGAGGGATTAACTAGTAGTTAATTATCTTACTATCCCTTGGCCAGAGTCTGCACGCGTTTGGTAAGGATGCATGACTGTCAGCTAGTTAAATAATCAGTAGCTGATCAGCCATGCATCCTCACGGGGTTTTTAAATATAATAATAAAAGACGCGGCGCTTTTACCCGCGCCGCAAACAAATACAAATAATAATACATAGAGGCGGGACACTCCGCCACAGGTACTAATACTAACTGGTTTTAGGTTCATTTCAACCGTTTAGCTTTTTTTTTTTTTTTTTTACATGTTTAAACCTTTAGAATAAATATCTGAATATTTGAAAAGTATAATAACTGTGTGGAAAAAGAGTCAGATCATTTTAATTTCTTTTACAAATCATTCATAAGATAATTAATGACATGACTAGAAGGCGATTCACACCCCCTGACTAGGTGGCAGTAGCACATGGAGTGAGGATTGTATCTGGTTGCCTACACACTCCTTTGTCAGCCAACGCTCATCTATTGTTTTGAGCCGCGGCTGCTCCAGCACAGAACTTGTCAGGAGATGCGCGATCTGCACGGAATCTGCGCTCGGGAGATGTGTGACCTGGTGACGTCTTTTCCGGATGAGTTCACGCAGATGGTGAACTTGGACAGGTTTTGCACAAAATCTGCACAGAAACTGAGCAGAATCTGCGCAGCATTAGGAAAATATGCGTATGTGAACACAGCCGATAATTGTCGTGTAAAACCCACATCAATTTGTATAAATAACATGCAAACAGTTACTATAGTGTTCATTAACTTCAAAGCATGAATTGAAAGCAATAATACTTTTCTTACATTCTACCTAAAACAAAACGTTAATCTTACTTTAAGGTCTGCTTATTCTCGAGTTAAGAGGATTAAAACACAACTCATTGAATACTTAAAGGATGTTGGCTGCCTCCTCCAGCTGATCCGTGTCTTCAACAATACAGGCACTTGAAGGCTCTCCTGCTGGCAAGAACAGGTCCAGGTTCCAGGGACTGCCTTCCTCACGTTTCGTCTCCACTTCAGGGTACGAAAGAAATGTCTTTGCAAAGAACAAGAGTCATTAACTATTTAGGTATTCCACTGAAACAGCAATTCCTCCACCAACATGTGCACTCTTCATCCGATTATGTCTGGAATATTTCACCGCAAAGCTCCGACAATGCTAGTTCAATAAATTTAATATATTTCAATTTATGCCGTCTTCAAATCTTTCATCCAACTCTTTCTCTGGTGATCAATCAGGGCTAAGTTAGAGATTTAATTACAAGTACTTTTTAGATGTCTTACGCAGCGGACTCCCACACCAAGGCAAACACTAGAATAGTTATCTCATATTAGAGTGTCCTAAAACTGCATCTCTGTTCCAGCTGGTCGCAGACTTGATCTCCAGATTGTCACAGTTCAAAGACTGGTTTGTGTATCAGAACCTTGGATTTCGTGTCGGGGGCCCTGTTTGAGTGTCGCACTCATACTTTTGTACCCCTGTGATTGGATAGTTTGGTTATTTTGGGTGCTGCCTGATTCCATGTGGAGTGTTTCTCATTGGTTGTTCTCGTTCTGATGCAACCCCTTGCTCTTCGTTGGTCTGCTATTCCGCCCCTGACGGCTGGATTTATGAGATGGACTGGTACCCAAAACTGTCTGGCTTGCGGTGCTAAATAAGCCAAAAGCGATCGTGAAGATAAGCCATTTGTTCAGCAGTTAGTTTATTACTCTTTTTAAAAGCATTCTTTGTCAGTGGGGGAGTTTGTGACCAGAAACCAAGAAGACACAGAGAATGGTTTAAGATTCCCCCTCTGTATATTTAAATTCTGTTACTTTCGTACACAGAATGATATTATGACCCACTCTGACTCTACACCTGAAATCCCAAATTTCAGCCAGATCGATTAATGTTAACCCCCTTTTTGAGCTGTGCAAAAACCTGGTTTAACATGGGAAGCTCATTTTAACCTTAAGTATAGTAGCGCTATCGAGCCACTATAATATATATATATATATTGTGAAATGACTCACCCACTCGCTCGGGTTCGTTGCCCCTTTAAGAACTTGACCCAGCAGACAGAAATTGAGTTTTCAGCGCTGACGCACTATTTTTTTAATAACACAAAATAAAACAAAACACAAAACAAACACCTAGCTCTTTACGAGCACTAACTACACACGCAGGAACCTAACTACCACAGGACGGCTAAGCCGTTTCCCTGTCCCAAAACTTAACCACACAGGTTTGCACTATACCTTTTTACCTCGGGACTGCCAGGAAGCAGAGCACTCCCTTCTGCCTCCTTCTCCTTAGCAGCCACGAGCAGACTGCCTGCTCTCCTTTTAAACCCCGCACCTGGGCCTAATTTTCAATAACGCCCAGGTGCGGATGATAATTAATAATAAAACAATTAACCAATTAAACTAAACAATAATACAATTAACAAAACTGATTACCTGAAAAAGCAGAACAATCAAACAAAAAGGTGCATTTCTCTCGCAGGGAGGTTTTAACCCCCTCCCTGCTGTCTCTCACAACCCTCTATCTCACATATCCCCCCCCCCCTTGTCTTTACAAGACACAGGCCATGAGACGGCCACCTCCTCCCCTAAAACACAACCACCCACCCTCAAGTCCATAAATGTCCTTTCTTGCCCTCTTCCACGGGCAGGCTTGAGGGTGGATCGGTCCACATCCCGGCTCAGCCAGGTAAGGACCGCGCACCGGCGACAAGGGGACCCAACGGTTCGACAGGGGCGACCGGAGCGTAGACCGTGGCACTGGAGGATGCAGCAGTGGACAGAGATCTTCCCCTGGGAACCGGCGCAGTGATGTCCGATCACCCAGGGGAAGCGAAGCAGCGAACAGGGGGAGTGACAGCGACGTCTGGCAGCAGCCCAGCGACGTCTGGGTGCTCGGGGAGAGCGGAGCAGGGAACCAGGGGCAAAGCTGTGGCCAGTGCTGCAGATTCCTGGGCTCTAGGTCCAGCGCAGGAAGGTCCAGGAAGACCGGCCGGGTGTCCTGGAGCAAGGATTGAGGGACTGGACGCAGCAGCACCGGACTGGACCGTAGGGGTGGTGGTCGGGGCTGTGGTGGAGGTATGCTTTCCACCTCCTCCCCGGGCTCCAGAAGCAGCGGCTCCTCCCCTCTAGGCTCTGTCAACGGCAGCTCCTCCCCTCTGGGCTCTGGTAGCGGCAGCTCCTCCCCTCTGGGCTCTGGCAGCGGCAGCTCCTCCCCCTCTGGCTCTGGCAGCGGCAGCTCCTCCCCTCTGGGCTCTGGCAGCGGCAGCTCCTCCCCTCTGGGCTCTGGCAGCGACAGCTCCTCCCCTCTGGGCTCTGGCAGTGGCAGCTCCTCCCCTCTGGGCTCTGGGAGCGGCAGCTCCTCCCCTCTGGGCTCCGGAAGCGGCAGCTCCTCCTCTCTAGGCTCTGGCAGCGGCGGCTACTCCCCCTCTGGCTCGGGAGGCTGCGGAGCTCCGCTAGCCTGCTCCCATTCTTGGAGCAGCAGCTCCAATTCTGTTGGCTCCCTTTTCTTCACTGGAGCCAACCCCATCTCTCTCTCCCATCTCTCCAGCTGCTCCTTCTGAGCAGCGGCATTTCTATTGATCTGCTCGATCAGGTCCCATAAATCCATCTTTCTCTGGGTCGTAGGGGCGCCCACACTCTCTGACACCATATGTGAAAGGAACTCACCCACTCGGGTTCGTTGCCCCTTTAAGAACTTGACCCAGCAGACAGAAATTGAGTTTTCAGCGCTGACGCGCTATTTTTTTAATAACACAAAATAAAACAAAACACAAAACAAACACCTAGCTCTTTACGAGCACTAACTACACACACAGGAACCTAACTACCACAGGACGGCTAAGCCGTTTCCCTGTCCCAAAACTTAACCACACAGGTTTGCACTATACCTTTTTACCTCGGGACTGCCAGGAAGCAGAGCACTCCCTTCTGCCTCCTTCTCCTTAGCAGCCACGAGCAGACTGCCTGCTCTCCTTTTAAACCCCGCACCTGGGCCTAATTTCCAATAACGCCCAGGTGCGGATGATAATTAATAATAAAACAATTAACCAATTAAACTAAACAATAATACAATTAACAAAACTGATTACCTGAAAAAGCAGAACAATCAAACAAAAAGGTGCATTTCTCTCGCAGGGAGGTTTTAACCCCCTTCCTGCTGTCTCTCACAACCCTCTATCTCACAATATATATATATACAGACGTGCTCAGATTTGTTGGTACCCTTACAGCTCATTGAAATAATGCTTCATTCCTCCTGAAAAGTGATGAAATTAAAAGTTATTTTATCATGTATACTTGCATGCCTTTGGTATGTCATAGAATAAAGCAAAGAAGCTGTGAAAAGAAATGAATTATTGCTTATTCTACAAAGATATTCTAAAATGGCCTGGACACATTTGTTGGTACCCTTTAGAAAAGATAATAAATAATTGGATTATAGTGATATTTCAAACTAATTAGTTTCTTTAATTAGTATCACACATGTCTCCAATCTTGTAATCAGTCATTCAGCCTATTTAAATGGAGAAAAGTAGTCACTGTGCTGTTTGGTATCATTGTGTGCACCACACTGAACATGGACCAGAGAAAGCAAAGGAGAGAGTTGTCTGAAGAGATCAGAAAGAAAATAATAGACAAGCATGGTAAAGGTAAAGGCTACAAGACCATCTCCAAGCAGCTTGATGTTCCTGTGACAACAGTTGCAAATATTATTAAGAAGTTTAAGGTCCATGGAACTGTAGCCAACCTCCCTGGGCGCGGCCGCAAGAGGAAAATCGACCCTAGATTGAACAGAAGGATAGTGCGAATGGTAGAAAAAGAACCAAGGATAACTGCCAAAGAGATACAAGCTGAACTCCAAGGTGAAGGTACGTCAGTTTCTGATCGCACCATCCGTCACTTTTTGAGCGAAAGTGGGCTCTATGGAAGAAGACCCAGGAGGACTCCACTTTTGAAAGAAAAACATAAAAAAGCCAGACTGGAATTTGCTAAAATGCATATTGACAAGCCACAATCCTTCTGGGAGAATGTGCTTTGGACAGATGAGTCAAAACTGGAGCTTTTTGGCAAGTCACATCAGCTCTATGTTCACACACGAAAAAATGAAGCTTTCAAAGAAAAGAACACCATACCTACAGTGAAACATGGAGGAGGCTTGGTTATGTTTTGGGGCTGCTTTGCTGCGCCTGGCACAGGGTGCCTTGAATCTGTGCAGGGCACAATGAAATCTCAAGACTATCGAGGCATTCTGGAGCGAAACGTACTGCCCAGTGTCAGTAAGCTCTGTCTCAGTCGCAGGTCATGGGTCCTCCAACAGGATAATGACCCAAAACACACAGCTAAAAGCACCCAAGAATGGATAAGAACAAAACATTGGACTATTCTGAAGTGGCCTTCTATGAGTCCTGATCTGAATCCTATCAAACATCTATGGAAAGAGCTGAAACTTGCAGTCTGGAGAAGGCACCCATCAAACCTGAGACAGCTGGAGCAGTTTGCTCAGGAAGAGTGGGTCAAACTACCTGTTTTTTGTGGAGGGGTACCAACAAATTTGAGCACGTCTGTATATATATATATATATATATAGTAAATATGGACTGGAGAGGAGGACTATAGTGGAAAATTATTGACCAGAGGGAAGACTATTGTTACGGACAGGGGGCTATAATACCCACATCTGCAGGCTGAGGGCATTGCACCCTGGAGATAACAATAGTCTTCCTGAGGGTTATTTAATTTTTCACTATGCCTGCAGTACATATTTAATATATGAATCAGTGTGACAGAAATACAATGATTCAAATCTCCCTCCTGACCTGTGAGGGTGCTAAGCAACGAGAAGAGAGTTCCCTGGACAGGCTGGCCTGACAGTTCTTTCCCAGGGTTCAAGGGAAGTCGGACAGCTAGAAAGGGGGCGGAACTCTGCTGCATTAACATTGACCCGGAAGGGAAAAGACGTGGCAGTCGCAGATTGGAGGGGCGACTGCACTCGTTTACCAAGGGGTCATGTCTGGCGGCATGAAAGGGGATAGAGAGATGCAATCTGTTCCTTCGCTTTGGTTTTGTTATTGAACCTGAAAGGACCCGTGAGAGACCTAGTACAGTGAGTGTTTTGTTTGTCTATAATTGTTTGTTTGTTATTATTAGATGGCTAACACATTCCGCAGCTGTCGCCAAGGGCCAGCACAAAACCCGGAACAGCACTTCACTTTTGTCACGAATAAACTTGTATCACCCACCACAAGCACTACAGCATGCACCCAGGACTGGTGACCGTGTTTGTACATTGTGGGAAAGATACGTGTGTTTATTATTTGGAATTGCTACACGTTTATTTACTTCTAGTGCAGTACACATTGTTGAGTACTGCCTGGAGTTATTGTCTGGTCGCCAGACCAGGATTATAATTAATAAAACCCCTTTCCAACTGGATTACAATTCTCTGTCTGTTCATTGTGCACTGCATCACTCCTGCACCTGTACACAATCAACCACTTTGCCACAATCAGTCAAGAAAATAAGTGAGGCAAGGTTGGATAGTAAATACGGCTTTATATATTTTGTTCTCCGTTGGTCCGCTATTCCGCTATTATAAATAAAGATACATAAATAATAGAAAATGTTTTTGAAGTTCATACCGCATAGTTATCAAAGTCATACAGGTCTCTGTCTGCATAATCCAGTTTATGTCTGACATATTTGTTTTCGAGTTGAATTTGTTTGAATTGCAGAAAGTCAGAAAACAGTCACAGTGATGTTTTAATCACCATTTTAGAGTTTGGAACATCTTTCTTTTGTAGTATGTTTTGTAATTCATTTGCTGTTAACTCACAGCCATTTTCTCTTGTTGTCGGAAATGGAGATGAAAGATGTTCCTTTTGAAAAGTATTGATTTATATTTAATTCACCTGTATTTGTTTGTTTTAGCCAATTGTGTAACTAGGGCACCTTGGTTAATTCATTAATATATTAATAGCTGTTACAGCTGCACCAGTTCACTGCAACTTCAATTTAACAGGAGAGGAGAGTATACTCGATTGCAAATAAATATTTTTGTTTAATTGTATTAGGTGTGTAATCGCTTCACTTAGAAGATTCACCTGACACTCTGCATTCAACTCTGTGCTGTGTCTCAACCAATGATAGGCACAAAATGAAACATACAGGAAATGTAGATAAGGGTCTAGGCTACAATCTATCAAAAACTGACAAAAATCCAAGGTTGACCTGGGAGAGGTCAAAGGTCACAGATTCACACAACTTTTTTTATCTTGTATTTCACATCAATTTTGGTCCATATAAGATAGTTCTATTTGAGAGCTTTAAAATCACTGCAGACAAAGTTCTTTTTGGATTTCGAAGTTCGGGAAACACTATAGTGATTTTATGGCAGTTCGCTTTCAATAGGCTATTCTAGTTTTGGGTGAAACGGCAGTGTCATGTATTTCACTAGAGACGTGTTACAGAGCTGAAAGAAAACACACAGTGGGATATCTCGAAAAGTAATCAAAGCAGACCAAGTTATTTTGCGATTTCGAAGTTAGGGGAGCACTGTAGTGATTTTAGGGCAGTTACCTTTCCAAAGGCTATTCTAGTTTTGGGGGGGAAACGGCATTCTCATGTATTTCACTAGAGACGCATTACACTTCTGAAAGTAGAAAACACACAGTGGGATATCTGAAAAAGCAATCATTGCAGGCCTAGGTCGTTGGGATTTCGAAGTTGGGGGAGCACTCTAGTGATTTTAGGCCAGTAAGCTTTCAATAGGCTTCTTTATGTTTTGGGGGAAACGGCATTGTCATGTATTTCACTAGAGACGTATTACAGAGCTGAAAGAAAACTCACAGTGGGATATCTAAAAAAAAAATCATTGAAGGCCTAGTTCCTTTGGGATTTCAAAAGTTGGGGGAGTACTGTAGTGATTTTAGGCTAGTTGGCTTTCAATAGGCTACTCTAGATTTCAGGGGAAATGGCAGTGTCAGTCCTATTTGAGAGCTTTAAAATGACACCAACGCCAGCTTTCTATGTCAATTATGGAGGAAGTTATGACCAAAGTTTATCAAAATCAGAGGAGGTCGAGTGAAAAATGGCTGTTTTTTGATTGATTTTATATGGAATGACCCAAGAGAGATTACTACAGTAATAAGCAGTGTGTTTGTTATTTAAATCCATGCGAATGGCAAGCGCTATTTGTCCGATATAAACGGCTGCCCGAAATAACCTTGTACAGTCTAAGTGGTGGCAATAGTGGATTTGCTGACGACATCCTCATATTTACAACTTGCCCAGAAGAATTACAAACAAGAATACAAGAACTACACAAGGCTAGCATCAAAGCGGGTTTGAAAATGAACCTGAAGAAGACTCAAGTCATGTTCAATAAATATACCACTCCACAGACAACTGAAGTCAATGGGATCAAGTTTGAAGAAGTCAATAACTCCGTAAACTTAGGACAGTTAGTTTCGACAAGGGAGAACCAAATGTGCAAAATCAACAGAAGCGTAAAAATGGGCTGGAGTGCCTTTGGAAGATTAAGCATGGTTCTGAAAGGGAAACTACCCTTATGCCTAAAGAGGAAAGTCTTCAACTAATGTGTGCTGCCAGTGATAACTTACGGATGTGAAAGCTGAACCCTCAATGCAAAAATTACTCAAAAATTACAAACAACTCAATGGAGTATTGAAAGATGCATGCTGGGAATAACAAGACACGGCAACACAAGCAACCACAGACAGCCATCATCAGTTAAGACGAACAACATACAACTCTCTGCAGATAACACAAAAGACTTCGTTCATCATGGCCCACTAGTTGTATGAGGTCCGCTGCCATGCCAGTGTGTTAAGGGGGGCGGGGGGCTGCATGCAGGGCACGATGGGGAAGGGGAGGGCACTGCTTAGACAGGTCTAGTAGGAGACAGTACATAATAGTAGCACCAACAACACACTGTACCTGTAAGAATTCCACTGCCATGGTCAGTGTCTAGTGTGGCATCACCATGGTTTTTTTTTTTTTTTAATTTAGTAGTCACCTGATTTTTACCCAATTTTTCTCCCAATTTGAAATAGCCAATTGTATTATTTTAGGCTCAGCTCACCGCTACCACCCCCACGCTGACTCGGGAGCGGCGAAGACGAACACACGCTGTCCTCCAAAACATGCCATCAGCCGACTGCTTCTTTTCACTCTGCAGGCCCGCCATGCAGCCACCTCAGAGCTACAGTGTTGGAGAACAGCACAGCTCTGGGCAGCTTCTAGGCAAGCCCGCAAGTGCCCGGCCAGTCTACAGGGGTTGCTGGTTCGCGGTGAGCCGAGGAGGCCTGGTCGACCTAATCTCTCTACACCAGGGCGACGCTCGGCCAATTGTACGCTGCTCCTTGGGAACTCGTCCATGGTCGGCAGTGGAATAGCCTGGACTCAAACCGATGACCTCCAGGCTATAGCGCATCCTGCACTCCACGCGGACCGCCTTTACCGGACGTGCAACTCGGGAGCCCCCTGGCATCCACATGTTTGATGTGCTTTCAGTTTGTTGTGTGTGGGTTGGGAGCTGCATGCAGGGCATCGTGAGGGGAAGTGGATATGTATGACAGATCATAAGACACAGCTGCATGACAGGAGGACGACCAACAGTGCTGTAATACAAATCTATGAGATGTTCAATGTGTAAAAGAGTGGTAGTGTGGTATTGCTAGACACCGGTATTTTCTTCACAGACTGAAGTGAACACGTCACTGATTCAGGTGAATACTTTTATTTACAATATTTACAATAAGGCAAATGTATTCACTTGCGTTCATTTGCCCTGTACGGGCCACTAACTATCTCACTTCTTCTCCCCTCTCTATGCTACGGTGAGGCGACCGAGTGGTGACAGGCTTAGCCTGTAAACGTCCCAAGACCACAAGTCAGGTAAGTTGCGTTTGGGCTCCCTCTGGTGGAGTGAGCCAGGAACACAGGTGAGTACAAGTTGGGCTCCCTCTGGTGGGGTGAGCCAGGAACACAGGTAAGTACAGGTTGGGCTCCCTCTGGTGGAGTGAGCCAGGAACACAGGTGAGTACAGGTTGGGCTCCCTCTGAAGATTATCTCCTGGAACATAGGGAAGAATAACACATCCTCTGCACAAGGCTGCCTGGAAGACAGCAAGGAGAAGTCCACAAGATGCAATAGGGTTATCCTTCAGCCAGGTTTCCGAACACCTAAAAGTGAAGCTGAGTTCCTATTTAACAACCACAAGGTGTCACGCTGTTTCCCTGTCATGACTGTATGGAAGGCCAGAAGGAAACAGCAATAATAAAAACTATTCCCACACCACGATCCTGTGCTTGGCGGTTTTCTTCAAAACGCCTACTCCTTCTTCTTAGAATTGTATCATTACTCCAGCAGCCTGTAAACCAAGCTGGATAAGCCCGACCTGATCCTGTAAATGGCTTCTTGGTGTGTAATCGCTGCTCCTGCAGCTGTAAACCATGCAGTATTTTTAACAAGTCCCGCTCATATAAACAACACACTTGGTCAAAGTATTGCTGCTCCTGCAGCTGGAAACCAAACAGTGTTGACACCGTGTTATATTTTAATTCAAAACTACAAAACAAAACCAAACAAAAGTCTGCCTCACTGTGACAAAGACGGCCGGAGTGGGTGGCGTCAGACCAGAGCCAGGAAATAAAACGACAGAGAGGTGTGGTTTGGTGGAGCTGAGCGAATGGTTTCGCTCAGCATTTAATAAACAGAACAGAAAATAAAAAGGTTGTACAAACAAAATACAGGACACGGCACTTCACGCCAAAATAAAGAGACAAACAAAAACGAACACACACTAGCAAACAGGGACGAACACTAAACAAACACGTACTGCGCTGGTCCTCCAGCACCACGTAGCAATTACTCACTTTCTCTTTCTCGTTCTCGTTCTCTTTCTCCTCACTCTCTCCGTTCTTTCGCCCTGAACACACATTACATTTTAACCAGCACGTGAAGTGATTTGTGCCATCCTCGTGCCTAAATACAAATCTACATTTTTAAATCACTCATGTTACACAGACCCATTTATATCCCGTGTACCAATGACTATACACCAACATTTACACATGCAACATACAACATATAACACAAACTACGCACAAGGGCGTGGCCACATTGCCACACTCACCAAGAGGTAAAAACGCGCTATGCTAGACTTTTCCACAATCGCTATAATTCAAACTAAACGCACTTACTACACCTTCCTCCGCACAGGAATACTTCTTTGAAACTGGCACAGGCAGGACAACCGGGCAGAGTTCCCCACAATCGCTCTAGCCCCAATTGTTCTGCTCAGCTTCCTTTTAAACTATCTGACCCTGCCTTTCTAATCAATACTGGGGATTATGGGTTGTGTAGTTTTTCCCCCGGTGACGCCATTTTTTAAAGGTGCCTGTAGCAGGGCGGAAGAAAAGCCCTGCTGTTTAATCATATTGTTTGTTTATTTTTAGAACGGAGTCCCCTCCGCCCATGTGCAGTGTATTTTGTATTTGTTTTGTATTATGATTTATTATTTACATGACGGCGAGCGCCATATGTTTTATTGTTTTGTATTTTGACGGTGTAGCCGATTTGTTTTGTAGCGTGGATGGGTAGTCTCATCCACAGAAGTAATTTAATAAACTCGTGCAGATTGTGGCCGAGGGGTAATAGAATAATTAATTGCAAGCTAGTTAAACCCCTCAGCCACGATATAAAAAGGCTGCAGCTCTCTAGCTCCAGGTGGGTGTTTTAGAGGGGTGTTAGTGAGGAGCGAGAGTGGAGAGAAACGAAACGTGATTTAAAAAGATTCCAGGAACAATGACAGCAACTGCCCAGCCTGACCTGGGATCGGATTATTTATTATTTTGTGTCAGAGATTTGTTTTTGCAAAACCTTTTATTTTTGCTCTGCGAGCAAGTGATTATTTTTGTTTAAATATTTTATTTATTTTTGAATTAAAACGGCGCAAGCCTTTTTGAACTGCAGTACCTGGTGTCAGTTGTCCTTCCTGCTTCTGCCGTGACGTCACCGCTCGTCATTCCTGTCACACGTGGTGTCCTGCGTGGGATCGCAGCGCCTCCAGGACGCAGGCAGAAGAGGGTACTACAGCTTTTTCATTTTTTTTTTCGTTTTTCTGATTGTGTGGAGGGAGAAAAGTGGAGTGAAGAGGAGGAAGAGCTGCAGAAGGCAGCAAAAGCAGCAGCAACAGCTGCCACCAGGGGTTGTTGTGGTAGATGAGTGGTGCCCTGGTTGTGGGGAGTTTGGGCACACCATAGCCATCTGCCCCAGCCAATACCAGGGAGAGGAGTGGATGACCCAGATGGTCGACTGGGTCTACCAGGAGCGAGAGGGGAGAGAGCGGAAGGTGAGGAGAAGGAGGCAGAGAGGGAACACGGACCTGGAGGGGGAGGGACCCGAACGTCCTGCGCCTGAATGGGAGAAGCCCGAACATCCTGCGCCTAAAAGTGAGGAGCCCGAACGTCCTGCGTCTAAAAGGGAGGAGCCTGAACGTCCACAGCCTAAAAGGGAGGAGCCCGAACGTCCTGCGCCTAAAAGGGAGGAGCCCGAACGTCCACAGCCCAAGAGGGGGGAGTCGGTGCGTCCACAGCCCAAAAGGGAGGAGTCGGTGCGTCCACAGCCCAAAAGGGAGGAGTCGGTGCATCCACAGCCCAAGAGGGGGGAGTCGGTGCATCCACAGCCCAAGAGGGGGGAGTCGGTGCATCCACAGCCCAAGAGGGGGGAGTCGGTGCGTCCACAGCCCAAGAGGGGGGAGTCGGTGTGTCCACAGCCTAAGAGGGGGAGTCGGTGCGTCCACAACCCAAGAGGGGGAAGGCCGAACATCCACAGCCCAGGTACCTGCCAGCAGAGGGAAAGTTCCTGCTGGTTCCGCCTCCACCTCCGGGGGAAGACTGGGTGTCGCTCCCGCCTCCGCCAGCAGAGGGAGAATACCTGCTGGTGCCACCTCCACCTCCGTGGGAGGACTGTGTGTCGCTCCCACCTCCGCCAGCAGAGGGAGAATACCTGCTGGTGCCACCTCCACCTCTGTGGGAGGACTGTGTGTCGCTCCCACCACCAGCAGAGGGAGAATACCTGCTGGTGCCACCTCCACCACCATGGGAGGACTGTGTGTCGCTCCCGCCTCCGCCAGCAGAGGGTGAGTTCCTGCTGGTGCCTTCAGGAGAGGTCAGGAGACCAGCTCCCTCAGCCGCACTTTCGCGGCAGGATGGAGTGTGGCGGGAGCCCCGGAAGAGGAAGCTGCCGGCCACGAAGAACTGGGGGGGTGCCAGAGATTCCACCATGGCCACCCCCAGAAACAACTTGTTTCCCCCTCTTCCAGGACATTGAGACTGAGGGGGGAGGTGGCCGTTGGGGCCAAGTGTGCTTCGCACAAGGAGGGGGATATGTAGCAGGGCAGAAGAAAAGCCCTGTTGTTTAATCATATTGTTTGTTTATTTTTAGAACGGAGTCCCCTCCGCCCATGTGCAGTGTATTTTGTATTTGTTTTGTATTATGATTTATTATTTACATGACGGTGAGTGCCGTATGTTTTATTGTTTTGTATTTTGACGGCGTAGCCGATTTGTTTTGTAGCGTGGATGGGTAGTCCCATCCACAGAAGTAATTTAATAAACTCGTGCTGCAGCTCTCTAGCTCCAGGTGGGTGTTTTAGAGGGGTGTTAGTGAGGAGCGAGAGTGGAGAGAAACTAAACGTGATTTAAAAAGATTCCAGGAACAGTGACAGCAACTGCCCAGCCTGACCTGGGATCGGATTATTTATTATTTTGTGTCAGAGATTTGTTTTTGCAAAACCTTTTATTTTTGCTCTGCGAGCAAGTGTTTATTTTTGTTTAAATATTTTATTTATTTTTGTATTAAAACGGCGCAAGCCTTTTTGAACTGCAGTACCTGGTGTCAGTTGTCCTTCCTGCTTCTGCTGTGATGTCACCGCTCGTCATTCCTGTCACAGTGCCACTGCTCCTTCTTCACAAATGGTATAACAGTCTTTTGCAGGGGAGGAGGGGGTGTTGGGCTGACACTCGCATTCATATAAACATGGAGAGGGGGAGGGGAGCACTTAAAAAAAAGGTGTTGGTATGATTTTTTTTTTCCATTGCTGCTTTAGAAATGTACTCAAGAAGTATAAAATGTCAGAAACTGAAATCCCCACCCACTGAATCGTGTTATTTTATAAATAGACTAGTTCCTTTTTAGTAAATATAATAATAGAACACCAGAACAAAAAAACAGTACACTTTCTGTGGAGTGGGCTGTTAGTGAGGGGGTGTACAGTCAACAGAAATAAACCACAACATCCTGCCCAAGAAAATAAACAGTAACTGTGTTAAAGAACATAACTCCTTGGATGTACTGGACAGTGTGTCCAGGAAAGTTCACATGCATTGTGACTGAATAATGCCAAGGGTACTCACACATCACTGGCAGTGTTGCCTACAGTAAATTTGAGTACAATTGGACCAACTTGATTTTTTTTTTGTGCACTGACATACTAACAGTCAGGGATCCAAGGGATAAAAGTGTTCCAGAAATTGATGGACCTGACCCAGTCTACTATACAAGACAGGCTGTTTTTTTTTCTTAAAGTTTAGTCCCTCAGGGATAAGAAAGAGATACCTGTTCCTCCGGAACTGGAGAGGAAAATATGTGAACATCTTTAAAGTCTTATTTTGTAACCAAGTAATTTTTCTTTGATTTCAACTTTGTTTAAAATAAGATATACTAGGTTTTCAAGATGTGTCAATAAAAAAAAGTTTTTACATAGACCTGTGTACTATATTGAACACTTTTTTGCCCTTTTCTGATTTTCCACATGTTCCTTCAGAAATGTTTTTCCTGTTTCACTAATCAAGCTCCTAATTGAACCTACTCATGCCCAAACACCATAATTAGTTAAAGGAATGTGAAGATTAGAATATTAAGAAAAAAATGGCCAGGTCCTTCCCAATTCAGGGTGTCTGGATCCCAGACTATAGAGATTATAGACAGCTGATGATCTTTTAGTCAATCAGTGCTCAACTTTCACCTGTTGTATGCCAAGACGCTTTAGGAATAAAATCCATTTGTTACATCAACTGTATCAAATTGAGTTTCTACCATGAATATTCTTAATTTTGGCCTTTTTGATGTCACCTGCTTGGAAAACCACCTCTCAGCACAACCTTCAACTGCAAAGCAAATCCTAAACAGTGACATCTCAGTCGTACAGTACCTCAGGGACTATTCATCAGCCTTTTTCCTCTTTGAATGAAAAAAAGTGGGTAAATATTATATATGGAACAGCAGCAGATCCCCACACCCCCCCACCGTGCTGGGTCACCAACACAGTTACCTTTGTACACCTATACCACTCTCCCATACCTGAACCATCAAACAGTACTTTACATTATTTTTTAATAGGACCTCCACTGTGCAATATGAATTACCATAGACAGTAAAGTGACAGAGAGGAAAAACTGAAGGTGAACAGAAAGGATAAAAAGAGAGAAAGAAACACACGTAAGAAAGGACTGCCAAGCCAAATAGAAGTTTGTAATGGATCTGCGAATTGTAAATAAAAACAAATCCAATTTAAAGAATTACATGACATCCCTAATCCAATGGATTGGATAAAATTAGAAGCGTCAAGCTAAAACCAGAGGAGCGTCAAGCTAAAACCAGAGGAGCGTCAAGCTAAAACCAGAGGAGCGTCAAGCTAAAACCAGAGGAGCGTCAAGCTAAAACCAGAGGAGCGTCAGACTAAAACCAGAGGAGCGTCAAGCTAAAACCAGAGGAGCATCAAGCTAAAACCAGAGGAGCGTCAGACTAAAACCAGAGGAGCGTCAAACTAAAACCAGAGGAGCGTCAAGCTAAAACCAGAGGAGCGTCAAGCTAAAACCAGAGGAGCGTCAGCTAAAACCAGAGGAGCGTCAAGCTAAAACCAGAGGAGCGTCAAACTAAAACCAGAGGAGCGTCAAACTAAAACCAGAGGAGCGTCAAGCTAAAACCAGAGGAGCGTCAAGCTAAAACCAGAGGAGCATCAAGCTAAAACCAGAGGAGCGTCAGACTAAAACCAGAGGAGCGTCAAACTAAAACCAGAGGAGCGTCAAGCTAAAACCAGAGGAGCGTCAGACTAAAACCAGAGGAGCGTCAGACTAAAACCAGAGGAGCGTCAAGCCAAAACCAGAGGAGCGTCAGACTAAAACCAGAGGAGCGTCAGACTAAAACCAGAGGAGCGTCAGACTAAAACCAGAGGAGCGTCAAGCTAAAACCAGAGGAGCGTCAGACTAAAACCAGAGGAGCGTCAGACTAAAACCAGAGGAGCATCAAGCTAAAACCAGAGGAGCGTCAAACTAAAACCAGAGGAGCATCAGACTAAAACCAGAGGAGCGTCAAGCTAAAACCAGAGGAGCGTCAAGCTAAAACCAGAGGAGCGTCAGACTAAAACCAGAGGAGCGTCAAGCTAAAACCAGAGGAGCGTCAAGCTAAAACCAGAGGAGCGTCAGACTAAAACCAGAGGAGCGTCAAACTAAAACCAGAGGAGCGTCAGACTAAAACCAGAGGAGCGTCAAACTAAAACCAGAGGAGCGTCAGACTAAAACCAGAGGAGCGTCAAGCTAAAACCAGAGGAGCGTCAAGCTAAAACCAGAGGAGCGTCAAGCTAAAACCAGAGGAGCGTCAAGCTAAAACCAGAGGAGCGTCAAGCTAAAACCAGAGGAGCGTCAAACTAAAACCAGAGGAGCGTCAGACTAAAACCAGAGGAGCGTCAAACTAAAACCAGAGGAGCGTCAAGCTCTAATACCATAGGAGCATGGTCAGAAATTACTGTACCACAATATGTACAGGAACAGACAAAAAGGAGTGATTTATTGTCAAGAAAAAAATGTCTATGCAGGAATATGACTTATTAGTTAGGGAGCATGTGAAGTACAGTGGGAATTTTGTGATGAATGCAAGCTGTTGGCAGTCTGGGAATCTGCTCTGGTGCCAATTGTCGATCTGAAGCCATTTTGGTCAAAGAGATAAACAGTTTTAAGTGTATAAAGTGGACCATTTATACCTTAAATATGTCAAAACAGCTATCAGAGTGACCACAGGCATTGGCTATGCCTTTATGAAAAGTGTTTATGAAAAACAAAATTGTCACTTTCATGTAAAACAATGAGCAGTAGTGTAGGCAGCAGTGTGGAGTAGTGGTTAGGGCTCTGGACTCTTGACTGGAGGGTCGTTGGTTCAATCCCAGGTGGGGGACACTGCTGCTGTAACCTTGAGCAAGGTACTTTACCTAGATTGCTCCAGTAAAAACCCAACTGTATAAATGGGTAATTGTATATAAATATAATGTGTAAAAAAAATAAAAATTAAAAAATAAAAAAAAATTTAAAAAATAATGTAATTGTATGTAAAAAATAATTTGATATCTGGATAAGGGCGTCTGCTAAGAAATAAATAATAATAATATAAGATACACGTGTTTGCAGGTTTGTACACTCTTAGTTTTAAAAGGAGATTATCAGAGGAGGTATAGTAACTGGTAAATGCGAGATTGCAAGATTTCATTTAATTGCACTGACGACGACCTGACTGCTGGAATAAACACAATCACACATTGCTGGAGGAACCGATGCGCTCAAGAGATAACATAGGTTAAGCACAAAGATCAAAGGGCCACACCAAGATAACACCATCTTAGGCAGCATAAAGGACCAAAGGGCCACACCAAGATAACACCTTCTTAGGCAGTGTGAGGCAGAACCAGTTTTCTTTACGACACAGACATGAGACTCTCAACAGTGGGTTGTCTGGGGTGATTGAACCCACAAAGAGAAGGAAGGAGGGTGGGGCTGAGGTCAGTGGCTACTTAATCAAGGTGCACTCAGCTCAGCTCACTTCTCTCTTTCATTAAGACTAGTATTGGAGACTTGTCGATCGAGAAGTCCTGGCGGATCAAACCTACAGTATTGCATTATATTATTTTGTTCTTTTATGTTTTGTTTTAAACTTAAGTTTTGCACCGTGCAGTTTGCATATGAAAGTATGATCTGTACTGTTTTGCTTTGAGCGTTCTTTTTGTTTCCGGAATTAAACCTGTATATATTGAATGAACCAAACTAATATCTGAAGAAAAGGACTGTGCATTTCTTTCATCAAGAAAACTACTCACTCTTTAAAAAAAACTACATCAAAATATTTTAATAGTATGGAACAGTCTGGCAAGAAGTACTGCTATCACACATGATATAAACTTTGTGTATTGATTGCTTTAAATTCTGATATTTACAGACCGATCTTTGTTGATAGACGTTACAGTGTTATAGGGAAACATTTATTGTGGGCTTAATATTTAAGAGTGTACTGCTACCACACAAGCAATGTCCACATTTGCAAGTACACCAGATAGTTCACAGGGACCTGTCACCATCTTCTCCCTCCTCCTCCTCCTCCTCCTCCTCCTCATGCACTGGGTTTGCTTGTTCCATGTTGTCACACACCTCCCCAATGTCGGAACAGGCACAGATGTCAGTGCAGCTCAACTCTGCTTTCTGACAGGTGTACCTTGCTGTTTGGCATCTCGTCTTGGTGCAGCCACACTTCACCAAGTGGAGTACAGACTTTGGTGCTGGAAGTTGCATGGTCATGACTGGAATCCACTCTTCCCCTTCTAATTTACAGCCACATTCTTGTGGTGATGGGATCTCAGGGTTTGCCACGGTTTCATTGTTCCAGATAATGGCCTGGTAGTGAGCCCGTAGAATTGCTTGATGTAGTGCATCTTGTGTAGGTGGTAGCCTTTCCGATTGTGCCTGCTTCTTTGTGAACAGCCACCACCTCAACTTCTCCACCTTTGAGATAGATCTGAGTTTGAGGTATGTACATGTGAACAGGCTGGCTGTAGGGGTGACGTCAGGCCAGGAAATAAATGTAAGACACACAGCAACTGTGGTCAAAACTGAGATGCTGTGGCACTCAGTGTTTTATTAACACAAATAAAATAAAAGGTTTGAACAAAACAGCACACAGCACTTTGGGCCAAAATAAATAGACAAACAAAACGGACTTACATTAAACAGTAACAAGTGTTGTGCTGGTTTAAGAACCAGCACGCTTAGCAATTGTTATTTACTCACGAACACACAACCCCGAGTGAGTGACTCGTGCATCTATATATACAGTTGTGCCGGGATTCAATTACTAATTAATTATTCAGTTGAATACCAGCACGTCAACTAATTTGTGCAATCCCAGTGCTCACATACTATTACATACTTTATCTGCACGTGAAGTGATTGTGCAATCCCAGTGCCTAAATACAACTATAGATTTTAAATCACTCATGCTACACAGACCCATTTATTATTATTTGTTTATTTAGCAGATGCCTTTATCCAAGGCGACTTACAGAGACTAGGGTGTGTGAAGTATGCATGAGCTGCAGAGTCACTTACAATTACGTCTCACCCAAAAGACGGAAAACAAGGAGGTCAAGTGACTTGCTCAGGGTCACACAATGGGTCAGTGGCTGAGGTGGGATTTGAACCGGGGACCTCCTGGTTACAAGCCCTTTTCTTTAACCAATGGACCACACAGCCTCCTTTATATCCCGTGCACCACTATATCCACATATACCAGACAACATGAAACACAAAGATACTCACAGGGGCGAGGCCTTCTCCAGCATCTTCTTAGCCAGGTAGCAGGTGAGTTCCATCTTCGTCTTCACATCTGACAGGAGTCGCATCATGGGTACCTTTGTTTGTTGTATCCGTTATATGATATTACTGGCTGGCTTCCTTGCCTCCTGTCACGGGTGGCCGTCTTCACTGACGGTTGAGGCTATCTGTCCTTCCACTCTCAGGAGTCTGTTGTATTCAACTGATATCCCAAACCTATGCAAGGTGTCGATGATTTTCTTGTTTCGAATGGCTTTACGAATGGCTAATCCAACTGCTAGCTGTTGTGGCATTTCACATGTTGACCTCAGGGTTTGTGATTTCTTGTTGCTGACCTGCTGCCGTGGCAGGAACATCGTCACTGTACTGGTAAATTTGGTAAATGTTCATCTGTAACATTTGTAAGTGAACCACCAAATGTCCATTTTTTAGCTTTACTGATTGCTTATCTCAGCACAGAAGCCGCATTGTACAGAACCTTCATGTCCATGTCACTGTCCACATTGCTGTTGTAGTGTGCAAGGTATATTTGTATTTGGACTAGTTTAAATTGTAATAATAAAATGCCTTGTTTGAATTCAAGTAATGTAGAACCCACCTTGGTCGAAATAATCAGACTAGACAACTGAACTGACAACTGCCAGCACCGTCACTGTTGGAGTGCCCCACGCCGTTGCCACTGCTAGCTGCATGTCGTGTGGAGCTAGCTTTTCCACTGCCAGATTGCCCCGTGCTGCTGCCAGGGGAGCTATGGTCAGCATTGCCACCCTCTGCAAAGAAGCCCCAATGGGGCAAAAGTCATTAGGGCTTAGGGGGTAGAAAGCGGGTTGAACGGGCATTCCCTTACAGAAGCCCAGGGGTCATCAGAGGGGTTAAACGGGGACCCCTGACAGAAGACCCAGGATAACCCCGGCAAAAGGAAGTGAGGAGACTGCCTCCATCACAGCAGTGCCCACCAACCCACCCCCCACAATCCAGAGGGGGGAAACCGGACATGAGGGGAGTGGGGTTGTGTTTCAAGGGTGGAGGCGGCTGATTATGGTCATGTGCTGCACTGCGCCCTGCAGACTTTTTGGGGACAAAAAGAGACTAAGGTCGGGGCAATGTAGCGATCTGTGTGTTTGTGTTTTTGTGCTGTATTTCCAGTGTGTTTGCGTACTGTAATTCCTGCTGTAATTGTCTTGTGCTGGTTTTGTGTGCCTTTGTCTGTATCAGTCTTGCAGTGCATGGTCTGTGTCTCCCCTGTGATTGGTCCTGTCTGTAAACCACTCTGTGTACACGTGTTCCGTGTGTGTTCCCATTGGCCCGAAGTGTGTGGCCAAGGACCAATGGGAGGTGTGTGTTGTTCTCCCCTCATCTACATACGGGGGGGGGGGGGGGAGCTAAGCATATAAGAAGACGCTACACCACCATTTTATGGGTTGCTGTTGTTGTGCTGGTTGCATGATTGCTGTGTTCCTGTGTGTGAATCCTGTGTTGCTGACAGCTGTGGTCTCTGGTCTGGGTGCTGAGCGAGCGTCCAGAGAAAGAAATAAAGAGAAAGGATTTGAAAAGGAACAAGCGTGTCTCTCCTGTTTTCTGCATCCTTGCTGAAATGCTACAATACAAAATGTTAAAACGTGTCATTTTAACATGCTCCCTAACCTTTTTTTCTGCCTCCTCGAAAAATGGAGGGAGAGAGAGAACACTGCATGGGGTATATGTAGCATCCCACTCGGGTGTGCATTAAATTCTCATATCACACTCTCTCTCTCTCTCTCTACATTTCTAAATGTTCAGTTTCCGCTAATGAAGAATATTTTACAATTGTGCAGCTAAAAAATACAGAAACCTCAAGTGCCACACCATGCTAGGTGACGAAGAAGCTTGGTATGTTCATTTATAGTTGTGGAATGTGGTGGTAAATGTTTGTAACAATGTTAAAAAAATGTGTTTTAATAGGAAACATTTAAAACTTCTCTACAAAAATTATAGTGTAAGGAAGGTAATAGAAAAAAATTAATAGTTTTTACTTTATTTTTTCTATAGATCTATTTGGGTCTTCACCTCAGCACATGAATATAAGAAATATGTACAGCTATGGCCAACAGTTTTGCATCACCCTATAGAATTAAGACATTTTGCTGTAATGCAGTTGTGGTGTTAGCAAGTGCTTAAACTGGAGTAGGTCTATAAAACCATCTGTCTGCTGATTAAATATGTTCAGATGCAATGTATTCAGACTTTAGACTAATTAGTTGGAATTAAGATATAAATATGCAAAGCAGTGCAGTATCAGTGGTTAAAAGGTAGTTTCCCCTGTCAGCCTTACAAAAATTGACTGTGAATTTAATGATCTTTGGTTTTAACCGATAAAAACCAGTAAACTCCAACGCCCCCCCCCCCCCCCCACGATACAAAAAATTTTACAGAAATAAGAGACCAGTGTGTGCGCTCCCCGTCACTGACTAAAATTAAGGTGAAATAAAGAGAGATAGACATATGTGATAGAGAGAGAAAGGATCAATGTTGTAAATCTCCCTCCCAACCAGAAAGGGCGCTGTGTAAGGGTGAGGGTATGCTGCCTCCTAGATGGACTACCTTGATGGTAGGTGGAAACCGGATGGTGACCATATTAGGGGGAGCATGTAGTTGCAAGTATTCAGGACGACTTCATTGCAGTCAGCTGCGGGGCGGCCCTCTACTGGAGAAACCATGGCGACGGGTTGATTGCAGGGAGGAGTTTGGTGGGTACAAAGAAGCAGCAGTTACATTAGTACCTACTCTTGCGCTGAGATGATGAGCGACCAGCTGGAGCGGTGTTTTTGTTGTTTTGTTATGTGCTGTCTGTTTTGTGTATTTTCACAGAGAAGGAGTAGGAGCGAGGGGCTGCAGCCACTGAACCAGCACAAACCCCAGAGCACGTCCCTCACAGCACGGCACAGAGCACTCACCACAATCCCTGAAGAAAGGAGCAAGATTTTGGAGAATTGTGGTTTAGGAGTCTCTTTCTTTTTGTTATTGATTATTATTATTATTATTATTATTATTATTGAACGGTGTTACAAAATAAATCACAGATATTTTTGGGAGAATCTGGTTTGGACATTGCATTTATTGCACTACGTCACTCGCATCCTGTCACAACATACCATCAATGTCCAATTGTTGTTATTTCTTTACATATGACGTCTTTCTTTTCATTGTCTTTATAACCACTGACACTGGCATCATAAAGAACATTATATTTTTCAACTTTAATAATTAAATTCTCATTGATGTCCATTTCTCAGTGACAGTATGACAGCCTCTCCTTTGACTCTGTCCGAGTAATGATGTGCTGTGTACAGAAACATAGAAGGCTTGCACTGAAAAAACATCAGTTTTAGACAACAAAGCAATTCTATCTTTGGAGTAAGGGGGGAGTTTACATAGCAGCTATAGGAATATAGGATGGTAATGTACACCTCTTCATGGTGACTTTCAAGCCATTCACATTCACATTACCACTAGCTCACACACTAATGTTCTGTGTAATGGGCGGAACAGTTATTCAAGAAGCTTTTTTTTCAAAAAGACCTATTTGTGGTTGCAGATTTACATCCTGTAATTGTTCAATAGAGACTTCCTGCAGCTCAGAGTATATGATGCAGAGCTAGACACTCTACATTTTTTTTTGTCTGCATATTTATTTTTTAAACTTCAGCCTTAACACAAGGGGTGTGAAATGTATTTTTTTCCCCAAATGTTAAACTTTTGAATTCTGTCTAAATGTTATCAGAAATAAGCACGTGAAATATAGATGTTGGCCTTATTGTTTATACAGTAGTAGTTGTACGGTTATTATTTAATATTCAGTAATTATTCATGGTCTATTCCATATACACGTTAGGGTTGTACGAATGTAGTCCTTTACACAGTACTTTTGCAGAAAATGACAGAAAATGAATCTAACACCCCTATGTGGCAGGCTGGCTGAGTCGTGATGTCAGGCCAGATGCAGGAACCAAACAAAACTGACACCAAATACTGCAGTTTGAAACAAAAGACGCGGCGTCACCGTTTTATTTAAATAATACAAAAATAAATAAAAGGTTTAAACAAAAAGAAACTTGCTCACAGAGTGAAATAAAACAGTTAAACAAAAACAAGTCACAAACACAAAAATACTAAACAATACAGGTCAGGCTGGGCAGTAGCCTTCACTGTTCCTGTATTATTATTAAGTTTCCTTTCATTTCGTTTTCGCTCGCTCTCTCCGCTCTCGTTCCTCCTAACACACACCCACCCAGAGCGCAGAGAGCTGCAGGCTTTTATGCAGGTGACCGTCTCCTGATTAGCAATAATTACACAACTAATTAAACTCGGGAGATGGTCACCTTCTGCACAAGGTTTTTAAATTATTCCTGGCAGAGGACAAGCACCAATCTCGCCTCTGCCAGAACACGTTTTAAAATAAAAACAAAAACAATAACAGACACGGCACATGGCTCTCGCTGTCATATTTACACAATGATAATAATAAATACAAATAAATCATACACCAAACACACACAGCTTTCGCCATCATTTAAATACAATAACTAAATCATAATACAGATAAGCAATAACAAAACATACGGTGCTTCGCCGACAAATATAAATACAATAATAAATCATAAAAACACAAATTACAAAATAACACAGGGGCAGAGGGGGACCCCGTTCTAAAATAAAATAAATTAATCAATGTACAGGGCACCTCCCCCTGTTACACCCTACTTCACCCTTTAAAACCTATATGTTCATTTTGCTACACACTTTGTGATCTATGATTATTCAGAATATATATAGACTTACTTTAATTAAAAACAAAACAAAAAAAAAAATCATAGCATTTTGATTTTCCTTTCAGCAAGACCAATACCTTAGGGAGAATATGAAGGCCTTCATAGAAGCTATTAAAAGACAACTCACTATAGCAAGATGTACTAGTAATTTATAAATAAGGAGCAGCTAAACAGTGTTTGAATGCATTAGCACCCACAGTCGTACACAAATTACACACTGAGTACCTTTGATTTGCAAAATTTTGTCTTCATAAGTGTGGACTCGCATGCAGCGGTCCAGATAAGCTGCGTACCTGCTGTTTTAACGCATTAAAAAATCCCAAATATGCAATCAGTTTTAATACATGCGTAAAAATGTGCATAGCAATTTTGTCTCATAGCTTGTCTGCCTCCCCTAAAACTTCCACTAACAACTACATCTCCCAGAATACAATGTTTTCAGTTACTAGGAAACTGTGCAAAAATGCATTAACCAATCTCTGGCTAGCCCTGATGTCTTTGCAGCCAATCACAGTAAGAATAAGAGAAATTCAAAGCTACATAGGTTGAAGCGTAACACCTCAGTCCAGCTACAAATCCAGCTGGAACCAACGTCAGAGGCAACCGCTAAAAAATGCTTTACTCTCTCATTGTTAAAATTAGAGGGTAAGGTACCCCCAGACCCAAACACCTAAACTGACTTCACAACAGCACACAAACTGGCAGTTAATGAAAATGACCACCAGATTTAAAAATGTTACTAATGAAAACAGAGCTGTGTTCCTTGAAAATCAGGAAAATGCTGCCACAAGAAAAAAAGACATTGAGTGACATTTACTAAAACTTTTAGTAAAAGCGTAACTGGAAGAAAATGGAGAAAACCAGTACAGCAAGTCGACAACATTACAGTATACTAGGAAACAAAGACAGGTATTTAACGCGACACAAATATGAAAGTTCAATTTATTACAGTAACCAAACGGACTTCACAAAAACAAAATTTTACGGCAAAACAAAAGCATTACAAAAAACAAGGGAAGGGAAATGGCCATATGTGGCACTCTTTCAAGCTATTGTAAATGGCTACAACTAATTATAACAAATAAAGTACACCAAAGTGTGCAATAAAAAGCCTGTAATTGTATCTCTGGCTTCTGCTGACATGGATCCTCCACCTTTGATCTCGTCATTTATCTGGCCACGAGAATGTATTCCTTATGTTATTATTAGGGCCCTATATTTAGACTTGTTCAACAGAAATTGATTTGTCAGATGGTTCAGTGGCCATATTGGATTCGAAAATATTCAAATGTCTTTCTCTGAAACCGTTTTGCCGATTTATGCAAAACTTTGTATACATAGCCTTGACAAAGTTGTCTATCAAGTTTATTCAAAGCAAGTCGCTACATAAAAAAACATGGCTGCTGCGAGCCAATCAAATTTGAGCTATATATATATATATATATATATATACTGTATCTCTGTGGCACTCAGGGCACAGGTAGCAGCCTGTGCTAGAGTCCTGCAACAGGTCGGGTACCCATGTGTGACCTGCAAAAGCAGGTCGGGTTCGGGTCAGATTGTTAACTTTTTTGTGAGCGGTTCGGGTGTGGGTCAAAAAAATGTAAATTTGAAATCAACAAAAATGTTTTCTGTCCTTTCAGTGTAGTTGTCTGTAACCCTTTTCCAAATAACCTATTAAAAGGTAAATGTACCGGTATTTCCTGCCCTAAAGCAGGAGGTGATTAGGGAGGAGTCAGCTGACTAAGCAGTGTTGTTCTCGCTTGTTTGATATGTCGCAAGATCCTTTTATCACGTCTGCTTTGTGTTATTAAAAATGTATGTGGACGAGGTGAAAAATATAATAGCACTGTTTTTTATATCATGTAGTGGATAATGGTTCGAGAGGTAAATCAGAAGTGTGAAATTAATTTGAAATCATAACGAATGAAAATAATGGACATGTACCTGTATTCGTTGCTTGTAAAACCTCTCATTGTGTTTTAGTGTACAACAGCCACAAAACTGGTACATCTCTGTGAAAGCACAGGTGCAACTCCCTTTCAACTGGTGGCACGAAAGGAATAGAATTTATTTTATAGTAAAGCAAGTAGAGATAGTTAATTTGTTACAATGTTAAAATATATTCAGACCACTAGAGAAAGCTATTACGCTGTGGTAGAGATATCTGTGTGTGATTTCAAGTATGTTAAAATATTTATATAGTCACCATGTACGTGTGATATTTAAGTAGGGTATTTAAATAGCTTTAAAATACACAAAGAATTATGGAAACCATAAAGGTCCAATAAATTAATGTACAGAGTGAGAGTTACTCTGCAGTCATAAATGCAAGCAATCAAACAACATCACTTTTCTAACATTAAAAAGTGACATTTTGTCAAACACCTTTTGAAATGTAAATAATAAATTTTAATTGACTGAGCGAGTGCTTTGCTGACTTTTGATTCATATTACAAAATAAATCAGAGGGAGATCAAGTTGAACAAACACATATGTATTTGATTTGCAGAGTTAAACATAAATGTTCCATTAACAATTACTTTCTCCGCTTTGACTGTCTCGCAGGATGCTGAGAGTCTTTGGGGCAAGCAAGACACCCACACCCACACACACCCACGCTCATTGTGACAAACTCAGAACCGTACTTACCTTTTCTTTATATACTATAATAAAGTCTGTGTAAACCTCATGTATAATTCTGCACTATGTGACAACTTGCAAATGAATCATTTAGCTCACTTTATTTGTGCATTGTGACAGGATGGCTCGCAGTGGTGAGGTGTGGTGACGTCACGGACCAGGAAGTAACTGAAACCAAAACAGTGGATGGGCGGGTGAAGCTGAATGCAATGGCACTCAGCGTGGATTTATTAACAAACCAAAAACAAAAGATTTAAACAATAACAAAACACAAAACAAAAAGGCGCGATGGCCAAACAAACAGAAACAAGTATATTTTTAAATATAGCAATTGTTCTTTTTCCTAGCTCTTTCTCTCCGCTCTCCCGTACTCTCTATACTCAACAACCAACCCCGCAGCATGGACAGCTGCCGGTTCTTATACTCTGGCCGAGGGGTTAACTAGTTGTTAATTATCTTATTACCCCTCGGCCACAGTCTGCACGCGTTTGGTAAGGATGCATGACTGTCAGCTAGTTACATAATCAGTAGCTGATCAGTCATGAATCCTCATGGGGTTTTTAAATATAAATAATAAAAGACGCAGCACTTTTAACTGCGCCGCAAACAAAAATACAAATAATAATAAATAGGGGCGGGACACTCTGCCACACATGCCCCCCCTTGTGCGCAGCACACATGGCCTTTTCGGCCACCTCCCCCCTTATTCCCTAAAGTCCCGGCTAGCAGTCCCGGCGCAGGAACAGGGGCAGCAACGGGCCAAAGGTGGCGGCCACGGTGGAATGTCCTCCTCCCACCCAAACAGCCGTAGCGTTCCAATGGCCCACGCACAGGCTGGCTCCTCTGGCCAAATAAATTTTGGGGGTGGTCTCCAGACCTGCCCCCCCTTCTTCATGGCCGATAGCTCCCCTCCATGGGGCTCCGGCCACCCTTTCTCCTGCAGCGAAATTGCTGCGGGGGGAGCTGGTCTCCTGACCTCCCCCCCCTTCTTCATGGCTTGCAACTGCCCTTCATGGGGCTCCAGCCACAGTATTTCCTGCCGCGAAAGTGCGGCTGGGGGAGTTGGTCTCCTGACCTCCCCCCCCTTCTTCGTGGCCAGCCGCTGCCCTTCATGGGGCTCCAGCCACAGTATTTCCTGCCGCGAAAGTGCGGCTGGGGGAGCTGGTCTCCTGACCTCCCCCCCCTTCTTCATGGCCGGCAGCTGCCCTTCATGGGGCTCCAGCCATATTATTTCCTGCCGCATGGCAGGACTGGTAGCGACCCCAGGCAAAACAGGACCCTCGGGAGGCGACAGCAGCAGCTGCGGACCCTCGGCAGGCGACGGCAGCAGCAGCGGACCCTCGGGAGGCGATGGCAGCAGCAGCGGACCCTCGGGAGGCGACGGCAGTAGCAGCGGACCCTCGGGAGGTGACGGCAGCAGCAGCGGACCCTCGGGAGGCGACGGCAGCAGCAGCGGACCCTCGGGAGGCGATGGCAGCAGCAGCGGACCCTAGGGAGGCGACAGCAGCAACAGCAACAGCGGACCCTCGGGAGGCGAACTCAGGAGGGGAGCCCCTGGCCATGGAGGCAGCAGCGGGAGCTCCACTTCTCCCTCGTACCCTGTAACTGGTGGCTCTCCAGTCGATGCGGAGCAACAGGCAGCACCAGGCGATGCGGAGTAACAGGCAGCCCCAGGCGATGCAGAGCAACAGGCAGCCCCAGGCGATGCGAGACAGGCATCCTTGGGCGAAGCGAGGCAGGCATCCTTGGGCGAAGCGAGGCAGGCATCCTTGGGCGAAGCAAGGCAGGCATCCTTGGGCGGTGCGAGGCAGGGCAGGAGCAGTCCTTCCCATGACGGTGGAGGTGGAACCAGCAGGTATTCACCCTCTGCTGGTGGAAGTGGGAGGGGCAAGCAGTCCTCCCACGGCGGCTGAGGCGGAACCAGCAGGCATTCACCCTCTGCTGGTGGAGGTGGGAGGGGCAAGCAATCCTCCCACGGCGGTTGAGTAAGAACAAGCAGGCATTCACCCTCTGCTGGTAGAGGTGGGAGGGGCAAGCAATCCTCCCACGGCGGTTGAGGCAGAACCAGCAGGAATTCACCCTCTGCTGGTGGAGGTGGGAGGGGCAAGCAGTCCTCCCACGGCGGTTGAGGCGGAACCAGCAGGCATTCACCCTCTGCTGGTGGAGGAGGTAGAGGCAGCTCCTGCTGCTCTGCTCCTGGCGGTGGAGGTGGCAGAGGCAGAGGCAGTTCCTGCTGCTCTGCCCCTAGCGGTGGTGGAGACAGAGGCAGCTCCTGCTGCTCTGCTCCTGGTGTTGGAGGTGGCGGAGGCAGAGGCAGCTCCTGCTGTTCTGCTCCTGGTGGTGGAGGTGGCGGAGGCAGAGGCAGCTCCCGCTGCCCTGCTCCTGGTGGTGGAAGCGGTGGAGGTGGCGGAGACAGAGGCAGCTCCCGCTGCTCTACTCCTGGTGGTGGAAGCGGTGGAGGTGACGGAGGCAGAGGCAGCTCCCGCTGCTCTGCTCCTGGAGGCCTAGGTTCTGAACCTATGGGCTCCCCCCTTCTGGGCGCTGGATGCACGGGCTCCCCCCTTCTGGGCGCTGGATGCATGGGCTCCCCCCTTCTGGGCACTGGATGCTCGCGCTCCCCCCTTCTGGGCGCTGGATGCTCGCGCTCCCCCCTTCTGGGCGCTGGATGCTCGTGCTCCCCCTCTTCGTATTGCGTGGGGCATATGGCCAACGTGTGCCCATATGCCCCACAGCCAGGGCATAACTCCGCCACGAGGTTAATAACACAAACCTCCCAGCCATCATCCCCAACCTCCTCCTGCTGTTGCTGCAGTTGCTGTTGCTGCTGCAGCTTACCTCTCCCCCTTCTCTTCCTGCTCCTTCTCCCTGCCTTCCTCTCCTGGGCCGGTTTCTCCTCCTCATCCTGGAAGGGGCAGATTGCTACGGTATGCCCGTACACCCCGCAAGCAAGGCACCAGCCTTGGTCTTCCAGACCACCGAGGAGGTCCTCCAGTTCCCTGCAGCCGTTTCTCCAGCCTTCCATTTTATTTATATTATTTTTTTCCCAAAACACAAAAAAACACTTTTTGAAAAAAAAACAAACAAAAAAGTCCTTTTCCTGGTCTGGCTCCTGGAGGCGTTGTTTGTCCCATGCAGGACACCATATGTGACAGGATGGCTCGCAGAGGTGAGGTGTGGTGACGTCACGGACCAGGAAGTAACTGAAACCAAAACAGTGGATGGGCGGGTGAAGCTGAATGCAATGGCACTCAGCGTGGATTTATTAACAAACCAAAAACAAAAGATTTAAACAATAACAAAACACAAAACAAAAAGGCGCGATGGCCAAACAAACAGAAACAAGTATATTTTTAAATATAGCAATTGTTCTTTTTCCTAGCTCTTTCTCTCCGCTCTCCCGTACTCTCCTCTCTATACTCAACAACCAACCCCGCAGCATGGACAGCTGCCGGTTCTTATACTCTGGCCGAGGGGTTAACTAGTTCGGCCACAGTCTGCACGCGTTTGGTAAGGATGCATGACTGTCAGCTAGTTACATAATCAGTAGCTGATCAGTCATGCATCCTCATGGGGTTTTTAAATATAAATAATAAAAGACGCGGCGCTTTTAACTGCACCGCAAACAAAAATACAAATAATAATAAATAGGGGCGGGACACTCCGCCACATGCATATAATCAGCTTAGTGAATAAAGCAACTACTGCTTCATTTCTGCATGCGGTGTGGCTTCTCCCTGCTACACGGTAATTCTTGTCATTCACCGCCGTTTAGTGAATGAGGCCCTTTGTGTTTCTCTTTTTCCTGTCGGCCTGCTTTAAACATTGGCTTCCCTGTCACACCTCACTGAGCCTCCTTTTATGCCTTAAAGTGTCCTCCAAAAAGATGACTTGGTCAGTACATGGAATTACATGAAAATGTCCATATAATTCAATAGCTAAACATCTAAAAACAGTGTGATACAAAGTTAGTGGATAGGCAAGGTGTTTTTGCTGAAATCAGCTTTCTTAGTGTTACAATTTGTGTTATAACATTGCAATAATGAAAGAGAAAATAAAATCCAGACCTGACAGACTTTGTAACTGATATTTTACAACAATATTGTAATGATTTTGTTAGTAGTTCTGGAAGAATTAAAAGCAGTAATAATATGGAATTTCCTTGTACTCTTCAAAAACAATTTAAATACTTATTGTAGCAGTCACATAATGTGTATCCTCCTATAAACCATTATATCCATCCATAAAGCACTGGAAATTCAAATGGCCTTTTTTTCTGAAAAGAGAAAATAAAACACAAATGTTACAAGCCAAGAAATAAGGATTTTAAGAATGCAGTGGCCCCTTGAATGAAATATTTTGGTTTTTGACTCAATGGGTGTTACTAATTTACCCTTTTATACATATATACTGTATAAGAAGTTAACAAACAGAACAGCTTATGTCCACTCCCTTTCAACTAACTCAGAAAGCAGTAAGAAAGAAGCCAAGTCTAACAGGGGTGGGAATTGCCTTCAGTGATTGCAATATGTTTATCCAATGTGTCTAAAATACTTTACAGATCTCTTGTAAAAACCCCTTCTGGATTATCTGAACTGGAAGGAAACATTCCACACCCAAATCCCTTATCTCAACCTCCTAATAGTGTCTTTGATGTTTACTGGAAGGAAAAAAACCTTGAAGAAAACAAAAATTCCACTTGCATTTTTAGATCCCTTTGATCCTTCAATTTTTCCTCGTCTAGTTAGTTAAAGTTCTATATATTGTAGACATGATCAGATTTAAAAATATTATAGTTTTTATTAATATTATATTAGGAGTTACTGCCTTATTTCTCCAAACCTCATACATGTGCACAGGTCACCTCTGAAAACAAAATGTTACAGCTCAGCTCATCCAAACCATTTATAAATATTTTAATGGGGAGGCAGCAGGACCGTTCAGCGCTGCGCAGTCAGAGACAGCAGCTGCAGCAGGTGTGGCCCCTGGACTGTGGACTGAGTGTGTTAGTTCTCATTGGTTGTGTATGACTGCATCTGTTTGGTGAGTTTTCTGTGCTCATTTCCATAAACATATTACTTTTTTTGTGATTTTATGTCTAATTGTCCCCAACCAGGTCCATCTGAGCTGTATATAAGAGAGTGGTGGCCTGGTTGGGGTTGTAGTGTGTCTACGGTTCCTGACCTGTGTGTATTGTAAATAGAAGTGCCCGTTTGTTTTATACGCTGACTCCTCATTCTTTCCTCCACCGCCATAATCCGCTACAATACATTATTGTACACACTCTTTTCATGTTGAATTACAGAAAATATATAACTAAAATATATAACTAAAATATATAACTTTTCCATCAACAATACATATTGAATTTAAGAGCACCATCGGTTATTATTAAGTAGTTCTAGAATATTATCATAACAAATACACAAACTGAAAAACAATAGTATTTGTGAGGGTTAGACCCTCACTGTAATATTGAACTACCTGTTATTGTGATTATTATTATGATTGTTATTCTAAAGGCGATAGAGCCGTGAGTTCATTATGTATTTTGCATGCTGTTGATCAAGTGTGTTGCTGTAATTAGATTAGGGTGCTTCCATTAATGAAGTTACCGTAGCTATACATGTGGAACAAGTGTTTTGTTATTGCCATATGTTTGGTAATCTTCCACTAGAAGGGATAATGCTAATTTTCAGTCTTTACTGGTAATAGTTAACGACTAAAGAATATAATGACAATGATAATGATAATAAGTAAGCAATATAACAGTTTATCGGTCGTGGATTTCATGCAGGTTAAACAAATATGTATAAATGAGAAGAAACATGTGTATTGTAAAAGTATGAATGTTTTACTGTTTCCAGGACCATATTTTGGTCAATATCTATCATATGCTCCCACTTAAAGCCACAAAGCTCCTGACTTTGCATCTTCAGTCATTTAAAATTTAACATGATTGTTGGGAACTGCAGATTTAAAAGGCCGCAATGCCTGTAGAAAAAAATCAACTATACTGTGTTGCAAAAAGTCCCTACAGCAGCCGACTGTCTGGGTAGCTGGTCAGGTACAAACCTATGTCTTTCAAAACAGACTCTATCTCTTTGGAAACTCAGGAAATATATGACAGTTATACTATTGCAAGGGTGAGCATACAGTAATAGAACAAATCAGTAACAGTTAGAAGGAAATGACTAGCAATAATGCTACCCCCAGACTAAGACACACCTCCAGTGTCTCACTGGCAGTTGTTTCAGTAATACATCATATATGGGTCTTGTGCATGGCTTGCAATGGTGAAATGCTTGTTTGGATTAATGGGACTGTAATGAATTCATGGCTACATCTGTAAAAAGAAAGCAGTCCTTAACAGTGACTAACAGCAACTTAAAAATGTGTTTCCAAGAAACTGAAGCCATGTAAGTATTCCATTCTACAGTAAGTTTTAAATACTACCTAGTGAAACTGAACAGGTTGTGTGATACAAAAGTTGTTCAAAACTTCAGTTTGCACAGAGATGAGGTGTTTCCTTGTTTATTTTTGTTGGATAATTTCACATCCAATGACTGCTAGAAAAAAAAGAACATGAGATTGGCATAATGGCTTAAAGTATTTTATAATGACATTCACCCAATTAATTATAGCAAGTTAGTGATTCAAGTAGGAGGGTTGTGTAGGAGTAGTTGGCTGATTTAACCATGTGGAACATACTCAATACCTTATTATATCAAAATCATATTACTTCTCTTTGGTATCTACTAATTGTCTTATGCTAATATTATCTGCAGTTTTATTGCATATACTTTTTTTCTTAATGTTAATTACTATATATATTTTAAAGATGTCCCAGTTTTGGTAGGCTGCTCTTATTCAAATAACCACCTAGTATTACTGGAAAAATAATATGAAGCTTCCACCTACACAAAATATCATTATAAAGAGCTGTGACATGGAAATTGTGTATTTTTAGTTACATTTAAGTTTGTGCTAGATATGGCAGGGCTGGGAGTTAGAACCCCCTTATAATGAGATAGGTGTGAAAGTGTCAACTAACCCTGGTCACCTGCAATAAAAGAGGAGCTGGAAAGCCGGTTTTTATATATTAAAAAAATGTTATTTTGTTTGAATATTGTAATATTTGTACAACCTTTGAAGAGGTTATTGTTGTTTAGATACTGTTTGTATCATGTTTTGTTTTCTGTTATCACATCCTGGTGACTTTTTAAAAGTCAGACATTTAAATCACCCCTGTGGTCTCACAAGAGCCCTCAGAATCATATCTAACTACCACATCAGGTACATAAGGGTGTAACCATTAAGGGTAGAGTGGTGGAAAGTAACTGGTGCAGAGTTCTGCTCGAGCCTAAATTTAAAACCCGATCCGAACCTGACCAAACAAATTCGAATCTGACCCGACCCGACCCGACCATCTCCACAAATATATTCCAAACATACACTATTGAAACTAAGTTTGTGTTATATGTTGTATGTTATATGTATTATTGAAGTGGTGCACATGCGTCATGAGGCACAGGTGATGTAAAGTGTATATTTGTATTTAGGCACGGGGATTGCACAATCACTCCACATGCAGATTAAAGTGGGTATTAGTATGGAAGCACAGGGAGCACAATTAGTTCACATGCACATGTACCGTGATTCCAATTGAATGATTGATTAGCAATTGAGTCTCGGTACAGCTGCATAATAGAGTCAGTTTCACTCACTCAGGGTTGAGTGTCCTTGCATTAATTGGTCTGGCGTCACTACTACAGCCAGCCTTTTGTCACACTTCCGTATAGAGTATTTGAGATTTCCATTTAAAAAAAAAAAGAAAAAACCACTCTCAATTATTCATATCTCATTTACTTTCTTTCCTAATAATCAAACACTGCATGATTTAAAAGAAGACAACAACAGGCTTCTTCAAAACTTTGTTACCATAAATAGCCACACATTAAGATGCCCTTGCAGATTTGCATGATCATTTTGGACAAAAGAAGTCATGTACGACTGACTTGGCCCAGCTACAGGACGAATACATCCCTTTTTAGTGTGCCACTGCAGATTTGAATTTCCCGTCTTTTTGCTGTCATATTTCAGTAATATTTTGCAAGATTTGCATTTTACAAAGCCACATGGACTTTTATTATCGCTGAATACAACGTCGTAACTTTTCCAAACAGTGGATTTGACGTACCCTTTCCAGCAACGTAACTTTCCACTGCTACATATTCTCCTGTTGATAGTTTGTTTTGTTTTTTTCCAACAGAGAATCTCTCCTTCGTACACATTTTTGGTTAACTGACATGCATGCTAGAAGTCCTTGCCACTCACACAGCGCTTCACTTACGCAAGATATTTTTAGACAAGCAAAAAAGGAAGCAGGAAGTGAGTTTTAGGAAGCACTTGCACACAGATGAAGAAAAAAATACTTACTTAAAATTACAAACGCCAAAATCCACTCACTGATAACACACTGACCCAACCTGACCCGAGCCCGAACTACAATATACAAACTACACCCGACCCGACACGAACCCGACACTTATTGTCAGGTCCCGTCGGGCTCGGTTCGGGTAGCTTTTCTAAACTGGTGTACCTGTTATACTGAGAGTACATCATTCTGTGAGATCTATTAGGGCCACATGGGTTATTTAAATCTGAGTTTTTCTAAGTCCCTAGGATCTCAAACAGGAAATTATACAAAGTGAATCTAAACAGCAAGAAAGGTGCATTAGTTAAATTACAGAAACTTTGAGAGGATTTTCCATTATATCTTAAACTTAAGTGTTGTGGGTGTCTTGCTCTTGGTATTTCCTCAGAGTTGATGAGAAAACCAAAACTATGAGACAATTTACATGGTTTCCTTAATAAACCGCAAAGCAAATGTGTGAAAGAGAACATTTTCCGCCACAACAGACATTTTGAGCTAAATAGTACCTCAGGTTTTTATCTTATTGAAGTAATAATAACTTTAATTTTAATAATAACTTTAATTTAAATATAGCACCTTTCACACCGAAGTGTCCCAAGGTGCTGCACAATAAAATGTCCACAAATTTATAAACGCTGCAAACTTAAATACAAATAAGATAAAAGCAGAATTTCCCAAATGTATTGGTAAACAGTGTCAGAATAAAAACAAAAGTTCATATTTCAAAACCTAGGAAGCCTAAGAAGAGAAGACAGCTGAAAAGAGGTACGTTTTGAGAGAAGTTTTAAACTGAGAAACTGAACTAGGATTTCGAATGCAGCTAAGCAGAGTTTTCCATAAGGAAGGGACAATGCAACTAAAGCTGTGCCCACCAAGAGTAATACGCTTAGGTGAAATGCATTTAAGAAATGCAAGCTAAGAAGGTCCGTGATGTAAGAAGGACCCTGACCATGTAGGGCCTTGTATGTCAGCAGCAGAATCTTGAAAGTGACACGGGAACAGACAGGTAGCCAATGGAAATGTGCAAGAACAGGAGTAATGTTTAAATAAATAAATAAATAAATTAAAGTGAACATATACTGAGCAAATACCATTCACTAATTAACTGCCTTGCTTATTTCATGTTTTTATGTGTAAAAAGAAACTTGGTTGGACAGCCCTCAATCTTATACATCCCACTTAGGTTCTGTGTATTCACTTTTACAGTTTACATATTTGTAACCTGATGCTTTAATCTAGCAATAAAGCTCCCAGAACATGGACATGACTGATCGGAAGTCCTGCAGCAGTATTTGATAAACAGCTTATCTAGTAAGGTAACAACAACCTTTTTGTATCTGTGTACACATATTTTCTAAACTTGTATAAACCACGCTTCACCTTTAAAATCAGATGACAGAGGAAAAAACAAATGATGAACAAAGAAATACAGCTGCATAATTGGCTTTTTGAGGTTCAATCATTACACCCTGGTGGCAAAAAAAAAAAAAAAAAATGCAGATTTGAGAGAGAGGGTGTAAAAAGCTAAAAAAAAAAAAAATGACTAGCAACATGGAAATAATAATTTGAATCATTCTACCTGTTACTCAAATTCAGATTTTGTTTCCCACAATGTCAGTGGTGAGTAACCTAGTCAAAAATCAATTTTAGTAAGCCTGGTTAAAACTCATTGTACTATACCTTCTGAACCTAGGTGCATGCTAGCTCCTCCCAATGCTCCTTCTTCATGCTAAGAAGTAGCTGTGGTTGTAGTTGTTGCCTACAGGGAACTGGTTTAAATAAGCTGAAACTGACATTTGGTGTGAATCCCATTCAACAGTTCCTCTCAGGCCAGTGTACAGTACACAGTACTAAGTTCATACAACTTTGTAGCATACTACAGGTATGCACTAAGTTCCACGCTGCGTTTTGACCAGTGTTATTTTACATTTCAAAATCAAACAGGTGTGTGCAAAGGGGTTGCTGCATTCATATACATCCGTGAGTGGAATTAGTGGAATTACTAATGCTGAATACACAGGATTGTAACATTAAAACATCATTTCAAATTGTGGTGCAAAAATTCAATTTGAATTGGCAAAATGTCAGAATGTAGTTACATTTAAAGTGAATGGATTCTAGAATGAGAAATATTAGATAATCTAAATGGGATTGGGTGTGTGGAAAAGGGTAGATGCTGTGTAATTTAGAGAACTTTTCAGGGAGCATCTGGGATTTACTAACAGACCACAGGTGATATATTACATTTAAAATAGTCTCTGTGAAGTATTGTGTTTCTCCAGAAACTGTTTAATAAATGAGTAGTGTCCATGTAGTTAAAAAATACTGTAATTGTTATCAGCAAGTTTGCCAGTTTTTTACTTTTGGTTTTGCTTCCTGGAATTCAGTATAAAAGAGTAAGCAGTATAGATTAGTTTAACATTGAACATGATTGTAGGTTTCCCACATTATGTTATTTGAAAGGTTAAGCTACTTTTGTGTAGTTAATGTACTAGAAGCCAGTGTGAGTTTATTGTGAATATAAAGTTCAAAAGTTCAAATAAAGATTAGTAGAAGAAATCAAAACAATTCCCTTTGTGCTCTTTTGCATGCATAATATCTGCTGCAGAAAACAAAACTGAACCCAATGAAAAAAGGTAACAATGTTAAAACTGTTATCAGGGTTGTACCAGGAAGTGATTTTTTTTAATTTGAAAGGCATCATATTGCCATTTTTAGTCATTCCTTCCTAGTTGCAGGTTTGCCGGTTGTAAAGCCTGCATTGTTTGAGAGTGCTGTACTTGCTCAAATTGTTTGAACTCTTAAAGCTGAAGCATGTAGCATATTTCAGTAATTTAAACTGTCATTTAAACACCAAATCATTGCTTTAGATTGGATGTAATTACAATTATCCTTACCTAAGTGGTTATTGTGCTATTATATGAGCTATGTTGTGTGGTGAGGTGATACATGTTTTCAACTTGAAGAGTATTCACCATGGACGTCAGAAGAAAGGACCAGTACCGATGGAGGTGAGGCTAGACTTTCTACTTAGTTTATCAGTGAATGAGCCAGTGTTTATTTGGGGCAAATGACTTTAAGGAAAGGAAATATATTGTTCAGGATTGTGAATGTCTAACTAAACATATAGTAGACATGTTTTAAAAAATACAGCTTTTGTAACTACATAGTATGTTTATGAGGATAATTACTTAAGGTTTGCATTTCTAACTGTTTCTTTGCTTCAATTTTAAATTGCCAACGCACTGCTGCCTATGTTGTTAATACATTATGTACAAGAACAAAAGACAAACAAATTGAGGGGAAACTCTTAACTACAGTAATGCTTTCTTATACAGTGAAACATATATGGATGTTGATAAAACAGTCTGTGTTTCTGCTTGTGGGTTTTCTCTCTGAGATTGGACGTTTGTCTATTGGACCAGGGCCAAAGGTTGATGTAAACTTGATACAGAAATATAATTGTTCTTTTTTGTACGGACGAGTGGGGACCTTTAATTAAAATAAACTAGTTTTATATTGTTAATCCAACATATGTATTCAAGACTGTGATTATTTGAAATTGTACTATGGTATGCAGAACTGAAACAATTGACCTGAACAGGGAAAAACCTTTTTATAGCTGTGAGCAATCTTTAAGGTGACACTATTGGTTGCAGCCTGTGGTGACAAATAATGCCTGTCATGGCACACTTTTTGGTCAAGTGAAATTAATTAGAACAAATAAGTTAATAATCAAGATTTTAGATTATTAAAACATTTATGTATGCATTTTAACATAGCCACCCAAGTTTGTTTTGATGTTTTATATTTTTGTTATCCAGACTTAAAAAAAAAAAAAAAAACTTTGATTCAGGTTAACCCAATCTTTCCTGCCACATAACATATATAGTTTTGGAACAATAAAGGTCATGTTGTAACCAGACATTACACAAGGCTTCCCATGCATACTTCAAAACCCTATACTTTATCACAATAGCCTATGAATGCAAATTGAGGAAAGGTAACTACAATTTGCATACAAACCCAAAGCAAAAACTTTCACGAGGAATAAAATACAGCTCCAGTGACTGAATGCGAATGACTGAGCACTCAGACATCATCAGTGAGAGTTTAAATATACTGTAAATATAAATATATAATTGTATATGTTATACTGACTAAAGCTTTTATAATATAACCTTACTCATGTCACTTGTACAGTATGTGTTGTCTAGTAGTGGTTTCTAAATTGAACAGTGTCAGTTATGGTAATTCACTGTTCTCTACCAGGGAGAATCACAGTCTAATTCAGAGTGTTTGCTTCTAGTTTCCTGTTTATCCATTCTCAGATTAAATAGCTGCAAAAGGACATTCTTTGTCATGTTGGCAGTCTGGGCGGTGCTTTAATTATTTTTACTTTACTCGTCCCAACTTTTTTTTTGGTTTTTACAAAATTCACAAATGCAGCCACAGAGGCTGCCAGAAGAGTAGAAAGCTCCTGGTTTCACGTGTCTTTCTAGAATGATGGATACAAAGTCAGGACCTTGACTATTAGAATTCTTCAACAACAATGGATATAGCTGCAATCTATAGAGCACACAGTGAAAGGGAAGACTAATACAACTAAATATTTGAGCAACAGAACTGCCTTTGCTGTTAGAAAACAAAAAAGCAGCTGTCCCCCTCTCCATGGACTCCAAGCTTCTTGTCTAGGGATGTTGAAAATTTGTCAGTCTGGGTTTGGTTTAATTTAAAGTTTAAACCTAAATCCCTTGGCAGCACTTTAACCATCTGCTCCACCCAGCTTTGAGCTAAAAGACTATAATTTTGTACAAACACAGAAGTATCGTCCAAGCTTTGATGTATTGCATTTGAGTTTTTATCTGGACCTTTTGCATACTAAAGTCAGAAGAAATTATCTGTGGGAAAAAAAAAAACTACTAAGAAGAACTTAGAGGAATGGAAGTCACTGGAAAAGTTGAACAGCTATTGTAAATTTGATTATGTCTTTTTATAGCTGTGGCCAATCTTTGAGGTGACACTATTGGTTACAGCCTGCAGTGACAAGTAACGCCTGTCATGGCACACTTTTTGGTCAAGTGCTTCTAGTTTCCTGTTTAGCCATTCTCAGATTAAATAGCTGCAAAAGGACATTCTGTATCATGTTTGCAGTCTGGGTGGTGCTTTAAGAAGAACAGAAGAAGGGAAGTGACTGGAAAAGTTGATAATCTACTGTAAATTTGATCATCTACTGTAAATGTGATCATCTGTACATTTGATTATGTCTTAAGTCTTTGTTGGAGAAGTGTACTACTTCCTACAGTTCCAACTTCATCATCATTACAGTCTTTAAGATGAAAACGAGAAGGTAAATATTTACCATTATATTTCTTTTGTTGCAAGGAAATTGCTTTTCAACAAGGGGTACCAGTATATAGTAGCCAAGTTTTATTACAGTAACTAAAATAATGTTATTGAAATATTCTCATGCATAAAATTTGTGATCTCTGTCAAATAGGAGATGGATTGTTGTATGTAACTTGTAAATGAAAGGACCAATGGAGATGAACATTACCGATCATTGGATTGCTTTTGGAATTAGTAATTGGGCGGCTTTATTTTATTTTGTTTGTTTTCAGTAAACAGCAGAACCTGAGAAAATAAAATAGGTAGGTTGTTGAGTTGCAGCTATTTTTTTTAAACCAAAATGGACAAAAATGGACAAAATGCACATCAAAAGAGTTGTATATAGTAAGCTGTGGCAAATATCCCTCCCCCCCAAATGAGGGTAAATGACTAGTGGGATTTAAGTTTTTTTTATTTTATTATTATTATTTTTTAATCCGTTCCATTTGATTTTTACCCACGTTTACAAATTATACACAAAATAGATATTCCCATTATTTATTTCCATTTGGCTGCTGCTCGCATGTGGGAGAGCTGTCTCCCTGTACGCTAGTAATTTCCATAACATCAAATTATGCTTCCATTCATTTTTCTTGACCTCGTTAACATGCATTTTGATTAACAAGTTCCCCTTATCTAGTCGTTGAGACAGGAAGTGATATACGTAACCTGTGACAATTAAGCTTTTTAACAAGAAATGCGATTATTAACAACCTCACTGACTCAATTTCAAAGCATTAACGGATTGATTTAATTAACACATTTCGTTTGAAAATCACTTGCTACTAAAGCTGTCATTACTACACCACGAGTTCGATACAGTAACATTGATGTTTGAAAATCCCCCCCCCCCCCCCCTCACCACAGTGGCTTGTTGCAAATAACATTAACAGTTTGAATTTCCTTTTCTCAAAAAATAGTGAAATAAATAACACTTTGACATAACAATCATGATAAATGTGCAATACAGTTTTGGTTATTCAATAAGCTTATTCACAATGTTATTATAATGTTTTGCAGAAAAATGGCCTCAGGGGAGGTAAGCTGGCCAATTCCTATGAAGGCCATAGGAGCACAAAACCTCTTGACCATGCCAGGTGGGGTGACGTTTTCCGGATATCTCCACAAGAAGGGAGGTACACAGATTCAGATTTTAAAATGTAAGTAGCGGTAATTCATGGGGTCATAACCATATTTATGTATAGTGTGTATGCCATTACAGTATTTAAAAATATATAAATATAATATTTAGACATATAAACACTATTATAATACTCTTGTTTTTATTAATTATTAAATTAATAATCACATTAATTTTGTATTTAAACACTACCATAATTGGGAAATACAATGGGGTATATTCTCATAAAAAAGTAGTCTTTAAGTTGTCTCTCTTGTTTTGGAATTGCAATCCATGTTCCCTTCCAGAAAAATGTGCTAACTGCAGCATAAAGATGTGAGAATTTGGTCTAATGTATCTTTTGTCTGTGACATGTAAATGCAAAATGACTGAATTTTTCTTAACCGCATACAATTAAAAAAAAAAAAATTTTATTGGTTTCCACATCATAAACATTTAAAAGCCTTTTGCCTTTATGTCTCAACTTTGAAAATCCTAACTGATACTTTTTGTAATTTCAGGGCCATTACGGTTTGTCATCGTACACAAAGGGTGTCTTTACTACTTCAAGACAAGCACCTCTGATTCTCCACAGGGGGCGTTTTCTTTAAATGGGTACAACAGGTCAGTTGGGTGAATAGTTGTTCTGTGAATTACAAGGATTTCCAATGATTGAATATTAAAAAGAAAAAAGTACTCGATCTTTACAAAGTTTAATAATGTTTCCCCATGTTTTAGTAAAAGCACTTCATTAAATTGACAGTATCTCCTGTATTATAGCTGTTGTATGTCATTGATGTTTACTTTTCAGCCATTGTACACAAGCAGTGCCAGCAATTTAGTCAGCATTTCTTTCAGTTATGTTATTTACATTATTACATTGTTTTTTCACCCATCCTGGTTTAAACATATGGAGAAAGAATTCCATTACCTTTACCAACATCACTAAACTGAGGCTGAATAGTGAATAGCTTTCATACAATGTAGCATAGAACAGCTGTTTCTTCAGTCTCACCAAAGCAGGAGCAATCAAATCACTTTGATAACAGTCATGTGTGAGCTAGTGAAGTCCAACCCATGGCTTCTATACAGGAGATGAAGGTGACACAAAAAGAGAAGAGAAAATGGCGTTAACCCCGACAAATGTACAGGTTGTTTTGAATTAAAGTAATCCATCGCGTATTCGACTGCGGTGGGGCCAGAGTAAGGGTGGATATGTAAAAAGTAATATGTAAAAATAAATGAATTATACACAGCTGTAACGATTACTATATTCACACAGTTATTGTTTTGAGATTCAGCTTTTATTAGGGAGCTCCCCTAAATCCCTGGTTTAGAAAGATACAGCTAATTAATGCTTGTGACAGGGCAGCCATATGGGTGCGTGCATACGCTGCTGAGTGACAGGCAGGAGATCGAGACAGAGGTTGAAGTTGATACACCCCACAGGCAAACAGGATTTATATACACATCAACACACTGAACAGCCCACGTGACACTACCAGCAATGGTTGCGCAAGGAGCACATACAACACAGTGTACGAAAACCTTGCCAAGACATCCCACCTATGAAAATTAAATATATTTTATAATATATTAACTTCAATACATTATCATATATTTCATAATGTATGTGTTGTAATATATTTAATATATTTTGCTAGTGATGGGACTGAAGTGTCAGTTGATTCGACCCCACATGAACCAAATGAAGCAAACAGTGTTACGAAGCAAAGGTTCATGTGGTTCATTTGAACCACTAGGTCATGTGACCCATGAACGGTGTTTAGCAGTACCCAATATGTATTCTTTTTGTCCTGTGCTCACAGTGCGGTTTTTGAAATCAAGATGCTGCTTTTTGTTTTATATTTCATAAACATTTCCATATTTTTTCAAATTAACAACATACACAAAAGGATTAAGTATGTACAAACAGAGCTCTTTATGAACATTATTGGTAAAAATGGAAATGGCAGGGATTCAAACCCACTATTTTCCACCTCTCTACTTTATAGCAATAGCTACATGTGCCACCGAAGAATCTGCTTGTAAGCATGACTCAGAATTTCCTGCTTATCACACCATCTTACACACTACGGGTGCTGAAGTCTCATCAAATTACGCTGTCTTTTATTTCAAGCAACAAGAGCTTGTTTTCGATTGGACAACACTTTTATATTTCTAGTATGATTATTTAAGAAGGTTTTATTGGTTAATCGCATGTATGGTTGACATACATATAAATATATCAGACAATTTCGAAAAAAGCAACAGCCAAGCTGTCTTTAGAAAAAGCACTGAAATGTTCCTTTACACTGAAACGATTGTTTAAATTATAGATGCCCACTTAACCTAGAAGATTAAAAATGAAATTGCTTGATATTTTATGTCAAAAGTGTATGAAATGTCACTATATAACACATTGCCTTCTCTGAGCATTAGTGCAATTGTTCACTTTACTAAGTGCCTGCTCTCTGGAGATAGGAGGCTGTCTTTACTCTCAATGTATTTGTGCAGATCTACCAAGAGATGGCACTGAAGAGCATGAAGCACTTCATGTGCTTCGGCTCAGTGAATCTTTTTGCGAACCAAATGATTCAGAGGGTTCAGTGGTTCAGGAGGCTTCACTTTTCCCATCACTATATTTCGGCATATATAAATTATTGCCATTTTCATATATTTTAGTTTGGAAAAATATATTGTGAAATATAAGGTAATATATTTTTTACATATATTTATACAGAAAATATAGTATACAGAAATATAGTAATAAATATGTTGTAATATATTGTTAAATATATGCAGATGTACAGTATCAATATATTTACAATATACTGGAAAACATATTGTGAAATATATATGTATACTGTAGCAAAGCAGGGTGCTTTAAAAGCACCATTGTTGGGTTATACACAGGAATGAGACACACACTGGATTTACTAAGTGCAAGAACGAGACCCTACCACTGCTGACGGTGACAGAACATAAATCCAGGAACACTCAATAACACACAACACTTCCCAATAAAACACTTGATATAACAACAACAACAATAACACAATAATTAACAGCAATTTAACAGACAATACATTTTCCCCATAACCCTGCAGTCCCAGCGTCCGTTGCGCCTCTATATGCAAATGAGGCACTTGCTACTGTTATCTATCAGCCAAGAAGAACATGCACAAGGAATTAAGGCATATCAATTGGGATAAGACATAAAACCGAGGTCCTATTGTAAATGACTCTGCAGCAGCAGTTGCTGATGCATAGTTCTCCCCATAGTCTCTGTAAGTCGCTTTGGATAAAAGCGTCTGCTAAATGACTAATTAATAATAATAATAATAATAATAATAATAATAATAATAATAATAATAATAATAATACTAAATTGAAGGTAAGAAATTAAATTCTTTGTCTACGATGTCTATCCTCTTTTCGTTTCAAGGCTGCTCTCTAGGTCTGACAGGACAATGTGTAAAATATATTCATAAAATACAAAAATATGAATGATCTTAATGTTAAAGTATAAACAATAGATTCCATATTCATACAAATATCAGGAGGCTGTGTGGTCCAGTGGTTAAAGAAAAGGGCTTGTAACCAGGAGGTCCCCGGTTCAAATCCCACCTCAGCCACTGACTCATTGTGTGACCCTGAGCAAGTCACTTAACCTCCTTGTGCTCTGTCTTTCGGGTGAGATGTAATTGTAAGTGACTCTGCAGCTGATGCATAGTTCACACACCCTAGTCTCTGTAAGTCGCCTTGGATAAAGGCGTCTGCTAAATAAAGTAATAATAATAATAATAATAATAATAAATAATAATAATTTTTAAATCATGAATGGAAAAACTGTTGCCTCAAGGACTTTGTCAGTGTATCATTGAGCAGTAAGGTTGCCCTCAATCTGCACCAGAGACGTTCTTGTGTTAAAGGAGATTCCTCCCCACATCATCACACTTCCACTGCCCCACCGGTTGGCTTGAAGAACCAACAGTCAGCATAACGGTCCTAGGCCAGTGTGGTGACCCTTTACCTTCCAGGATGTGGCCTGTCCCTCACAGAGCCGGTTTCCTGGTTTCTCTGGACTAGTCTGCTGATTGTTGGAGCAGAACATCTCATTCTCCGGGCAACTTCTCTCACAGACAGGCCGCCTCAATCATGCCGATAGCAACCAGGCGATCTTCATTACTCAAGCGGGGCATGGTCGTATCTTTCGTTGTTCTTGCGTTAATTAAAATCATGTCTTTTCAAATGGCTATTTATACAGATTCTTAATTAACTCATTTTTTTGCAATTTTAACTCAGCTCAAATACCAAACATTGAACACCTGGCGTTTTTATGAAATCACATGACTTGAGCTCAATATTTTGTTATCCCAAGGAACAATACTACTCAAACAATCAACAAACCTATATGCTCAATATTTAAAATATAAATAACATTATGTATGTGCCCAATGAGCTACTGATGTAAAACGTAGACTGTTGAATTTTCATTGTGCATCAGTATATATACACACACAATATAGAATGTCTGTTTCTGTGTGATATTGCTTATATTTCAAATATGTTTCAACATTTGTTTCCGCTCATTTATATATTTTGGGATAAGTATTAAATATATGTTAAGTCGGTTAATATATTTTATATATTTTGCAATATATTTGAAGGTAGAAAATAGATTTAAAATTATGTTGCAATATATTTAATTTTCATAAGGGTCACCATCAGTTCAGTAAGCGGAATTCCCAGAAGAGAACCAACAGCCTTTGACAAACTCTGGAACTCAAGCAGCCAACATGTCCAGTCTCCTTGAAATAGCCTTTGAAGTAACACAGCGTTTGCTTTTTGAATATGAAAATAACTTTTTAAATATACTCTGAAATGATCATGTAGTTTACAAATCAAATCTTTTTCCAACTGCATGTTGCGATCTGCGGTACTTTAGGTTAAATAGTCAGAACCTTTTCTAGTGGTTTACTAATCAGGCATGATTAATACATGAAAAAATAAATAAAAATAGAAGCATACCACACCTAAGAAGAACATTTTAGAGGTTTATTGTCTTACCAAGCATTGCAAAAAGATGACGAGGCATTTTTACTTGGTTTAAGGGCTTTTGGTTGCTTATCTTTCATTGATCATAGATAGTGCTCTTATGCCTTTGCTATTTTGTGCAATAATAAACCCCACAGATAATCTCAACCAATTATATTCAGAGTATAGCATCAATATTCTACTTTATAAATCAGCTTGATAAATTCCAGCAATCTAAATAGCAGCTGTAAAATTGTGCAGTTCGGTCTGGTCACAGCTGTTTCTTGTACATTTTATATTTTAAAGGCAACATTTGTTTAAATATTTCAAATTGGTTTATTATCTCATTTGATGGTAGGTTGTTACTGTGTGGTTCAGGAGTTAAAGAAAAGGGCTAATAACCAGGAGGTCCCCGGTTCAAATCCCACCTCAGCCACTGACTCATTGTGTGACCCTGAGCAAGTCACTTAACCTCCTTGTGCTCCGTCTTTCGGGTGAGACGTAATTATAAGTGACTGATGCATAGTTCACACACCCTCGTCTCCGTAAGTCACCATGGATAAAGGCATCTGCTAAATAAACAAATAATAATAATATTGAGTAGTGCCTCTGATGAAGTATTGTCAGTGGAACTAATCTATATTCCTAGTAATCTGTAAACTGTTACTCTATTCCTTTTTAAAATATGTTTTGCATTCAGTAATGAGCAAATTCAAACACAATGGATCCATTACACAGGGGGATAGCTGTCATAAGTGCAGGTGGTGCAGCTGCTCCAGGGCCCATGAGCCTTTGGGGCCCACTCATGCTTCAAATATGTGAAAATGTAAATAAATAAATATTTAAATTAGGCTACGAGAGTAATGGCATTGGCAGCAAGTGCAGCATCCGGGATGGAAACAGAAAGAAAGCGTTATAGCAATCAGCCTTTTGGTGCATTCCCCTTTAAGAGAGACGGGCTGTGTGCGTGTGTCAGTCAGCTGTGTGTAGCAGTGACGTTTCATTACACCAGTTGAGAAAGCTTTGTGTTTTACTCTTTTTTGTGCGATGTGTTTATATGATGGAGCGCACGGTTGCAGATATTGGCAGCGTGTTGTTGCAGCTTGTAAATGCATTTGAATTAAACAAAGCATGCTTCATAAACGCAATGCTTACTGGCAGTTTGTTTAAAATAGCCAAAGGAATATTTAAACCGAGCTGCTTATTGGCTATTGGCAAGAAAGAGCGCAAAGTACCGTGACAGATATTAAGAAAGCAGAACCATGGAGGCAGGGACTTCTAGAGTTAAGAAAGAAGCCATCATCAGTTGACGGTTACTTTACCGTTTGTTTTGTATTATTTTTTTTAAAGCTTAGCGTGGAGATGGCTTATAGTAAACTGCATAGCAACACTGTGTATTGTAGCCTAATTAATCTAGTTTACATTTGCTTACTTTTAAAGCAAAAAATGTCCCCATGTTTAAAGCAGTTTGAGTGTTGTTTTTGTTCACTAACAGATTTATGCATGTGTAAATGTCATCTTCTATAGATGTTCGCAAATCTGACTTTAAGACATATCTGCCTTGTGATGTTGTACTGCTATTTACGGTATATTATTTATGTATTTTAATTTATTTTAATTTGTTTTATTTAGTGTGTCCAATTATTATTTTTCGCACGATTTTCTCCCAATTTGGAATGCTCAATCACCGGCAGCAATTCCCCACGTGGCTTAGGAGACCTGAAGGTTCAGTGGGCATCGTCCGATCCCACGACCAAGCTGATCTCTGGAGGGCAAAAGCCAGACCCGCAGGTGTCCGACTAGCTCACTGGGGCGCCTGGCCAGCAGGGTTGGCTGTAGAGTTATGAGAAACAGTCCCTGACGGTTTTGCCTCCCTAACCCACGGGAGCACCATAGCCAATGTGGCACTCCCGTCATAGTCCTCAGCAAAGACCAGCCTTTTGAACAGTCAGGATGCGAACCTGCGCTGTATGACTCATCCTGCACACCACACAGCTGTGCTTCTACCAGGTGAGCCACTAGGGGACCTACAGTATATTATTTTAATACATTTTCACACAGGTCCTATTCTCACTTGGATTTAGTGCTATTTAAGCACTGGAAGAAGAATCCATAGGGCTATGTGTTTTTGTTATTGCTAAACAGAATCATCTTTCATACCGTTTCATGGCCTGACAGTTTTTCCTTCCAGCTTTGAACATGTCCAAACACACACGGCTCTGGTATTTAAGTATGAAATACCTTAGGAAAAGGGGTCACACATTATTTTAAGGGCCAGTTTTTTAGTTTATTAACTGTTAACAAATGTTGTTCATTTTGAGCTAAGAGTTATACAGTCTTTATAAACTAATGTAACAGGCAGTGTTGTGTGATGCACTGCTGCTACAGATTCTGTTCCCTTTTTAAAGCCCTATTTTTGCTCACATACTAGATGGCCTTGGAAAATTCAGAAACTCGTGCAAACAGAGGCTTCAAGACTTAAGTATTTTTTTTTTTTGGTTTATAATAGCAGCAATTTTACACAGGAATGACCCTGTGTCTTATACAAAGTCCTGTTTTAAACCAGCAACAGTGCAGGTCGCAGGATGGCGCACTCCCGCCGAGGCTGAGCAGGTTGCAGGACGGGGCACTCCGGACATGCAGGCTGTGGACCCTCTGGACGTGCTTCTCCCCTGCTGGCACTGGAGACGGCAACGGCTCCTCCAGTGTTGGCACTGGAGACTGCAGTGACTCCTCCAGTGTTGGCACTGGAGACGGCAGTGGCTCCTCCCTCTCTGGTCTTTGGGCAGGCAGCTTCCCCCTCTCTCTGGCACTGGAGATGGAAGCACAGTGTATAGTGCCTGAGCTGTCCACAGGCGAGGCACCAACCCTGGTCCTCCAGGCCTGCAAGGAGCGCATCCATCTCAGGTGGCTTGGGAGACAAAGGGGCCCATCTCTGGCTTTCGGACTGGCAGCTGGTCTTGGGCTTGGGCTTTTAGGCGAAGCCAGTCATTGGGGTACTCAACCTCATCCCTGTGGTATGCCTCTATGAAGCAGGGGTCTTCGTAGAGGCACACTTCCTTGAGGTGCCCAAACTCCCCGCTCATCATGCCAGTCTTGATTTAGAAACTGCAGTTAAAAGCGCTCTTGTGCACATTTAATTAAACAAAAACAGGAACAAATAAATAGGCATAAGAGCCAAAATAAAAGGTTTAAACAAAACAATACAAAAAGCGACTGTAGGCTGGGCATTCGCCTTCACTACAGACTTCCAAACACAGTATACAGTTCCAAACTCAGGTCACAGTCACCTACACACCAACCCCCCAAACAAATTCTCCTCTTTAATTGCCATGTGCCTGGGGCCTAATTAACCATTAATCATTCAATTAAGGCTCCAGCCACATTTTTACATGTATTTATGGCAAGGAGAATTTTAACCCCCTCCCTGCCAGCCCTATATTTCCAAACACACAAATATACAATTTACCTTTAGGGCAGGGGTGTCAAACTCAATTTTACCAAGGGTCACATCTCAATTTCATGTTTGCTTCCCGGGCCACAAAATATATGCATAATTTTTACATATAAACATGCATTTTAGTGGATACTACACACATATATATATATATTAAGAATTTAATTAATTTGAAACAAATTTTATCTTACCTATTTGCTGTACTAAGAGTGCTCATTTGTTGAAGAAAAATGACACTGTTTTAGTGAGATCAGTTTATCGATGTTAGGAGTCATGTTTTGTGCTGAAGCTATCTTAAGGATGGAATGTAAATGTTCATCATTCACCCAGGATCTTTGAGGTGATTAATTGATCTTCATCAATGAAAACAGCTGCTCGCACAAGTATGTACTTCCAAACATTGACAGGACTCGTGCGGCCTGAAGGCGGAGCTGTGGAAATGTGGAAATGTGACTGGAAGGAGACTGTAGAATTGCTCAGCCCCGGCAGAATCAAACTTCGCTTTCAGTGCGCTACTGCATGTTCCATTTGCATGTGTTCTGGTGCAGCTTCCACATCCACGGTAAATGGATTTGAGAAAAGCTGAAACTGGAATTGCTGCTTTCTAAAATCGGAAAAGCGGCGCTCAAATTCCACGTGCAGCAGGTTCAGTTTTGCAGCAAATGCATCTCCAGGAAAAGTCACACCCGCAGAAACAGCTGGGCATGTTGGGAAATGAGAAAGCTTTCCTTTTTGCATCTGCTTTTCCCAAAGATGTAACTTTAGCTGAAACGCCTTTACGCTGCCATACATTTCTGTGATGACTTGTTTACAGCCTTGCATTTTAACATTAAAAGTGTCGAGGTGTATTTATATCACAGAGAAATCCAAAATCACACAGCCATTGTGTACCTGAAAGCTCTGGCATTTCTCTTGCTTTATTGTGCATGAACAGTTCTATTTCTTGACGTAGCTTGAAGAATCTTTTAAGTACTGCACCACAACTAAGCCACCGTACCTCAGTGTGGTATGGCAAATCTCTGTGTTGTGTCTTAAGCTCCTCTAGCAACATCTGGAACTGCCTGTGATTCAAACCTCTTGCTCTGATGAAATTGACAGTTTTCACAACTGTGGCCATGACGTTGTCCATTTTCAAAACCTTCCCGCATAAGGCTTCGTAGTGTAGAATACAGTGGTAAATTGTAAGTGTCCCCGGGCAATTCAACTCCTCTAGTTTTTTGTGCACTAAAGCAACAAGCCCATTTTTTTCACCACACATAGCAGATGCTCCGTCTGTTGTCAAGCCAACTAATTTTTCCCAAGTTAATTTCATGCTGTTCATACCCTTCTCAAGCTGTTGAAATATATATTGTGCTGTAGTGGTGTCGTGCATAGCGGCAACTTTCAAAAGTTCTTCAGTAATGGTTAAGTCTGCAGTCACACCCTGGATAAAAATTGATAACTGTGCAGTATCGGTAATATACAGTATGTGCTCTCGTCGACTGCAAGAGAAAAAACTACGGAATTCCTTGCTTTTTCAACGAGCTGATCTGAAGATTGGCAGCCAGGTCATTCACTCGTTCAGCTACTGTATTTCTAGAAAGGCTGACATTAGCAAATGCGCGTTTCTTCTCAGGGCATACGATTTCTGTAAGTTTAAGCATACAATCTTTTACAAATGCTTCCTCAGAAAATGACTTTGATGACTTTGCAATTAATTCTGTCACAACGTAACTCTCCTTACTGCCGCATCACTTTCACATTTTGCTCTTTTAAACATGTTTTGCTGAAAATCAAGGCTTCGTTGTAATTCGTCTACTTTTTCCTTCCTGTCAGTTCCTTCTGACTCGCCATACTTTTCTTTATGTTTAGTTTCATAGTGGCGCCTTATACTGAACTCCTTCATCACTGCTATACTTTCTTTACATACCAAGCAAATTGGTTTTTCTTTGTGCTCGACAAAAAAATTCTGTCTCCCACCTTTTTTGAAACCGTCTGCCTTCCTCATCGATCTTTCTATTTTTTGACATTTTGAGAGCTGGAGCTTCACACGTTTCTGACCACTGTATAACTGTTGCAGAAAACAGGATATGACAAGAACAGTGCACGATCATATTTCTAATCATATTCTATAATAGTCAATAGCATAGTTAATACCATGTTTATAGATTGTATTTAAATCACTTAAAACTGTTACCTAAACTAAAGTGTGACCCAATTATGATTGGTATGCAAATGTAATGTATTTGCTGATGTTAATACTCTAAGGCAAATTAGTCGATCCTACATAAATGTTGTAACTTCCCCTAAAAAATAGGCATCAGCTGTGTCGGGGATAAACAAAACTGTATCCAATTTCTAGAGACTTATTAGATACAGTAAGTCCATGACTTCAGACCCCTAATCTGTACTACTAATACTAACTAGGCATTTAAAACCAGTACAAATTTGAAAAATGGACAAATTGACCGCACTTTTCTCTTGCTATAACATGCACTTACCACACAGTTAACACTTTTTCTGTGTTTTTACCATGATATACCGTCGTTAAGTTACAAGGAATAATATTGCATTTTTGTTGAGAGAGTTAACACTATGACTGTATATTTATTGAAGTACATATATTTCTGAACTTGATATCAAAGATCTATAGTAACTACTAAAAGAACTATGAAAAATAAGGAATGAATAAAGGCAGTACATGTATATGATAGTTAAAATAAAATGGTTTAGTATGCTTTTAACACCATTTTATGTAGTACGACTTTTGTACTACACTAAGTTTCCTTGTGGTTTCACGGTTAGCTGACCCCTTTTGAAACAAGCTCTTGTCCCCTTTGATTCGTATCACAGGGTTTTTTGAAGTAAAGGTCAATGACACATGTGCAGCCCAGCAGCATTTTGCAGAAATGGATTGCAGCATGAAAAATTAGTTCAGCAGCATTGCATCTACATTTTTCAAAACCTCACACATCCAAACATATTGTACGGTCTTTTAGTAGTGCCTTTGGAAGTCATTTAGGCCATATAAGTGCCTCTTGGAGTTCAATACAAGATATTTTTGAATTTTTGGAAAAGTACAGAATTTAACCCTTATGGAAAAAACACGTATTTTTAATATATGGTAGAAAAGTATGATCCTTATATTTTTCATATATAGAAATTGGCCACTTTTTTTAATATATTTAAAATATATGGGATATTAAAATATATTTTAGTCTGTAATCCATATATTTATTTTATATGGATTACAGACTAATGATATTTTTTGCACCATATATTTTCAACATATAAAATAAATATATGGATTACAGACTAAAATATATTTTAAATATATTTAAAAAGGCCAATTTCTATTTATGAAAAATATAAGGATATACCATATATTAAAAATATATGTTTTTTTCCATAAGGGCACTTAAAATACTGATAGTGAGACATTTGTTCTTGTTTTTTTTTATTTTCTGTTTGACAGGATAATGAGGGCGGCAGAAGAGACAACATCAAGTAATGTCTTCCCTTTCAAAATTGTGCACTTCAGCAAAAAACACAGAACGTGGTACTTCTCTGCAGCATGTGAGGAGGAAAGAAAGGTGAAAACAAACTCTCTGACTCAATTCACATGTTTCAATACACTTGTTGCACCCTGAACACTAGAAAACAAATTATGGAAAAGCATGAATCAGATGTTTCATAATGACTGTGGAGTTTGACATAATGAAACATTGGGGGGATTTTCCAGTTGTTTTCTACATATTGTTGGCTGGCCTCATTTGATTTAAATGTATTTGTAAGGTAAACTTATAGAAACTCAGTCAAGTAGACACACTTTTCAGCTTGGGCCCCTTTCAGTGTTAAATGGCCAATACTAAACAGAGATACATATGGATTAATAAAAGCCACATTTGATAATATATAATGTACTGTATATCATCAATTACACCTTAATGAGCAGTGAAAGCCTAGGCCTATATGTTGTATATTTTTGCTACAGCATAACATTTTTTTTATATATTTATATACAGTGAATTCTCATTTAAACAGACTCAGATTAGATACATTTCTACACGGTTCCAGCCAAATGTATCAGTTCCTTATTGTAAATTACTTATTATAATACAAATTCACTTAACACGAATTTCCTTTTAGTTCGAATTATTTTGGAGCCCTCCCAGTGAAGAAAAATTTTAATAAAACAAATTGCTCTAGTTTGAACAGATAAGCATAAAGGATATTGGGAAATGTATTAACTTGCATCCAGATTAGTGCCTCTGTAGTGTATTTTACAGAAAAAGAAAAATGTTGCTGCATCATTGTGGCAAAGTGGCTTGCAGTGTACAGGTGCAGGAGTGATGCGGTGCGTAATCAGGAGACAGACTATTGTAATCCACTCAGAACAGGTTTTAATTATAATTCTGGTCTGGTGACCAAACAATAATTCCAGGCAATGCACAACAATGTGTAATGCACTGGAATAAATAAACACGATGCAGTCCCAAATAATAAACACAGTCAATAGTTCACGCACCATACACAAACACGGTGCTGTAGTGCTTGTGGTGGAAAATACAATTAATCATAGTAACAAGTGTAGTGATGTCCGGGTTTGTGCTGGCCTCTGGCGACAGCTCCGGACGTGTTTAGCCGTCTACTAAATAACAAGTAACAGTTAGAGACAAGACAAAGCAAATAAAACACTCACGCACGATATAACACAGGTCCTTCCGGTCGATTCCTTAACCAAAATGAAGGAACAGATTATGTTGCTTCGTCCCCTTCTTGTACCGTCACACATGACCCCTTGGTAAATGATTGCCGCCGGTCCTCCAGGCAGCGGCTGCCACATCGTTTCCCATCCGGTCAATGAGATAGTACACCAAAGCTCCGCCCCCTTTCTAGATGACCGACTTCCTTTTAACCTTGGGAATGAATTGTCAGGCCAAACAGTCCAGGGTACTCTGTTCCTGTTACTTAGCGCCCTCACAGGTAGGGAGGAAGATTTACCACAAAGATCATTCTATTTCTGTCACAATCATACAGAAAATGAAAGATGTTGCTGCAGATTTCCACATTACCGCAAATACATTCTCAACCATTATGAAAAAACAGGATACAATAATACAAGCCTATGAACGGCAAACTGTGGATACAAGTCACCAGCGTTATCGATTTGATCAATACCTGATGTTGAGAATGCCTTTAGTGGATTAGAAATGCCACTGATCAGAATGAGACATAGAGATCGCAAGTGCATTTGTAATGTATACTTTTGAAAAAGTTCACTTCCAGCTATATTGTCAATACAATGCACAATACTTGCACAATAAATTGTTGTTGGCCCACAATTGTTCTACAATTTAAATTTGCTTTCAGTGTTACTGTAACGTCAATAAAAACTGTCACTATGCATTTGGCTTAGACTCAAATAATAGACTGATACTATGAATTACTGATAATACACATTTTTTTGCTGGTCCCTTGAAATTCGTATTATCGAAAATGGACTATTTTGTTTATAATGCAGTAGTATTTTACAATGTAAGTATCACTCACAATTTACCCTGTGAATTATAAAGTGTAATCTTAAATTGGTTAACCATCATAATTACAAAACAGATTTAGAAAAAAGAGCACAAAGTGTGGTATAAACGTACAAGATATTTTAAAGCAATCACTATTAGGTTGATTTTTTTGCATTTCTTTTTTGCAGAAATGGATGTTATGTTTGAGAAAAGAAATTGACTATTACCATGGCAAAATGGATTATCAGGCTCAGCAAAGGTATGGAGACTTCTTAAATATTTAATTTAACTTATGCTCAACTCTTCAACTGTAACTGTTCCGAAGTTCAACGGTTTCTACTTACAGCTGAATATCTTATATTTACATTATATTGCAGGTTTATTTTAAACTTGCTGCATACTTTACTGCAGCACACCATAGTAAAATACCAGCAAGAGCAGTAATAAAGGTAAAACAGTATAAGCATGCCAGAAGCAATGATACCATAGTAACTGGTTATATGGGACACAAAATGAAGTGAGGATGGCAGGGTTTCCATGGTCAAATAAAAATAAGTCTCACCAAAGAGAGTCTATATATATACTAAGATACTCAACTCCACCTTTACTTCCGTCACGCTGCGCACAAAGGGTTATGGGATATTGTGGCAGTGTGCCCCGCCCATGTGTGTGTGGTGTGTTAAAGTTGGTGTATAGGTATTGGTGCACAGGATATAAATGAGTCTATTGATTTAAAATCTATAGTTGTATTTAGGCAAGGGTATTGCACAATCACTTCACGTGCAGATAAAGTATGTAATAGTATGTGAGCACGGGGATTGCACAAATTAGTTCACGTGCTGGGATTCAAGTGAATAATTAATTAGTAATTGAATCTCGGCACAGCTGTATATATAGAGGCACAAAGCACTAATTCAGGGTTGTGTGTTCAGAGAGGAGAGGAAAGGACAGGACAGGCGAGGAGAGGAGAGGAGAGGATTGGATTTAAAATACAAAAAGAAAGAAAACAATTGTTATGCGTGCTAGTTTAAACTATGTAATGTAATGCTATACATTGCCAATGTTACCATTTTCTTCAAAAGTAAAAATTTACTTCAACAGTTTCATGCATTTTTTTATAACATAGCGAATATCTACTATTTTGGGAGTACCTTTCCTGTAATTTGGGTTTCCATGTAGTTTTGTTTTAGGGCATGAAATTCTCCTTCCAATGTCTTAATTAATATTAAAATATGGGTGAGTATTTGTGTTTCAGACAGTGTTTCTGTCTGAGTTCCAATTTGGCAGTGCATGACTATTGATATCGTACAGCTTTCTTAAGTTTTTAGGTTGTGCTGAAGAAACACAAGTGCAGCCTGCCTCATTTGTCCACCAAAGAAATAAAATAAAAAGCAGGAGAAACAAAATAAAACCAGACATAACGTTACACAAATAAAAAAAAAAATGTATTTGCTAAACATTTTTTGACTACATAAATTATATATATATATATATATATATATATATATATATATATATATATATATATATATATATATATATAGTAGGTGCACACAGACGGTAGATTCAAGCAGACAGTAGATTCCAATATAATCCAAGTTTTTATTAAACTCCAAAAAAGAAAGACTTGCTCGCTTTTTAAACAGAAATGACAATCCTGGTTGTGAAACGATGTCAAAAGAAAAGAAACAATTCAAACAGGAATCATAAAACAAGATACAAAAAAAAAAGAAAAAAACAATGTCAGCTTTTCCCCTGGGTTCCACCAGGTCGTTATTGGCTTCCGAATGTCCTCCAGCCATGGGTTGTTTTAGTCCCCTAGCCTGAGGAAAAGCATGAGCCGTCCGTCTCCACTTCTCCGTAGATAATTCCAACAGCACCGGCACAGGAAAGAAAGTATCAGACGCAACGGCAGCACCAGCTTTTCTCTGTTTAGGCCTTTCAGTTCTGGGTGTAGATTACCACCAGGAATTGGATGGTTACAGACTACAGGTGTGGGCCAATTGAGACGAATTCTACCTAACACTATAATAAACCTGATCCCCTCTAACCACACCTTTAGCCTGTTTGCCTGTTAACTCGTCATGGCAGGCAAGTACGCCGACCACAGGTCTATCTGGGTGTTATTCAACACTTTAGGTTAATAATGATATCAAATGATCCAGTCAAAGGGTTTAGTACAAGTACATTTTCAAAATACTGGTAGCAAATCTACAAAAGGCTACCCTACTTGTCCACATTTTCCACTACATAGTATTCTAATAATAATAATAATAATAATAATAATAATAATAATAATAATAATAATAATAATAAATACCTGAATCTGAATTGTGCAGGAACAGTGCAAGGCTCTCACCAGTAGAATGTGATTATATATTTTGTTGTTGTTGTTGTTGTTCTTGGGGCTCTAGTATACCAGTAGTAGAGTTCATCACATTTCTCAGTAGATGCTAATCTATATTTTGTAACTTTCTGAAACTTCATTATGCAAGTCTTGTTGCAAGCTGATGTTATCCCTCTATTTGTCTTGCTGAACAAATTAATGGAACCAAAACAAATCTTGCTCAATGAATTAAGCTGTGCTTTGCAAAGGGCTTCATAATTTATGTTTTTATTTATTGCAAAGGGCTACATTTTTTCATTTGTAGTAGCTTCAGTATTTTTTATAACATTGCTTAAAAACAAGTAAACTATAAAGCACTTTAATTTCAATGGCAATTATTTAAAACATTGAATAAATGGAGTCACATAAAAAAAATTAAAGAAAAATGAATGAAGAGGTCTCTAAACCCCTCATACTGTATACAATGCTTAGTTTATCCTGTTTGGGAAAGAGCTTGCCAGGGCTACTTCCAGAAGATCTCTGTTGTTAATAAAGAATTGCTTGGTACGGTCTTTAGTTATAGTAGAAAGTTACGCCACAAACGGGATCATGACTGCTGAAGTCTCGTAAACATAAGGTAAAGCATTTGGATATGTTTCCATGGCAAAAAAATAAAATACAAAACAATAATCTCAAAACAGGTCAATCTGTTTATACTGTACTTTTAAAAAAATACAGTAAAGTATAAAGTCGAAGTAAAACACTCAGACTGTTGCTGATAAAACCACTGAAATCTCTGCAGTAAGCCATGTAGCTCAATCAACAAAACCTTGGCCAACAATTAACACTAATTTATTTAAACCAATTTTATACACCCAGAAACTCAATCAGTACAATATGGGAATCATGTATAAGAGGCCAATATAAAAGGACAAGAGAGATCCAGAGCGATGAAAATGAAGACTTGTTTCAAGGAATACACATTGTGTGTTAGTCACCCATCAACCAAATTGACAAGAAGCATGGTCTTCGAATGAAACAAATCCACCAACAGTGTGTTTACGTATGCAATAAGTTGAATATACGGACATCTCAGGGTGTTGTGAGGCACGAGATGAGCCCTGAAGAGCATTATTGCATTTATAATCCAGGTCAAACAGTGGATTTGAAGAAAAAAAAGCATAAATCATGTTTAGGGCAAATAATTTTTTTTTTTAAATTAAATATCTTTATAACAATAAAGTTGTTCCATTTATAACGTTGAACTACACACTAAGTTAAGCTGAGTAAATACATTTTAATGGAACATGCAAAAGAAAAGTAGATCTGTATTTATAATATTGTGGGCATTGCCATTGAAAAAATGCACCAGGGGGAGGAGTTGAAACAGCACTGAGTATTTTTCCTCCCTGTCACTGACAGTGCAGACACACTGTATGAGCAGAACAGATGGGAGGATTTTGGTAATTTTTCATGGTATGTGTCTGAGATGGGTGGATAATGTGCAGAAGTGTCTTTTTGTGTTTTTCTGTAGTGTTTACAAACCGCTAAAAATACATTATTTTAAGTGACAAAGTCAGGGTGACTGAGTAAATAAAGAGAGTGATTTTTCTTGTTGTTGCTATCTTCCAGTTCATTTAATTGTTCTTTATCCAAATCGGCATGTTCACTTACTACTTTGGGATTTTTTGCAAGTAATTGGTCACTCAGTTTCATAGTTACAGCTGTACATCTGTAACTGTAAAAGCAAGATGGCTGCTATACGATACTTTAAATTCTGTGAGGCAGTGCAGTGATTTAGAATATGTGACGAGGCTCCAACTGTCCATATCCAGCTAATATATGGACAGCTGGAACCATGCTTGACCAATCACATTGCTTGTTTCACGTTCCATTGCCACCCCTGGATTATAAATGGCCAGTAATATTCCACTAATATTCGGAATAATGAATAATCAGAATATATATTCTGCCATGTAAACAGCATATTCGGAATAGGAAGAGGAATATTCCACCTCTGCATATTTGGAATATTGGAGGTGGCATGTTCTACTAGTATGTGGAATACTAGTGGAATATAAAGCCATGTAAACAGCATATTCCGACTATGAAGCATAACCCATAACAAACACACAATAATAGTAAATACTCACAGCAGTAAACATGATGGCACATGCGAGAGAATGTAGCTACTTTTCGTCTGATGAGGAGACATCACTTTTATTAAGGATTTGAAAATCGTAAAACAGCTTGATGGCAAGAAACAGAGATGCGCAGAAGTGCTGAAAGGATGGCGGAATAAATCAAGAAGGAGGATTTGAGAGAACTGTGTATCAAATTCTTCATTGATGTAAAGTTTTAAAAGCACAGTACTATAAAGAAAAAAGAAAATAAAAACAGAACAGAAATGGGGTGAACCTATCAATTTGTCCTTACTTCATACTTATAAATGATATACTGGGTAATTGCCCTTTGTCTTCACTGACCTGGTGTAGCATGTGAAAGTGCATCCCGTGAGATAGTGCACCCCTTCAGTGCAGCAGCATGCCTTTAACATGTGCACGTCATGCAATGTAAGGGGTGACGATGGAACAAACCTTGAGTTTCACATTTTAAAACTAGAAGAAGAAACAAGCACATATTGTACATTTTCCTCTTCGCAAGCTTTACCCACATCTGTACTTTTGCTGTAGGTGTGTTTAGTGAGTCACACAACTTTTTACTCATATTACAAAATTGACGATAAGTGTATAAAAAACTAGATGTTGTATTCAATGTTTTATTAAGCGTAGCGCTGTATATACTGTAACTAGTAAGTTATATACAGCAATTTATAAAAATTTACAAAACAAAAAGGAAAAATGTAAGGGGTGCACTCTCACAGGAGCACTTTCACACCCGCGTGGTGCGGGCATCAGGTTTGAAGAAGAAAGTTACCCTGACCAGCTGACTGGTCCAGTGGTTAAAGAAAAGGGCTTGTAACCAGGAAGTCTCCGGTTCAAATCCCACCTCAGCCACTGACTCATTGTGTGTGACCCTGAGCAAGTCACATAATCTCCTTGTGCTCCGTCTTTCGGGTGAGACGTAATTGTAATGACTCTGCAGCTGATGCATAGTTCACACACCCTAGTCTCTGTAAGTCACCTTGGATAAAGGCGTCTGCTAAATAAACAAATAATAATAATAATATAATTCTAACACTGTGTCATCACATTATAATATATTACCATCACATACATATTATCTATTTATTCATTTATTGAGAGGAATGGTATTCCTCGCGCCAAGTTATCAGCGAAATGCGAGAACTGCCAGACTATACAGCAAGGATAGTTCACGTGTTTTCAGGGTATTGGCGCAGCAAAAGTAGTTTATGTAGTAACTTTATTAGTTTAAGTACTAACTTTTAATATGTAGTTCCCAACACTCTTTGGTGAAATGTAGAAATAAAAGTCAATACCTGTCATACAGTAAGAGAAATAAGTTGCCAAAGTAAGCTAAAAATGTTCTTTTTTTCCCAACATATTTTTTTTGCAGACCCCAGGCACATTTATCCACGCATATGTATATTATAGGACATCCGGGTTTAATGACAATTAATTTGTTTTGTCAACACGGAAATATACTAGGGAATGCATTTATTTTGACGTCTGTATCATTTATTTTAAACGATGTATTGAGAGTTTAAAATGGACTAATCAAACGGCAAAAAATATAATTTTGAAGACCACTGGGAGTTTTATCCACGCATATGTATATTACAGGACATCCGAGTTTAATGATAATTAACTTGTTTTGTTAACATGGAAATATACTAGGGAACACACTTATTGTGACATCTATATCATTTATATTAAATTATTTATTTCTGTTTTAAAATGGAGCATTTGCCTGCAAATATAAAACGTTTTTTTTATATACTGTAAAAATAAAAAAAAGGTCTGGCATGCGTGGAATTTGATGAAACTATAACCTTCAGTTTGTGTTATACTGTCTATTTGAAAAAGGAATAGTGAAAGTGTAAAGGAATTGCGTTACCTGTATGCTCAAGTAAGTTCAAATATATAGTAAAGGGACTGTATGCCACTTCCATGCAAAGGTCTAACTCAGTGGTTCTCAAACAATTTGTTTTTGGTGACCTCATTTTTCCTAAAAATAGTAAGTATATCATATACAAAATAAAGACAATACACATATGCACTTCTAAATGTTCTCATTTATTTCTATAATAAAACCAGAGTAAACCCTTCTAATAATAACCACTTGTTCTTCAACACAACCTAAAAACTTGGTGGAAACCGAGTTTAAGAAAGTTTCACAATATCAGTAGTCAAGCAAGGCCAGATTGGAATGCAGATAGAAACATTTAAATATTCCCTCCCATATTTTAAATATTCTCTATAATCTGGATCTCTCTCAGGCGAATGTCATTTTTGGCCTGGACCATGTAAATTATGGCCATCTCTTAGTCTGACAAGCCACCACTTGGAACCTTTCTTTCAATTCTAGACATTGCAGAAAGAATGCAAATACATATCACAGTAATGCAGTAGGTTATATAATGTAAAGTAGAAGTTGGATACATTTATACAAGTACCATGATTTGCACTTGCCTAGTCTCAGTACAAAATGTACTTATAATAGATGCAAACGTTTAACGTGCCATCATTGTCCCAGCTTCACTCATTGTCACACCCTGGTTGATGTCATGGTCTGCAATTGTTTCCCACAGTTCATTTGAGATGGAGGTATGCTGAAGTCTCACCAGTCTTGTCTCTCTCTGCTGTCGACATCCATGAGCAGCCATCATTTCATATACACAATGGCATCAGCTTGAAGCTGCCCTGTGTCAATAGAAACAGCTTTTCTTTTTATATAGGCCTCTTGTACATGATTCCACTGTAGTACTGATTGGGTTTCCAGAAATGAATTAGGAATTAATTTGTGTTCACACAATTAGAAGGTTTGTTTTTTGCTATGCATGTGTGTACGAGGCAGCAGTGTGGAGTAGTGGTTAGGGCTCTGGACTCTTGACCGGAGGGTATTGGCTTCAATCCCAGGTGGGGGACACTGCTGTTGTACCTGTGAGCAAGCTACTTTACCTAGATTGCTCCAGTAAAAACCCTACTGTATAAATGGGTAATTGTATGTAAAAATAATGTGATGTCTTGTAACAATTGTAAGTTGCCCTGGATAAGGGTGTCTGCTGAGAAATAAATAATACGAGTGAAATGTGTGATCAGTTTTGCAAATAGATATTTATCTTACATATTTTAATATTTGTGTGAAGGGTTTTGATTAAATGTATTTTACAATTTGAGAAAAAATTGTAACTCAAAATATTAAAAGGAATACAAGTTTAGGAGACACTGTTTCTATGATAATTAATATGTGTTTACTAAAATATTTCAAAAGACCAGTTGCATTTTATTTAGGTGATGGGTTAAATGCAGTATAACTTTGTGTTTTGATTTATTGATGTGAGTGTTACGTTTTGCAAGGCGTGTGAATAGATTTGACATATTCACTTAATTTTGCAAATGTGTGGTAATTTTTGAAAATGCGTGAAGTTTTTTGTTATTTGAGTTTAATAAATGTTTTGATAATTGTTTTAGGAGTATAGGTAGTTCCAGAACAAAACTTCAGTGGAATTAGCTGTAGTAGCGATAGCCTATTGGCACAATTTTTGTATAGCACACATTAATAAATCTATTTTGTACTATGAGGGAGTCTTAAGGAAAGCAAACTTTTTTAATGCGGTGCACATTTAATTTATAGTACATACAATTATTAAGATGTGTGACATCAGAAATATTAGCATAGCCTGTCCTTAATTACCACTGGCACGGCACTTTTAAAGTTTGTTGTAAACCCATGTCAAAATAAAAAAGGACAGGGTGAAGTTTATATTTATTAGGAATAATAGTGCTACTATCATATTTTGCTATTTTTCTTGTAAACATAGCCATTGTTGACTGGTTCCCTAGCCATTACTGTATATATTATATCACTGAAAGAGAAGATATTTAGATGTAGGCACATGGGTAAGGGGGAGCAGAGTAAATGCAATTACTGAAGAAACGTGTACAGAGGGGTAATATAGCCATTCTACAGTGCAGAACAAGTCCTGTAATGAAGGTAACTGAAAGGCTTATTTTAGTCTTATTTGCCCTGTTTGTGTATCCAGCTAGTATAACGGCACACTGTCCTTGTCCCATGAACCACCAGAGGAAGCCTTGTACTCTTCTCATTGAAACAATGGAATTGCAGGTGTTTCCCTTCCTCTGTGGCTGAGGAAAGAGGCCAAATCTAGTGTGCAGCTTCCTCTTTCTTTGATGCAGCCCAATGAGGTTTAAAAATTAAGGTCCGCTAAATGTGGCATACAAAAAAACAACTGTAATGACTCCCTGAATATATGTTGCCAGATTTACATTTGATTTATGACGCTGCTATACTTATATATATTAAGTTATGTGAAATGAATTATGCTAACTCTGCTAAAATACCCCCAAAAACCATCATTTATATTTATCACAGTTTTGTTTTGTTACTTTGTAATAGGATAGCCACCGAATAACTTAAAAAATAAGCCTAGGGATAGTAAGATACTTTAACATGTAACAACAAACAACCCTTCACTTCTGAAGAAGAAGCCTTTCAATATTATTAATATGTTAACAAAACATATAAAACATGTTCATTTTGTTTATCCTTTTTTCTTAGTGTTTCAGGTTTTGACTCGGAAAGCTTTTATGGCTCTGTTGAACGACCTATTGACATAACATATACCCCTGAAGCATCGGACAGTGGTGGTAAGAATAATGTCCTGAAGATGTGTTGTTTCTGAAAAATACATTAAAAAGGCAGTATTGATGGTGGCAGTTTTTTTACTCCAAATTCTGTCAGATGGCATGTCCAAACAAATCCACCACATGGAACTAAAGGCTGTTTTTCATGTAAAGCTGCTGTTTCTTCAGGAGCAAAGTGCACATACAGTATTAAAGGTAGAATACATAGGGTTTACAAAATGAAATGATGACTGATGTTTGAAAAGAAACAGATGTTTTTTTTTCATAACATGGAAGCTCGTACAGGAGCTTGCATGCTTCACATTAAGATGCAAACAGTCCTTCTGGGGAACTAGTTGAGAAAATATAGCTATGAACTATGCTGAGCTCAAACTTTTTAAATAAGTTTCAAGGCTGTCATGAAAATGGAAACAAAACAAGAACTGAAAACCAAGTAACATGAATGATACGTGGGTAAGAAAAATATACAATTTTGTACACCCTATTTATGCTACATTTAGTCTTGTTTGATGTAAACTGCATTGTAATCAGTGCTGACATAAATACTGTAGCCTCAAAGCAGCAACCATTATCCTGCAAGTTTGTGCAGCATTATGTACAACAGTGTATGTCTGTATTGTGTGTATGCGTTCTGCATAAAACAATATTACGATTTTACAATGTTCTGTTCCTCCAAATGACAAAAATAATAACCATTAGTCAACTGCACTGCTGTAAAAAAGTCAATAAAATGAATCGCATAAACTTGCATGTCAAACTAATCACTGGTTTCGTTCTTTAGACTATGTAGAAGAGGAAGATGAAGGGGAAGATGAAGATTATTTGAACCCAGATGAATCACAGGAAGGAAGTAGGCATTTGTTCTAAACAAATCTCTCCATTTTGAAAAGCAATACAGTATATGAACCATAAACACCAGAAGCATGGTATTGTCAACAATATCCATGTGTACCAAGGCCAGTGAATTAAAAAAATACAGGGGTTGTTCTTAGTGCTGATGTTTCCATGGAAATGTCATATTATACATTGCAGATACTGACAAGCATGAACATGTGTGTGGTCTAAAACAGTTTCTCATAGATTTACCTCACGTGTTTCAAACTTAAATAAAAAACAAAAAGGCCTGCCATTTAAATACAGTCACTCTTTGGAAACCCACCACACCAAATTATTATTTTTTATTTACTGGCGCATTTTGATTAGGCATTTGTTTGATCAGTCAATTCTACTAGACCTGCTGTTGCACTGAATATGTTTTCCTAGGGCAACTTTAGAGTGAGCAGCAGTAGGCCTCTTTAATGAGCAGCATTAAACCTATTTAATGAACAGCAGTAAACCTCTTTAATGAACAGCAGTAAACCTCTTTAATGAACAGCATTAAACCTATTTAATGAACAGCATTAAACCTCTTTAATGAACAGCATTAAACATATTTAATGAACAGCAGTAAACCTCTTTAATGAACAGCATTAAACCTATTTAATGAACGGCATTACACCTCTTTAATGAACAGCATTAAACCTATTTAATGAACGGTATTAAACCTCTTTAATGAACAGCAGTAAACATCTTTAATGAACAGCATTAAACCTATTTAATGAACAGCATTAAACCTTTTTTGTATTCTACAATACCGCTTGCACGTGTAAATAGTGTGTTTTTGTTTTGTTTGTAAATAAAATGTGTTTCATTTGAAAGTTTTTTTTCAAATAAAGTTTGTGTTAGATAGGGCAGGGCTGGGAGGTTAGAATTCCCTCCCTGCCTAACTGAATTCCATGTGCAGCATGTGGCCAGGTGTTGATTGACTAATTGATTATCAATTAACCTCTGCCACATTCCATTTAAAAGGGAGCTGGAAAGCCAGTCCAGGGTTGTTCTTTGTCTCAACAAGCTGAAGATGAATTGGCTGGCAATCCCCCATCTACTGCACCTGACCTGTAAATTCTGCTAATGAAACCTAGACACCTGCGGCATTTCAACATCAACCTCTGTTACACCGCTGTAAAACAAACAAACAAAAACATATAAAGTACTGCATGCATGTTTATTCGGAGGAATCTTATACGTGTAGTGATCCAAAAGTCCTTTGCTGTAGAATGAACTTTATAGAAGTACAGAACGTTTACAGAATGTTACCCTATATTACAAAACAAATGATATTATTGATATACAACTTTGTATACCTTTTCTTGTTTCAGATATTTTAAATCGACCTAATGCACCCCCTCCTGCCTATCCTCCGCCTCCTGTTCCACTTAAGTCATACCGGCATGAAACGCCACCTCCTCAGCAAACCACAGGATTCAGGGCAATGCCCCCAAATATTCCACCTGCTCCCAAGAAAAGTCTACCAGAGTTACAATTTCCCAGAAAGGAATCTCCACCATTTCCACCACACAAAAGAAGTGAATGTGAACTACCCAAGTCAGCAGCTGTGATTCTCAGCAAAGGCCTCCCTCCACAGTTACCGATGGTCTCCCATTTGAAGAAGCCAGCCACTGACACAAAAGAGGTGCCTGTTAAACTTCCAAAGTGCAGTCCAATTTGCAGTGATCTTGAGAAAAAGCTAGCTGTGAGCAACAAACCCTCCCATGCCAACTTGCCACATTTTACTAGTATTGAGAACAAGCTTCCTGAAAGCAACAAACCCTCACATGTTACTTTTCCGGAAGCAACACCACCACAAAACCCCAAGCTGACTCTGGGGTGTGAGAAGCCTGGGATGTACAAGCCCCCACTGATGCCCAAACCTCCACCTGCTAGAGTGAAGCCAAAGCCAAAACATCACAGACAATCCTTACAGTAAGTAGTCTACGGGTAAATATTGCGATACAATAATTAAGGGCATTATAAATATACAGTAAAAGAATATATTACCTAACCCAACTTAGCACAATCAGAATAGTGTTATTGTTATTTCAGGTTGTTAATGAGGAAACGTGTGCTTCTTTACAAGCTTCAAGTAAAAGTACACCTCAGGATTTTATTCTTTTATATATCTTTTTGTTTCTATAAATCATTTATAAATCATTTTTAATCTATATCCATCTGTGATGGGGTACACCCTGCCCCATGTTTATTTTTGTATTATTTAAATGCATTTTGTGGTAAAAACGAGGTATTATTATTTATTGTTGTTTTGTTTGGCAGGGAAGGAGTTAAAAAACTTTCCCTGCCAGATATACTCGTGTAGAATGTGGCTGTCTTCAAATTGGCTAGTTGTTTACCAGTTTTAGGAGAGCCACATCAATATAAACAGTAGCTGTGTGCTGGGAAGTGTTTAGTTCGTTTTTGGTCTTGTGTGTACTGTGAAGTTACATGTTGTGTTGGAAGGAGGAGAACTGTCGGGAGTTAGTGTAGTTATTAAAAGCTTTAAAAAATATATATATGTTAAAGTGATGTGAGTAAAAATAAAGTAGATGGTAAAATAAACTTCAAGTTATTTGATACGGTCATCGTTTTTATTACACTATGAAGGAGACATCATTGTTTTTATTACATTATGAAGGAGACATTTCTCACAAGCACACGAGTCAGTGTTCCAAGATACATGAATTCTCCAAAGCTTATATAGTTTGCACATAGCAATCAGACATTCCCTTCATCCCTTCCTGGTTGCTTCAATAGGCTGCTGATTGTAACTTGTCTATCCTTTGACGATTATGTTACTTCCAGGATATAGGCTTTTTTATAGTTGTGAGTTAAGGGCTTTTGTCTATTTTCCTTTGAAGTTTTAACTGTGGGAACGGAATGTTTAGCCAAAGGTGTCACTTCCCTAAGAACACAGAATAGAGTGCACTCCGTTTCACAAGCTACACTTCACCCCTGGACTTCAGTGGACTGTACACTGTGTTTTTGGGTTTGTTTATTTTGGCCAACGTGCATTTTATTTTGTGTTTATTTATTATTATTATTATTATTTATTTCTTAGCAGACGCCCTTATCCAGGGCGACTTACAATTGTTACAAGATATCACATTATACATTATATCACATTATACAGATATCACATTATTTTACATACAATTACCCATTTATACAGTTGGGTTTTTACTGGAGCAATCTAGGTAAAGTACCTTGCTCAAGGGTACAACAGCAGTGTCCCCCACTGGGGATTGAACCCACAACCCTCCGGTCAAGAGTCCAGAGCCCTACTCCACACTACTGCCCCCACACTATTTAATAAAGATGAGCTATCCCTCCAGACATTCCAACTCTGGTCTGAAAGGAAGCAGAGGCTAAGTAGTGCAGAGAACACAGCACTTTCACATGTGCAGGGATAGCGGTTCCTAGATTGATGCGGGAGTCTAGCTCATCCCTCAATTCAGCTATGAGGTCAAGGATGACCTGCGGAGTGAGACGATAACGCTTTAGCACCGTATCCTACGGCATCCCAAACAAAGTGACCCTGGGATTTAATATGCTGGGTCTTCTTCGTCTTGCCCTTCGAATGTGTTCCTGCCTCTCCTCAACAAGAGCCAAGTGTCGCAGCATCAGGAAGTGTACCACAGCAGCCACCCTGAAGCCAATGACAAGTCTCTGGAGGTGTGTGCTTTTATACAGCTCAAGCCGGGGACACACTGCCCGATGCGATCGTCGCATCTCTCTGGCGAAGGTCGCATCGCAAAAAACAGCTCTGAGAGCGGGCATCACACACGGCCCGATTGAAATCGCAGGAAGGGACGCACAATTTGTGATTTTTTTTTCTGATGTCACCTGCCCTGGATGCATAAAGTACAGCGGCAATGGGTCAAATCAATGACAATAGGCAAAAACATAAGGCTAAGACAGTGCTATATACAATTTTGGCTAGATGGCAGTGTGATTGTAAAAACCACATATGACTGGAGACATATCTCTATTAACACACACACACACAACATACATACATACATTCATACAAATTAATAATAAATAAATCATGGTTATAGCAGCAGTTTATATACCGTATTCTGTAAACATTTAGTCTAATAGTTAACATCATAGTATATATCATATACAAACCAATGGAATCCCGTGTGTGTGTGTATTACTAGAGAGAAAATACATGCGTGTCTATCTCTAGTCATATGACTGAACGCGGTGAACTCATTGGTTGCTGACTTTGAGACTTGCGAGTGGGTATGACACACTGCCCGATGCAAGGGAATATTAAACACGTTTAAACTTTGCAAGCCGATTGAAATCGATTGGCCGATTCTGTAAAATGGCATCTCAAAGAGTAACACTCTGCCCGATATGACTGAAAAATCGCGTCGCTATTGATCGAATCGGGCAGTGTGTCCCCGGCTTTAGTTACTCGCTTCTACACCTTGTAAGGGTCAGCAATTGCCTAAGTGCAAGGCAAAATCCTTACATGAAATTATAATGTTTGCGTCTGCTTAGTATCCAGATCCTGGCCAATTCCATGCTCTTTTCTTAATTTGAATGTTATTTTCAATATAATTTTAATGGACTAAAGTGCAGATTTGATAGCGGGTGCAGAACGCCAGGTGAACACCATTCTTTACATACGCCGCATTTTTAGCGGCCGCTAAAATCAGACTTTACGGCTGCTAAACACGATTTACGGCAACATTATAGGGGTTTTGCACCCGGAAATCACTTTGGCGTATCCTTACAGAATCGATATCTTTACTTAGGGAAATGATTCATGTTTTTCACGTGGCTACAAAAGGACCCTTGTTTGCTGAAACAAAGAAAACAGAAAAGTGGTTTAGGTACTTTTTTTTTTTTACAAGGAAGAATGAAAATGGAGCAGGTCTCTGCAAACATACAGTACATAAGTATGGATGTGAAATGACTATCCAAAGCTTAAACGCCCAGGGCAATAATAATAATAATAATACTAATAATAATAATCATCTAGTTCTCTCAATTCTACAGTGCATTCAATAAGATACAGTGCTTATCGAAATGCTTGTCTTCTGGATTAAGTTGCTTAACTTTAATGGTGCTCATTTCCATTTGTGCACTGTTCAGTGAACTGCAGGTGAAATGCAAGTGTTCTAACTGTCTTCTATCAAACTACCCCCCCCCCCCCTTTTTTTTACACATCGAAATAGTGTGCACAATTTTTCTTGTTAGGCTGAAAATCACATTTTCTGTCTCTTTAAGGAGATCTTCAGCAGATGGACAAAGTTTCCGTTCTTCAGTGGATGAAGAGCCAGCACATTTGCGAACTAAATCCCAGTCAAACAATTATGACTCCGATGAAGACTATGAAAAGGTAAGCACATATTGTTAGTTTTATTTCCAATGCTCTGGGAAATTCATTTAGTAAGAACGATGGTGTTCTCACAAAAGTCCTGCAAGAGATAATTTCAGTAGCCTTTTTTTTGATCAGCAGGTGAATGGGTCATTTTATGTTTTTTTTTTTCTCTCTTGCAGGTGCAATTGCCTAACTCTGTTTTTGTTAGTACAACAGAGACAAGTGAGGTTGAAAGGTAAATTCTATACATATTCTATACATTTTTACTAACATTTTACAACCTTTGTGCTTGCATGTGATTATTGACAAATCTCAATACTGAGCCTTAAAGCAGATAGACGTTTTTGAACATCTCACTGTTGACATTCTGTGTTGTCCCATCAGTAAAAATGAGCGTTGCTCAAAACTGACTCAATATGAGGGTGATGTTGGGTACTATTTCTTGACTATTGCTCAAATAAAATTTACTTTAGTTTATACAGTATATCCCTAAGTAGCAGAGATTCTAATTTTCTAAGCTATTTATATTAGTTTGATATTTTACACTACATGTATAGTAGCAAGAATCTTTCTTTCTTTTTTGCTTTAAAATACATTTAATAACATTTTTAGAAGCAACAGTATTTATTGTGCTGAATATATTTTTGTTTTAGATAATTAAAAAAAAAAAAACACCACAAAATTAAGACAAGACTGCCCTCTGGTGGTACATTAAGGGATGACAGTCTATGGTATGTTATGCTTTACTTCTACATGAAGTGGCTGACATTTGTTTATGATTATAGGTTATTTAAAGACACTGATCCAAGAGGTCATCCACAGGATGGATTGTACTGTATAAGGAATTCAGCAACCAGGACAACAAAGGTACAGTTATGTTAATATTTTTGTGTATTGTATGCACTATATATTCGATTTATTACAACAGACAAAAGACTGTTCACTCTCCCAGTGATAAGAAGGTTAATGATTTCTTTATTCTAAATCTCTTGCTTGAGTTTGAAGAGTCATTCAATTGTATTCTTCACCCCCTTCCCACCTTATATTAGTTTAGTAACCCTTTTGTAAATCCTTCAAGATGATGACTAATAAGTATTTAGCAATAGATCTTGCTCTTAATTGTACTGTAATTCTTTATGTGTATTTTTTGTATGCAACTGTAAGTCGCCCTGGGTAAGGGCATCTGCTAAGAAATAAATAATAATAATAATAATAATAATAATAATAATAATAATAATAATAATAATAATAATAATAATAATAACTTTGCAAATGGTACTGTGCCATGCTGTCTGTCCTAAAGACAGTGCATACCAACTTCAAGGTGACTTCAATTGTCCTATTTGGTTAATTCATGGCAGGCCATGTTGCCATTAAATTGTAAATGAGCTACACTTTACTGTGTACACTGATCTATTGCTCGTGACTGATTATTTGCAATGCAAATTAAATTTCGAATATGTATACTCTAATATAAAGAAATAGCTGCTGCTCCACACTTAGATAGAGGGCTGATCTTCGGCAATGTCTGTATCCAAGAGTGTCTCACAATGGACAAATGAAACCCTTGCACTTGATAAGAAATTCAAGTTGTGATATGCTACAACCTGTGAGTTATTTCCATATTGCCATAACACGCTGCTTCTTATTATTTAGGTCTTAGTTGTATGGGATGTAACTACATACAAAGCAAGGAACTTCAGAATCTTTGAAAAGGTCAGTGTAAGATTCAGTATCTGGTTTTATTAACCCTTATTCTAGTGCTAAAAATATCTGCAGGCTTGTGTATATATATATATATATATATATATATATATATATATATATATATATATATATATAATATCTAATAGTGCTAAAAGATCAGGATGCAAATAAGCCATTCCGTCTTAATTAAAAGAGACCATTCTCAGAAAAGCTTAAGACACTGTAAAAGTCTGGAATAACTCTTATTGCAGCGGGAGTGTCTTATTTCCATCCCTGAAATGCCTCATCACACACAGACTGCTGACAATCCTAATTATGGTTGCTAGAGATTGAAACCAATTTGGTCTCAGTCTGTTTCAGATGCAAACAAACAGGACTGCTTTTAAATCACTTTCAAGATGGTCCCAGTAGCAAATGGAAATGTGGCATAAGTTGAACTACAAATAGCAGTCTGTAACCCAGTAACCTGTAAAGACCTACCACAAAAAAAAAAATATGCAAACAATAAAAACAGTATTTGCTTTCCCAAACCATACAATACAAGGATAACAAAAAAGAAAATATGACACATGTAAAAAAAAAAATGTAGAAAACCTCAAATTGATCGCATGCAAATTCTAATTCAATCTTTCCCTGATTTTAGGACTCCAGGGTCTTTCTAGAAACTGACCTGACATTCCCTTCATTAGAAGCATTGGTTGAGCACTACTACAACCATGTTCTACCCAGCCATGATACACTCCGTCTTCAGAAACCGTTTGTACATCAAAATGTGTTCAGTTAGCATTGCTGGGAATTGGTGCCAGTGGTCTGTTGTTCATTGAGCAATATTTGTTTTAGGAAGAACAAAACAAAACAAAACAAATGTGCTCAAAAAGGCAAATTCAGGGCTTAACATCAGTTTGCTGCAAGACTTACAGAGCAAAGTTCCAGAAAGTTACAAAAATGTCCTGGGTGGATTAGCATCTACCGAGAAATGTGTTGAACTCAACCTCTGGTATATTGGGTCAAATAGGATATATATGTCCCTGTGGCAGTCAGATTCAGGTATTTATAATAATAATAATAATATGTAGTGGGAAATGTGGGCGAGTAGGGTAGCCTATTGTAGATTTGCTACCAGTATTTTGAATATGTACTGTACTAAACATTTTGACTGGATCATTTTTATATCAATTAAAGTCTGTTTCAAACCTCTTTTCAAAATGGCCGCTCTAGTGCACTGATAGTGTAAGGATTGTTTCCCACATTGTCAAACAGGTAACATAGCAATAACGATCCATGATGTGGTACGAAACTGAAATCCAGAGCACTTTTTATGATTTTTTTTTTTTAATCGCTCTTCCTGTAGAGAGGACCGATCTTAAACCCCAGTGCACTAGAGCGGCCATTTTGAAAAAAAAGCTTTGAAACAGACTTTAAAGTTATAAGTGTAAAAAGTTGCCAGGTTGTTAACAATGAAAAGAAAAATTACAGGTACATTCTTTAAACAGTTGTAGCAACACATGGAGGCGTGTAATGCTATCGGAACCCCGCTACTTAATCTTTAAGGGGCATTCTACTTTTTTTAGATGTCTTTTGGATCAGATGTTAAAAAAAAAAAAAAAAAAAAACTGTCTTCTTGTGCAGTAAATAATGCAAGGCACAATGCTGAAAATGATTAAAGGTGTGATGACCTTCAGTGTCCTGATTTAAATTATGCTAGAGGTCCACAGTTCTGGCCTGGCTTAAACTGAAAATATATGTATTAGTGCGATTGTATATTGGAGAATGTGAATCCTAAACTTAAAGAAATATCTTGCAGTTACCTTAAAACAATTATAGCTTTCAAAATAATTCCATAAATCTTACCTCTTTTGACCTTCCATTAGTCTCAAATGTGCAGTTTTGAAAGAAACATATGTTTTAGCAAACTTGTATTTTTTATTTTAAAGATGATGTGTTACCTTTTCAAGTTTAAATTTGTCAGAGCAGGTTTCTGGAATTGGAAGGCTAGGGTTCTGGAATTATTTTATTAGCTACATACAATCACTTTAATATCTGCTCATCTTTTAAGGTTGTTTTTTTAATACTGGAATGTAACATCCCTTATAAAAGTTTACTTGGAAAATCTGCAAGGAAGTTTTCCAGTTTCATGTTGAGCCTGTTCCCATTCTTGTACTTTGCATTTGTTTTGAACAATTTGTGACAGTAAATAGACTGAGCGCATGACACAATGGTGCAATATGTTCCATATCTCCTATTTAAAGTTAAAATCTGCCTAGTGCTTTTTGAAAGTAGCTTGTCTGGCTAAAACAATGTATACTCTGTATCTCTTCACTGTAATAAGTAACAAAACACATGTAACAAGTACTGTATTAAGTCTAAAAGAAATGTACATGGAAAGGGCATGCATGCCGTAAATTACACAGTACTTTTATATATCTAAATATAATTACTGAAAGTGTATATTATAAATTATAAATGTATATAGAAAGTCTTAATAGGTCTGACTAACATATTTGTTATTACCATTAAACGGTATAATTATTTACATGTAATTGTTGGCATTGTATATAAAATAAAATATATTCTTGTAATAATTTGGAATACATTATTTAAAGCTGCTACACACCAGATGTGATGCGACAAGTGAAACTATGCAGTGATGCGACAAAACTTTTGATGAATAGAATTGAATCCTATTTTTTGCCATTTGTCGTGTGACAACTAGGGGATTGACCAATCAGAGAACAGCTTCAATTCATGTGGTCCAGCAGGGTGAAGTATCCAAAATGACATAGGAAAAAATAGTACTTGCCGTTGAAAAATACCCAGAGTTTTATGACAAAGATCATTGCAATTATAAGGACACAGATTTAAAAGGTAATACTGTATATGGGAGTCCATTTTGAAGGCACTGGATAAGCCTGTATGTATGATTTATTGCCATATATGTTGAAATACTGTCAGAGAAGACACTCATAATTACTACATCGTGTTGACGAATATGTACCAGTCTTGATCATAGTTTTATTGATCTGTCAGTTTTTCAATCTGTCGCATCGCCTCTCTGTCGCTTCAGGTGTGCATGGTCATGTCGCTGTGAAAGTATCTTGTCGCCCAATGAAAAATCTCAGTGCGTCTGGTGTGTGGTGGTCTGCCATCTATATTTGTAAACACACATCATTCACTGAAACACTGAATACCTCTTTTTGCTGCTTACTACATCATTATGTGCTCTTCATATTGCCTGGCAACACAACATAATCACAGTCACAAGCAAACTGAATTACAACACATTATGAACACATATAGCAGATGCATAAATAAACAACAGCATTGTCATAAATCAGCAGTCGAAGCTAAGCATTGACAAGGAGTCCTCTGCATAGCCCAAATCCAGGATTTTAAAAAAAGTGACAGAGAGAACCCAAAATGAACATCAGTCATGATGAAAGTACTGGGTGGTATATTGGTATAAAGTTTACCAAGGGGCAGGCTTAGGTGCAGCAAGCAGCCTAATTCACTCAAGCCATCCGTGTCGTTGACCTCTAGAGACCTGTGGACTCAACACAGGCCACAAGTTTTATGTCTCAACTTGGACAGTAGTTCACTGAAACAACTTCACAGTTTGGCACAATTGGCAAACACAGCTAGGGACAGGCCTATGAATGTCAGGGAGTGTTCAAGTCAGGATTGGAGAGCGATTACAGAGCGGCCTCATGTCTCTCTGTAGCCAGTGCCATTGTACTAAATTCACTAGGAAGAGTTTCTGACTAATTCTGTGTCAGTGGCAGCGGATAAGTAAAGATAATTTTTTGTATCCATCTCCACTAAGGCTTTGAAATGATTGTGACTGCAATGCTAAGAAAGTGAGGTCAAAGGGTACCAAAACTGATGTTATTTCATACTTCAGTATTAGGTTTCCCCTGTGGCATTCATGACAACAGCTTAACATGTGCATTTTCTAGAATCACTCATCACTACTAGTATAGACACCTCCCTATGTATTTCATTACAACTAAAAGCACTGTAGACAGTCAAATGCCTTGTTAACTTTTTCAGATTTACCATTTAAGTGCTTGGTTTAATAGGTACATTATGTGTACACAACATGTTTTAAGGGGGCTCAATAAAATCATATCTACAGTAAACCACAATGACTGGGGTTTTGGCATTATAATTCAAGATAATAGTCCTATTATCTTGAATTATAATGGTGCAGCTTTGTTTATTAATGCATCTCTAATGTCACAAAACTACATTATTAAACATGTTAATGCTACAAATCTCAATCTTTATTTTATGGAAGATTTGCACTGTTTAATCAAGGTAATATTGATACTAGATTTGAAGATTTGATAATGTTTTTCAGATGAACTATTGCCACTAGTTTCCAAACCTCAAAAGTCTCTCCTTGAGATGAAAGTGAAAAAAATAAAATAATCCACAATTGACTACATTTTACAGTCTGTATAAAACAAAACATAACATGTCGTTGTTTACATAAGGAACACACAAAGAAATGACAGCGGTTTTTTCCTGTTGTTGTTATCACACAGACAAACCCCTCTATCTGTTATGCATGGTCTAAATCCAACACAGCCAAGACACCCCCCCCCCGCCGCCCTTAACCACCCTTCACAAAGATTATAAACCATGCCAAACCCAACCAACATCTCCCTTGCTGGCATGCTTTGTACTTCGAGACTGCTATCCAATAAGGCACGTTGCTATTGAATTGCAGCTTTTAGCGCTGCCGCACCCAGTGAGCGGACAGGGAGGCGGAGCGATCCTGCGAGTAGAGGAAAGAAGAGGGGAAGCTTTCAAAACAGCAGAGCTGAGAAAAACAGAGAAAACAACTCTGTAATAGACAGAATCCACGGTCTTGTTTATAACCCACAAAGGTAAGAACAGATATTAATAAGTAGCCCGGAAATAGTTTCCAATAAACAGCGACGCATTTGCATGTCGTTGGCTGTAGTTTGTATTTATTTAACTCACATTTTGGGTGTTGTATTTGATCAAAATGTACCAGCACGGATTAGCGACTTGCGGTGCAAAGGGGCGTGTGTGCGGCAGACTTATTTTTTAATCATTTTTTTTATTATTATTATTGTTTATTTATTATTATGTTACGGGGAAATATAGTTTGCTACATTAATTCGTGGTAAAGCTAAATAGGGAGGATTTGGGGCCTTATGATGTTTCATCAGTGTTTTTGTTAAGGTTGCTGCAGTTCTTCCTCCGAGTTATGAAAAGACAAGTATTTATTTATTTTTTTTCCTGGTTGCATTTCTTACATATAATTACTAACGCGTCTCTATATAATGCTATGGCTAATGATTTTAAATTAATGCATACACGATTTATTCTCAGCAAATCCCTATTAATCCAGGTACATGCGTTGGCAGTGTGTAACAGTTAAGTATTAGAATAAATTACGGCGGGCTACGGTTTTCTTTTTTGTTGGCTGGTGGGGAAAAACAGCTTTGGGATGAAACGTTAAGAAGATATGAAGTGTGTCACTCAGAATAGAACAATACGATTCTTCTGCTGCTGGTGGTTTTGGACCCCAAGACCTGCTTTTTTTCTGCCTCCCTATTTTTTTGTAGTATTGTGTGACAGGCAGGATTTTTCAATCTTACTGTATTTATTTATTTTAGTTTAAAATAAGCTTTTTGTATGGTAAGGTGTACTGTATCACTTTAAAACCAAATGTTTAATAATTAAACACCCACAGGAACAGATACACTCACGTTTTGGCGTTTATCATTGAAACACAATTAAACTACACTGATTTAACACGTATATTTATTTTTCTTCCAATACTTACGAATTGGAAGAAATTTGTAATGCTTCACCTTGATCAAAAACGCATTCAAATAATTGTTTTATAGGTAGGTAATTATGAACACACACAAAACGCCAAAATAGCAGTCACAAAAGGAAATGACAGACAGCTCTATATATATATATATATATATATATATATATATATGCATTTACATTATATTTCATTGTATATAATTGTTTTCGGTCGGATATGTAAGCTTTAGACACAATTTTCTTCATTTAACAGTTAATTGCAGGCTATTTTAATGTAACTGTGTGGTGTTGTCTTGCTGTGCCATTTGTTAGTCAAACGAAAGTATTTACTTGTTGACGCGCCAGTGCCTTGTAAACGTTTACATGAACCACATAACCCCCTACCCCCGGTAAGTGAGCCGCTCAGAAAGCACACTGAGCTGAGTTTAAACGATTAACGCTCTGCTACACTAGAGCGCTGTGCGACTTTTAAAAATGGCGATTAATAATTCTTTATTAGCAAGTTGCGATGTTATTTTGGACGAAATGTCAAGAGATTATAGTCTATATATTGATTTACTAAATTCAGCTATCTCAACGATAAATGATAACATCGAACATATTTACCACCAGCCCTAAGAGAGGGTGTGCTGGACCAGCAACCAGCAATGCTGCTGTTGAGAATTTCGTCAAGGAGATTGTGCCCCGTTACACCGATTTTGAATTTGAATTCAAATCACATTTCCGAATGCAGAGGGACATATTTCAGGTATTGTAATGTAGAGAGTGACACGGGAATGAAACTTCAGTCCTGTCCCAGCCTGTCCTGTCAAGAATGTTCCTGTCCCATCCCATCCCATGAAAGTAATCATTTCCAATCCTGGCCCATCCTGTCCTGTCAAAAAAATCCCGTCCCATCCCATCTCGTGATAAACAGAGATCAACTATTATTTACACCCCAGGGAATTATGCACAGGAGAAAACAAAATTATGCAAGGACAAATACAAAATTATTTAACATTAAATCCTTTGTATTTGTTTATAAATTGAATTAAATATAACACTATTGTAACCTTGTTTAGAAATATGTACAGGTATTTTTTATTTATATAGCACACAGCACATTTGGCTTTATCATTCCTTGCACAAAAAAAGTGACCCATCAGTTGTAAATTTTTTAAAACTAAATGCAGTTGTTAAATAAGGACTTTTCAGCAAAATTACCCTGCTGTGAATTAGATGCTCACAAGTGCAAAAATATATATATATTAAACAAAAGTACTGTGCAATGTAACAAAAAAAAATATGTGCAGTTATATTGGGTAATTCTCATAGTATGAGAAGAAATTGGCGTACGAAAGGGTGGTCTGTTTTAGATAACGGTATGTTTGCAGCGGCACAAGTTAAGACCCAGTCACGACAACATCCAAGCGCTCCCGTTGTGTTGAAACACGTTGAAAGTGTACGCTGCATGTGCGATTTTCCCTGCGATGAAGCTTTTCTTTAAATGCTTCTGTGATTTGCAATGGTAAATTCTCTGGTCCAGAACAACGTTGCACGTTTTGCAAAAGAGTTTTCCGCCATCTTCAAAAACCTGTCCTGTTTTATTTGCAATGTGTGACTTGTATCGTGGCGTTTTCTGGCAAAATCGATCAATACTCCCTTCGCTCTCAGCGTGATCCGCCATTTATAACGGTCTTAAGGGTTATGCGGCAATGCTTGATCATACGTTTTATGCGTAAAATTACGCGGGCGAGTAATTGCGTAATTCCCTGGGGTGTAATTATTTGGAGGTACAGATATTTTCGTATCCATGTATAAAATCAGGGTTTATAGGGTTTTTCTTTAAACACTACCGGTGTACTACTAGTAAATTGTATTTAGTTTTAGTTTTTTCAAAAAAAAAACAAAAAAACAAAAAAAAAACAGTGCAAGCACAGGGTCTTTATAAGCACAATGTGCAATATAATGTAATATATAAATTCGGTAATATAAAAACAACTGTTTAGAGTTTTGTGCGGCGGTTTCAGTTTCTAAATCGGTTACTAAGCAACTCGGCTCAGAGATTTTAGTATGTCAATCCCTTACCAAAAAAATAAGCCTGCCGCAACCTGCTGTTGGCATATACTAGCAATATTGCTGCAACCCTCCCGTAACAGGTTGCAGCAAATTCACAATTTACCATGCAAATTAGGTTGCTGCAACCTTTCTCTTGCAACTAGTTGCAAAATGGTTGCAAAAACTGGTAGGTTGCAGCAACATTGCAGCAAACTCACAATTTATCATGCAAATTTGGTTGCTGCAACCTTTCTCTTGCAATCAGTTGCGAAAAGGTTGCAAAAACTGGTAGGTTGCAGTAATATTGCAGGAAACGTTTGTTCTGCTTTATTTATTAATTATATGGCTATCTTAAAAAAAAAAAAAAAAAGAAACACCACAAAAAGATCTGCAATGTATTTCTTTTATTTAATTTCTGTAGATCATAAATGAACATACACTTTACTGTATATACTGAAACACACATACTAAGATTACAAGATTATGCAAACCGAGATAAACAACACTTAACGGAGATAACAAGCTCATACGCTACTAATATATACACTATATACTAAAACATACTATCTCTATTTTGAGAATACATTATACTGAGATGAAGGCTACTGAAACACATACGCTGTACTAAAATTACAAGCTCACTGAACCGAGATACACGATACACTGAAATACTGTACATACTGTACTGAGATTACAAGCTCATACATTGAAACACACTCTATACTGAGAATACTTTACACACTCTATACTGAATACAAGCTCAGTGGAGGCTTTGAGTAAATTGTTGATGCTCATAACATCCATATATATATTGAATACATAAAGTCCTTGTGCAACTTCAAAATTTCTATAACTTTGGATGAATACATGACAGAAGGAAACTAGCATATAAGTATAATTCACAAAGTTTTGTTAATGTTGCGATAATGTTTTTTCATTTTGGCAACTAAATTCAACTCATTCTAAAATTGTGTTGAATGATTTATCATGTAAGATGATGTTTAGGTTGAAGCCTAGAAAATGTGTTAAAACCTTGTGAATGATGATTTCATATGCCGTTTAGTTTGCTTTTGTATCTTACGTACATCCAAAGTTATTTAGCATTAAAGTTGTACAAGGACTTTATGAACACCTGTAAAGTGTATACATCTCAGTACAGAGCGTATATTTCTCACTGTTTGTGTGTGTATATATATATACACACACACACACACACACACAGACGTGCTCAAATTTGTTGGTACCCTTACAGCTCATTGAAATAATGCTTCATTCCTCCTGAAAAGTGATGAAATGAAATTAAAAGCCATTTTATCATGTATACTTGCATGCCTTTGGTATGTCATAGAATAAAGCAAAGAAGCTGTGAAAAGAGATGAATTATTGCTTATTCTACAAAGATATTCTAAAATGGCCTGGACACATTTGTTGGTACCCCTTAGAAAAGATAATAAATAATTGGATTATAGTGATATTTCAAACTAATTAGTTTCTTTAATTAGTATCACACATGTCTCCAATCTTGTAATCAGTCATTCAGCCTATTTAAATGGAGAAAAGCCGTCACTGTGCTGTTTGGTATCATTGTGTGCACCACACTGAACATGGACCAGAGAAAGCAAAGGCGAGAGTTGTCTGAGGAGATCAGAAAGAAAATAATAGACAAGCATGGTAAAAGTAAAGGCTACAAGACCATCTCCAAGCAGCTTGATGTTCCTGTGACAACAGTTGCAAATATTATTAAGAAGTTTAAGGTCCATGGAACTGTAGCCAACCTCCCTGGGCGCGGCCGCAAGAGGAAAATCGACTCCAGATTGAACAGAAGGATAGTGCGAATGGTAGAAAAAGAACCAAGGATAACTGCCAAAGAGATACAAGCTGAACTCCCAAGGTGAAGGTACGTCAGTTTGTGATCGCATCATCCGTCGCTTTTTGAGCGAAAGTGGGCTCCATGGAAGAAGACCCAGGAGGACTCCACTTTTGAAAGAAAAACATAAAAAAGCCAGACTGGAATTTGCTAAAATGCATATTGACAAGCCACAATCCTTTAGGGAGAATGTCCTTTGGACAGATGAGTCAAAACTGGAGCTTTTTGGCAAGTCACATCAGCTCTATGTTCACAAACGAAAAAATGAAGCATTCAAAGAAAAGCACACCATACCTACAGTGAAACATGGAGGAGGCTTGGTTATGTTTTGGGGCTGCTTTGCTGCGCCTGGCACAGGGTGCCTTGAATCTGTGCAGGGCACAATGAAATCTCAAGACTATCAAGGCATTCTGAAGCGAAACGTACTGCCCAGTGTCAGAAAGCTCTGTCTCAGTCGCAGGTCATGGGTCCTCCAACAGGATAATGACCCAAAACACACAGCTAAAAGCACCCAAGAATGGATAAGAACAAAACATTGGACTATTCTGAAGTGGCCTTCTATGAGTCCTGATCTGAATCCTATCGAACATCTATGGAAAGATCTGAAACTTGCAGTCTGGAGAAGGCACCCATCAAACCTGAGACAGCTGGAGCAGTTTGCTCAGGAAGAGTGGGCCAAACTACCTGTTTACAGGTGCAGAAGTCTCATTGAGAGCTACAGAAAACGTTTGATTGCAGTGATTGCCTCTAAAGGTTGTGCAACAAAATATTACATTTTCATTTGTTTTCTTATTTACAATATTATGTTGAATAAAAAATCAAAAGCAAAGTCTGATTTTCTATTAAATATGGAATAAACAATGGTGGATGCCAATTACTTTTGTCAGTTTCAAGTTATTTCAGAGAAAATTATGCATTCTTTGTTTTTTGTGGAGGGGTATCAACAAATTTGAGCACGTCTGTATATGTGTGTGTGTATATATATGTGTGTGTGTATATGTATATATATATATATATATATATATATATATATATATATATATATTTATTAAATAAATAAGTGGGTGAATTATGTCTTAAACAAGACCACCCTTATTCAAGTTTACCATGGTGAATTTATCGTAGTCTTTTACTTTGGCTTTACCTTACTTTTAACATGGTTTCCTACTGTTTTAACATGAGTTCAGTGATCTTTTAATATACAGGACTGTAGTTAACCATTTCTTAGAAACATCTATTATGGAATATTCTGGTATTCCCATGGTACAGTACAATAAAGAACAGTGAAAGCATGTTGAAACCATAGGTAAAGTTAAATTAAAACCATGGTAAAAATGCAAAAACACAACTATGATAAACTTCAATAAGGGCAGGCTCCTTCTGTCATCCAAGTTTCTGATTTTGAAAATTTGTTTCAGTAAGGTGTTAGCTATCTTTCATTGAAGCATTTGTTAATTTCTGATCCACTCAGCCCAGTTTGTTAAAATTCACCCACTAATATTCATACACTGTATACAGAGATTGGTAGCACGCATTGATTCAGTCAAGCTTCTAAATACTACAACTCATGTGACTGATTACCGATCTCAGTATAGTGCAAGTATCTCAGTATACAGTGTATGCATCTCGGAGTACCTAAATCTCAGTAACCTCAAAGTGGCTCCTCCTACCATACGTTAAGATGTTTCAGCATCCTTCTGATTCTGTCTTTGAATATTTGTTGCAGCACGGCGATAGGTTACCATCTTTTTGAAGCATCTGTTTATTTCGGATCCACATAGCCTTAGGTTGTTCGAAGCATACACTATAAAAAAGGAATTTCTTACCGATATTGGTGCAGTATATGTGTAAACAAAACAAAAAATATTCTGTGCACTGGAATGCTTGAGTCTTCACAAAGGTGCTGACCAATATCAAGTAAGATAAATATGTGTAAGAACCTAGAGTAATGTAAGATCATGTTTGAAGAATAGCAGTCAATGCAACTTTAGTTATTGGTATGGCTTACATGTTTCCTCAGTCTAAGTCCTGCAGAGTTTGGGTTGTAGGGTTATCTTAATGAAAGAGTATACCAAGGTCTTTCATTGACATTGATGCACTGACACTGCCAAACATATCCCAATAAATCTTCATGTAGACTGTGAACAAATCTGACTTTTGTCTGTCAGAAACACTTACACTGTAGAGTAACAAAACATCTTTGTATTTCTCCTGGAGCACTGATATTCCTCCATGGAAAGAGCAGTCATCTGGCTGCATGAAAGCATCACATAGCAATTTCAACTGACACGTAGCTTTCTTCTCTTTTAAGTTTCCCTAAGGTAACTTTTAGCCAGGAAGTTGGTACAGCAAGAATAGATCCTTCTACAAAATACTGGTAATGGGAAGGCATATGTTCACCCAAAGGAATCATTTTTTAGAATAGATACAAGGAAAAAACAAACAAATCTAAAATAGTTTTACAAACATTACACCATATTATCAATATTTTAATCCTGAATTTTAAATGTAGGCCTATGCCATTTATGAAAATAAACTCAGTTACACTTGTCAATGACCATGCCTCTTGTTGGCTTGTACCAAGTTGCGCCTTCACTTTCTTTACTAGTTGAAGCGATTCCTAATATTAATTAAACACAGATGTAAATTAATTTGCTGAAATCAAAGACTAATTCTTTAGAGGTCTATTTTATGTAATATATGGATTTCTTTTCACCCATATCATTTTCATACTTTGTTTCTTTTGTAATGTACGTTGACTGTGAGATTTTATCAAAGATTTGTAACACATTGTGCATTTCAAGTTCCAGAGTAAAACTAAAAAGTGTGTTTGGTATGGCTCAAACTTCCCATCTTACATGAGTACATGTATGATCAATTCTTACAGTCTAAAGTTAGGATATCTTCCTGTCTGGTAGTGATGAAGCAATATATACCAGTTGATCCCCAATAGTAAAAGAAATTACTCAGGAGACCTGTCAGAGCACACATGAGGTTAATACATTTTTATAATGTAATCTCACAGGTAAGATAAAATGGCAACACAATGCATGAAAATGGCATGTGACAGAGAGCTTTGCAATATTTTAAAAATGGCAATCTTTGTTGGTTAGTACAAAATCCAGTATATATTATGTACTGCTGGAAGTGATTCTATCTTATTAATATGCTTTTAAATACATGTAAAATACTTTAAAGGGCTGTCATACAAGTACAGTGGTAACAAGTCTTCTTGATTTAGTACCAGTGCAAATGAGCTTGGCATTTATTTTACCCACAAAACATGTTTCTGCAATGGTGACTTGCAAGAAGGGCAAGATGTTGAGCTTTACAACAGAAAATATTTTTTTGTGGGGTGGGGAGTAAAATCAAATAATTGACACAGTAAATCAATGATAAATGATATTTCTGTGATCATTGTGGTTGCAATTCAAAATTGGAGGTAGTGGGAAGAATTACTAATTAATAATTACATTTTATGTAAAAAAGTTAGGGGATTCTAAGGGGTTATTTTGGTAATTAAAAGTTGAGGGAACTTTATAATTAGGACGTGAACAAAAACTATTATTAGGGGTGGGGTGTTGCTGTGTGGAAAAGTGATCAGTTGAGTAATCAATTGTGAGGGAGTAGGGGAGGTGGGATTTTTTTTTAAAATTAATACTATAAGGAACATGCTGTATAGCAGAAGGGGGTGAACTGGCTATTTGGTGCAGCTGGAAGGTCTTGTGTGTCATTCTGTGCAAATAATTGCTTTGCTAAGTTTTGTGCTGTAATTTTAAATCCACTTTTTTGGCAGATCGAATTCCTATAAAACCAAGTAGAAAAGTGAATTAGAACCAAATAAACTAGCATTCAAATCAATCAGCATTTTCTATTGTCGGGTTATGGTCTAAGAAACTAACAAATCCAGATGGGCTGACTTTTTTGTTCTAAACATTTATGTGTGCACTACTTTACTTCCTTGACAGGCACCTATGCTATAATATGGAAAATAAAAAACAAAAATGCAGAACATACATACATATGGGTCATGAGAACTCTGTTACAGAAAATGAAAAGCAGGGGGATACACCAAACGGATGCATTAAAAAAAAAAGTAGTCATTTTGAAATGTCGTTGGTTGAAAATATTCGAGGCTTCACTAAGGCGACCAGGTAGGCACGAGATTATGTGAATATAGTGGCACGAGACAAGGGGTACCTATATGAGCCCGCGCTTTCAGGTGTCATATAGGTATGCTTTTCAGTCAAGAAAAAGTTTGTATCAAAATACCTCTCTTTTTATTTATGTATTTATTTACAACTTACTATTGTATGTAGCCTATCCTTATTGCTTTGGATAAATTAGATATTTTGCTGTGACTAGACCGAATATCATATACTGTATGTGTCAGGTGTATTTCTGTAATTGATTTTAATTATGCTTGATGGTCAGCCCGAAAAAAATGGAATGAAGAGTAGAAAGATCGAACATGACAGGTACGCAGGAGAAGGTATACTGTGCTGTGAATGAGAGCATTTATAGATGTTTTTTTTTTTTCTGACATTAAAAAATAAAAAAGTTCCATGGATTAATGTGAATTTTCAGTATATTGAACGCTATGAGACCCTCTAAAGTATTAAGCGGTTATGATAATGGATGGATGGATTGAACGCTATGCAGTTCCAATAGATATGGCATTATTTATTTCAGTAGCCTATATGACAGCTGATTTTAATTAGTTTTGTAAATGTGTAAAATATAGAAATAGTTTGTTTAGATTATACAAACGGTGGTATTAGACATTCATAAAACTATAATCAATTTATAGAATGGGGGGGGGGGGGCTTTGACAATTAAGATAGTTACTAATCTTTTTTTATATGCTAGGTGTCATTAGGGATGACGGGAAAAGGAAAGCAGATAGCCTTAGCCGTGAGAGACCGCAGTCATACAAAATATATCACACACAATTAGGTGAACACCAGCATTTGGATAGTTGTTCATGGATGAATGGCGAGTGTAGAACTGTTTTATTTAGTTTAATGCTCTATGTGAGCTCTGTTATTTTTTTTTATTTTGGATGCAGTTGTAGCCTTTGTTGATTTGGTAAATCCCTGGTTATTTTGTATATCTATCAGTAGTAGGCCTATATAGTATACATTGAAGTCTGAAACAATTTTTTTTTTTTTTTTTTTTTTTGCTCAATTACATAATTATCACTAGGAGATCAACAAAACTTGCTACACTTGCGCATAATTTGCAATGCTGGTAATGTTGCATACAAATTATGGCTCCATTCCCCCAATTACCATCATATTTTATGGGGCAAAAATAGAACATTTGTTTACACAACATACTTTTATTTAAATCTCTACTAAAAATATTTTATAAAAATCTTCCTGCTAACATATAAACCAGAATCTTTGCAACCTTTCTGCTAACTTACAGCAAGGTTGCAATTACATGCAACCTTGCTGCTACCTAGGTAATTCCATTCTTGCAACCTTAACCAAGTCATAGAAATGATATACACTTGGTTTTTCTAACTTTATGAACATGTCCACATTCAGAAATGTAAAGCTAAGCTGGTTGAGAGCAAGAACATGGTAAAGTAATTGTTTAAAAAAAATAAAAAATTAAGCTACATCCCAAGGATACATTTTTAAGTGGTAGCGTCAGTGGACCCAGTAATGTAGACCTATTGGCCTCGCTTCACTCTTGTAATCTGATAGCCTACTGCTTTTGTCTGTGCCCACATTGGGTTAATTTATTTTTTTGCAGGCTCAGTAAGTAGCTTTTCTTTTCACAAAACCTGTTCTTTTTTATGTTGGCAAGCTAGCAGAGCTAGTATAGGAGAACTGCACCAGAACTGGGGTCTATTTAACTGTAGTGTCGCAAGAACGTCCAGCCCCTCTACCCCATCTTGAATTCAATTATGTAAACTAACTAACTAAAAAAGAATAGCCTTCACTGGACAGTAATTCACACTAAAACTGTGAAAACAAAATCAGTGATTACACTTTGGGATGAGGTGGCTAAGTATTACCTGCTTTAAGTCAGAATTAACCATGTTTTGAGGTGTACAGGATGTACTGTTTAATGTTCAATGCTTTTAAGAAAATACTAAGTGCCAATTTTTGTACTGAAGCGAAAAGCTTTGAAAGTCACCCTGTGGTTTCAGAATAATGGAACAACCACAGTTAGTGTCTACTGGATTGCTAATGTGATATTCTTGATTCGTGACTGGAATAACAATATTAACCATCTGAAGAAACTAAACAAACTTCTTGGCAAACTGCTAACTGGACCTGTGGTCCAAAAATGCACACAAATGTGTTTTCATCAAAGGAAAAGAATAGTTTAGGCCACAGACATGATTTATTGAAACATTGGTTCTTTCCTAAATCCTTAGTGTAAATGCAATTAGAATAGTGAATGTGAAATGTTTCATCTTTAAGATCTGAACCTGTGTGACTTTTCCAAATACAGTACACCCTTGCTGCAATGAACCTGTTGGTGTCCAATCCTTTTGTTCATTATATTGAGGGGTTTGTTATAGTGAAAGGACAATTCAAATGAACGATAAACTGTTGGAGTAAATTAATGAGATGATTGTGAATAAAAGTAGAATTGCATGTACCTGTTTGTTTCATGTATGCAGTATTCTGCCTTTGCTTTATCCAATTTGTTAAATAATTAAAATGCAGTATAAAAAGCAAATATTCCGAATTGAAGCTAAACTTTTATTCAAAATCAGGCTGACATGAATAGTTTCAAAGTGCACCAAATCTTAATCCAACATGCAAGAATCCCAAACTGAGATTTTTTTTATTCCTGATCAACCCAACATGAAAAGTTTGACATGAAAGAAAAGTTCATCAGATCCTCAAGTTTATTTATTTATTTATTTTTTTCTCTAAGCAATTTTGCTTTACGGCATGATTGTTGAACAAGCCAAAAAAGAGTGCTTTTTGACAACCCATATTCACGACAGATATGTCTGCATTACTTGATTTTTCAAACAATTGCTACAGTTTCCAGCTTTGTTGCAACATACAATGATTTTTGTTTTGGAGGCAGTTACACAGCGCGTTCTTAAGACAAGAGAGCTGACTTCACTGCAGTGGTGGCATCCTATGTGTACAGACCTGGATGTTGACATTGTGTGTATATTGTAACAAAAATCCTTAATGCTTAAGAATGAGCCTTCAGTTTAACTTGATCTTATTACACTAATAAATGATCAAAGACAATCTGCTAACAATTAACAGGTCACTGTGGGTCAGGACCTACGCTGCTAAAACTAATTACATTTTTAAAGGAATCTCGGGGTGGAACTATTCTGTCTCTGTTTTATTCGCTTCTCTCTTCACAACAACAACAAACCTCCCTGTCGCTGGTCTTTAGCCCCAGTTAGTCCCGCCTCGTCCCACTCCACGGCCAATCACCAGCAGCTCCTGTGATCAGTGCCTGTCTCCCATAGGCTGTTCGACCGATGTGAAACACAGCCCCTCCCTCCTGTCCTTGAAATCTGTAATCTGTCAACAGAAGGGGATATTAAAAATAAATAAATAAATAACAATAAATGGATTTCCTCATTGTGGCATCGATCCCTGAACAGTAGAGTTAATAATATAACAGCGTATTGGAGTCTGTGCATTTAATAGATTATGTAACATAAGATTTTCTCTATAGGTTAATCAACTAATGCCCATAAATTAACTGATCAAAAATTTGAATCGAGTGACCACACTAATTTCAATACCGTATACATCAGAATGTAATATAAAGAGTGTGTGTGTGTGTAGGTATGGTTTAAACGTTTAAACGTTGACACCCGCATTTAAACGTTCATAAAAATAATCCCAAAAGCACATTCCTAATTGTTGCAATCCTTCTTACACTTCAGTTTGAAACATGTGATAAGCTTTTTTTTTTCATTTCATACCGACATCTATAGCCCTGTAAATATAATATTAATTATTAAACATAATTAGAATGATCTAGGGTTGCAACGCAGGGTACATTTTGACCTTTGAAGGTTCGGAACACATTACTGAAGGATGGTTTGAACCTCCAATGGTACTCCTCACCATAGCTACTTGTTTGTTTGATTAAATCCTATTTTACAGGTAATTCATATAAATGGAATAAAACATTCACATGTAGTTTAAGAATATGTTATATAGAACAGTAATCATGTTTTTATAATTAATAAAAATACACATTGTTTATTTATATGTAATTGAGGCTGCTTGCGATCTATACAGTAAGCTTGCATTGCAGAAAGACAAAGCTTTATTTAACACTCACTGTTCCAAGCAGATTATCAGTCTCATTTTACTACTACAAAAAATATTAATATGAACTTTGTCTTGTCAAGTGACCCCGGAGATTGTGCCCCTGGACATTTAACAGTCGCTTGCACAGTTTGCATTCAACTTTTATTTTTGGTCATATGGGCATTTAACCAAAAAAATCTCAAACAGCAGAGGGGTTTCGAGACATTTCTTTCAATACAGCTTACGCTATACAGTGCTTTGCCATCGAGACGGAGGATGAAGAAATGAAAGGTTTGCCTCTGGATTACACAAGCTGGGTGGGGTAGGGGCAGATGGTGCTCAGTTTTAGAAATACAAATTGTTTTAAAATAGTTTTATATGTGTTAGCGTATATTTTGTATGTTTCAAACATATTCTACCATAGCACTTCTTTTACCCTGTCTTTGTACACTAGGTATTCAGTACATATTTTACTGAAGCACTACAACCGCTAAAGGTACCCCCCAACCCCACATTTTTTGATTTTATTATTTTTTTTAAATATCCCCTTCTGTTGATAAATTACATAATTATTTTCATAAGTGTACTGGTAAATTAAAGCCTAATACATAATTAATTTACACTTCTGCGTTCTCAATTAATATTGAAAAAAAAACTTAATTTTAAAATCGTGTTCTACATATTTACAGTCCCCATCTAGAGTGTTCTGTTTATTATGGATGTTTCCTTTTTACTGCATTCAGTAACTCCATCCACAATAATTCTGAATGTTTTCATTTCAAATGGTGAAGCATTGAACTTGTGTTTTTGTGGTACAGCAATTTTGTTTGGCATAATTATTTACATACCATGGTTTTCTCGTCCAGTTCTTCAAAAAAATTCCAAATGTGGCTTTGCCTCGTTCCTTTGTTTTAGAGATGCAGTTTTATTAAAAATATATAACAAATGTTTTTCTTACCCTGTGTGGACTGAACCATACCACGCCCACTACAGAGTGCACCAGTGAAGCGCCAGATCGACAGAGAATAAAACCCGCCCGTGTCAATCTTTCTGTTGCACCAATTAGAAAAAGCTACTTGGAGACAATTGCCAAACCCCTTCCTTTTTATAATATCCACCCTTACTGTGGCATTGCAGCAGTCGGACACGCAGTGGACTGCTGTATAGGATGATAAATGAATCAAATTAATACATTTAAAAATCAGCATTTGGTGAATTTTGTCACGTGACAGATACGTCTAGCATATTATTCAACGTTTAACGTTTAACTACTTCTTTTAGAGTTTTATATGTTATACATCCCTAAATCCAACTACAAACTGTGCACAAACCATTGACTGTAATTTTAGGTATTGGCTTGTACAGTCAAAATTGACGGTTTAAATAGTAAAATTTAACAAATGTACATTATACAGAATTAACTCAGTGAACAAAAACAGTAATAAACAACTTAGTTTCACACAGAAATCTAGCATTGTCAATTGTTTTGCATGCAAAAACACACACTTTGAAAGTTCTGCTGACACGCTTATCCCGAAAAACCTGAGTTTTTTTAAAGCCAATTGAACAATAACACATTTTTTGCATCTCACTCATTTATGAACTGACACTGTAAACACCTGCACTTCGTAGTTGTCAATGAATGAATGAACGATCCGTTTCCAGTCAGAGGTCCGTCACGTTAAATGACAGTGTTGAGTTGTCCACTTGTCTTTTTTAATAGTTTTTATCCTTTCGGTACTGTGGTGTTGAATAAAAAAAAAAAAATTTGAGGCAGGATGCATATTTTATATGAAGAGAATTCAGGACCATTCTGTCGAATTAAGCGAAGGTGTCGATATCCACCAGTCGAGTTAACCGAGGTTGACTGTATATGAATAAACGTATTTTGCTAAAAATCCCTGGTGAAAGATTAACTTCTAGAGTAACTTCATTTTTTTCTTCCCGCGAATGATTTAAACGTACAGTATTGGAAGTGTTTTGGGCCTGTAGTATTATATAAAAACAGCTTTCAAAAGTTCTAGTTTAAAGACCAGACTAAAACCTGATTCTTTGGACAAACTTGTGTTTTTGGCAAAAAAGAAGTATAATAGTATGTACAATTGCAGCCAAAAAAAAAAAAAAAACTTGATCAGAATGTTAAATATCATGGTATGTCCTATATCGTCTTGAACATGTAACATATCATGGTATCTTTTAGGTAAATTGCACAGCCAGCTGTTTTTGCAACCACTACACATGAGAGTTGTCACAAGGGAGGTAGCATGGCTACAATGCAGGATCTACAGGATGCAGTAATGCAACCAGTGTTCAATTTACATACTGTACTTATCATACTTTTTGAAATGTCAAATTTGCAATGTTTGACATGAAGTACTATGTTTAAAAAACAAAACAAAGCTGCTATACAGTATTTTTAAATAAGCTATTTATTCCCAAAACATTTAAAATGTCATTTTCAGACCTTCCTACATAATTGAATTTTGATAACTTGGACTTTTTTGTGTTGTAAACAGATGTGTCTTTGTTTGGTCTGGTCATGGCCTGCACGTGTGGACTTCAGCGACAAGCACCTTTATTGTAATGAAAATCGGTGATCTCTGTAGCCTGTGCTTCTGGCACAAAGATTTTTAAATGAAGCAATTCTTAAACAGAACTGCTTATGTTCTGTTCATTTTTGTTTTGTCCTGGAAATATGCAGTCTGTGTTGGGCCCCTTGTTGCATTGTTAGTCATGCTTGGTTTGGGTGGTTGCCTGTAATTCTGTCTGCAATGTAAGAACAGAGTAATGGACTTGCAGTGTAACACCCCAGTGGATGTTTCTTCATCTTATTGGCATGGTAATAAAACTGCACAGCTGTGCAGCGTTAAATTATCTGTAGATGGGAATCATGTTTACAGAAAAGCTTACAGTTAAAGTCTCAATTTAGCTTGATAGATGTCAAATGATATCATATTTAAATAGGTTGTATGTATTTATATGATATATGTAGGCTTGCTACTTTGATTATAATCGGTAAAGCTCTTTTAAACGTTGAATTTCCCAACAATATGAGTTTGACTGAAACACATTTATATAGGATAAACGTCAGTAAAACCACTCGTTTTTTATTTTCTTACCAAAAATAATAATTTAGAAATCCTCTCTAGTTTGTGTAGTTTTTATACTTGCTGTCTGTCCCGACTCCGTTCCCTTCTGAATGGCTAGGGCTCTCTGTCAGTCATCTCAGTGGTCTAATGGGCTACTATAGTTTCACTGTCAGTCCTTTCATCCCGTTCTGACAGATCTTGTTGACTGAAGCAGTGCTAGAATGCTCTCCTTCGTTTAAATAACTGTCAATCATCAAGACCTGCACCGACTGTGCGCTTTCATTTTACAGTCTACAGCACCTGTTATTCAAAGTGCCTACTTTTGAAATTAGCGGGTTAAGGTGTAGGTAAGCTTTTGCTATAGGTATATGGTGACAGTTACTAGTTTGATTTGAAAATGGGGAGCAAGAGGAAAACACTTAATGAATATTGTGCACAATACCCTGACCGATGGCTGAAGTCTCTGCGGCAGGATGAAGCGGGCCTGTCTGCCTTGCCTTCCAGTGACTCAGAGTCCAGCTGTGCTGAAGCAAGAGCAGGGCGTAGCTCAGACTCTGAATAAGTACAAGTTAGTTCTGTTCAACTATCTAATTTTGCATATTATTTTTACTTGTAAATGTATGCTTTAAAAGTCTGTAATACACTATTTGAGACAATTATTGAGGATAATCTTACAGCGATTTCAAAACTGCTGCATTCACGATTCACACACACTGTCCGCATAGGGGATTATGTGATCATGCCCAATGTTTGGCCAAATCTATAGCAAATGTTGTTATGGATGTTTGCTTTTTATTTCCATCAGTAACTCCACCCACAATAATTCTAAATGTTTTCATTTCACTGTGAAGCATTGAACTTGTGTGTTTGTGGTGCGGCAAGTTTGTTTGTCATAAATTATTTACATACCAAGGTTTTCTCATACTAAATACCAAGTACAAAATACTTCCAAACGTGGATTTTAAATATAGAACCAACTCAGAAAAAAACACTGGTCATTGGTCAGCACTTACAGATTTAACTAGTTGAAACTGAGTTGACCAGTTACCTGCATAAAATTCCAAAGAAGTAAGTGAACATGCCGATTTGGATGAACAATTAAATGAACTGGAAGACGGCAAAACAGACGGCATTGGGTGGGGGGTGGGGTTTAAAATTTAATCATGCAGATTTTTTTTTTTCTGTTTGGGCATTATAGGGTTAAAATCCAAAGTAATTATGCGAGTCGTCACAAATGGTATCATGTGGAGGTCGTTGGTAAATGTCATGAACCGAAGGGAAAACTCAGATCTAGTTTTGGGTATAAATTTAGTGCTGGGACGAACACAGGATTTTCATGTTTGGATATTCGCTCATAATTTTAAATATTCGTTCAGATATTTGTTCATTTTTCAAAGTAATAAAAGTCTTTATATTGCTCTGAACACCGGCAGAGACAGCATAGCAGCAGGGGCAGGGGGTGTGTGGCCGTGGCCCCTGTGTGTGTGCCTTTATTTTACAGCAAGACGCTACTCTATGTAACATGTTAAAATAGAAAAAAAGTAAAGAATACATTGTGTAGGCCTTACTTTACCCCAGTGAATTAACTACAAAACACAACATTTCAAGTTAAACGTTATTTTGTTTATTCCCAAAATAAATAGTACATAATGTTGACACAGCATTTTATTTTATTTTTCTTCACATTAAACAGTGGCCATAGACATGTTTTCATAAACTAATAACACAAGGTTTAGTTGTGCCCTTTTTGTAGCTGAACAAGCAAACGAAAACTGAAATTTAAACTTTAAAAACTTCAAATAAAACAAACGTGGAAATGGCACTGTAAAATGAAGGTGAAAAAAAAAAATCACTGTTTTGCTTCTCGTTTTACATTCCACATAACAAAGTCGCAATTAAAAAAAATATAATATCAGGGCTAGAAGTTAACTTTTTAAGGCAGTAGTGAGGATCTGCCTGGAAAGTAGGTAGCAAAATGGTCTTATTCGGTAGCGGTTTATTCGAATAATAATTTTATATATAAAAAATAAATTTAAAAAACAACTACCTACTAGAGGTGTGTGACGGGGTACACCCTGCCCCTGTATTATTTGAATGTTTTGTAGGATTATTATTATATTTGGGACGGTGGGAAAGCCATGTTTTTATTGTTTGTTTTTAATTTAAAAACCTGTGAGACTGTGGCTGGAGCCTCAACAAGATAATTGTTTTATTGATAATTAATTAAGGCTCCAGCCACTGCTTAAAAGAACCCGCTCCAGGCTAATCGGGAATTTTCCTTTTAGCCAGAGACGGGAGTACTATAGAGCGAGAGAATACACCCGAAGCAACTGCTACCGCTGTACCACACGGTATTTGTTTGTTAGTTTATTTTGGCCATCGAGCCCTTTTGTTTTGTGTTTTGCTTATATGATTTATTATTAAAAGCTGAGCGCAAACGCGTCTCGTTCCCGTACCCACCTTTGCTGCTTTTGTTTTTGTGTTGCTCCTTCCTGGTCCGTGACGTCACTTCAAACACTCTGCCACAAGGTGTAACGATTCATCAAAAAATTGATGCATCGCAATCTTTTATAAAACGATCCGATCCATGGATTATGTATCGCGATACAGCAATAAACATGCCACGTTATGTTTATTTGTAATCCGCCACATGTATTGATGTGCAAATAAAGAAAGGGATTAGTTTCTTTATCCAGTAGTTTAACGTAAATTGTAAGGGGAGGGATTGAACTTCACAGCCTGCTTTGTTTCTGAGGGCGGACACATTTTCAGGCAGTACACGGAAACAAAACGCATGACATAATAACTTTACAGCTTAGAAAGAAACGGGGACACACTGTAAATCTGATGTATTTGACTTCTAGTTGTATTAGAATATTTATTTTGTTTCGTGTTTTAATATGTATGTTTTTGCAACATTTATAAACATCAAGAAACGAGTGGATATAAGCATATACTGTTTCATGAACTTAATGTATCGGTACATTATTTTCCTTCTTGCAGTACTGATAATTGAATAAATAACTATTTATAAATATTTTAAGAAAATAAGTGAGAGAAGTGTCCCATTGTTGCTTAAAGACCCTGAGGATAAACGTGTCCTTGTAATCACTCATGTGAAACAATGTCTTAATTTGCCCAAATATCAATATTTTTTCAGCAAAACTTTCAGGAAGTATCAAGGTCCCTCAGGTCAGTAGTTGTGCAGTAGTTAATTTAAACGAGGTTTCTTTTTTGTTTTCTCTCCGTACTTGTTTGTATGCATTGGACCCTAAGAGGTGAATTTTGCTGTGACCCCTCAATTTCACGATTTCCGCAGACTCCTAATTATGAATAACAAAACTAGGTAAAAACAATATTAAATACTATTGATTAACAGCCAACTGAGGACAATGGGAATGTTCAATATCTATATGAAAAACCAGCACAAAGGTGGTCATCTGTAGGCTCTTAAGTTAACGATGACCAAAGTGGTCGCATCTTGGAGCACTGTTACTGTACACTGATGTATTTCTAAAACACAACTTCCTTAACCAAGGTTGCATTAGTTTTTCATTGCTCAGAAGTATCCTACACCAAATGTCATGCCTGTAAATACAGTGATTGACACTATCAATATTTTAAACAAAACTGCAAAAACAGAATCTTGCAAATTCCTCATTTTAGTTTGTGATTTTATACAAAAGGCCTATAGTAGAAGTTTCTTATTTTGTGTGCATACATCTGTCTGTTGCTGCTGCAGTGTTGGTAAAGATAAGTCTATATTAGCCCAACTAGTTTGGATTGGGAAGAGGTCATAAGCAGTTACAATATCTCAAAACTGTGTCAGTCTCTTGACACATTCAGAAAAGCATTACATTGTCCTTGGCTTGTCTCGTGACATTTGGCCAAACACTACGAGGGAGATAGGCCAACACTTTGTCAGTTTTAGTTTTTGTTTTAAAACCCTTTTGAGGTAGTATTTTTAAAGTTACGTTTTTTCATTGGAAAATATTTACTTTTAAAACTGAGTTTGAGTAACAATCAGTAAAACAGTTTCTTGCTTGCTTTTACTACAATACTACACACCAGAATTAAGTGGCTTTTTGCCATGTTCTTGTAGTTAAGTGGCATCCTGCCCAAATTGAATGTGGTTCTGAAAATGTAAGGCTTGGCCAAGGTAAATAGCCTACATCATTCCTTCATGAACCACTTATTGGGAAGCCTCAGGGGAATTCTTCCTATATATTCCACAGAAACTCGCAACTTAGAAGTTTGAAACATCTTAAGCAGTCAACCTTTCCAAATGTATCCCCGCCCCCGCCACAGTGAATGTACAGTGCCTCATGTTTCACACTTTGAAGTTTTAACATTTAGAGAACCACTTATTCAGGCATTTTTAAAATGTATAACTAGTAGGAGCACAGTTAATTTCTTTATTGTTGTTTTTTTTTTTTTTTTTTTTTTTTCTTGTCGGTACACTTCTTAATTACTCCCAAGTATTTCTGTGTGTTCTGCTCTCTGGGCTGTAACGAAGGGTACATTTTGACCTTCGAAGGTTCAGAACACATTACTGGACGTCACCATAGTTACTAGTTTATATTTGATTTGAAAATCCATTTTTCTTGCAGGTAATCCATATAAATGGAATAAAACATGTTTTAAAATACATTTAAATAGAACAGTAATCACGTTTTTATAATTTAAATAAAAACACATGTTTATGTATACTGAGTATCAACGTGTATCACTTATATTTGAGCATCAAATGAAAGATCACTTATATTTGGTCTGTTTTAGAGCAGGTGCAGTGACTTTTTTTATTGTGCTGATTAACAATTGACATCATGAAGGTGCTACAAAATGATCTGTTGATCTTGGGCAGGTGTTGTGACTCTTGGTCTCCGAGTTTGTGGTCTGTCATTGACAGAGTGTGTCTGGTTATAACGTCTCGCCAGGTTTGAAATTGCTGGCTGTGAGCACCCAAGACGGCAAGCTACAGTAAGCTGCCCTAGTCCAGCCACCAACATGCTGATTGCATGAAAGCACTGCTCTCTTGACAGATGTGGCATAGTAGTGTTTTTTTGTTTTTTTTTGTTTTTCTTTTATTGCTTTTATTCAAGCTTGCAATTCAACAGCTGAAATCACTCCATAACCAGTGTCCAATCAACTGTCTCGCTAATTAGGTGATTAAGTGCATATACTTCAGTCATAGTCAATGTCCATCATTTATATACATGATTTATTAAATGTGTTATAATAGTGAAGTTTCCTTTGATGCTCTGTATAATTGATTTTGCTTCTGATATATACAGTAAGCTTACATTGCAGCAGCACCTTATTGCAGTCAATTAAAATAACTGCAGCTGACTTGGGCAAAACAAAGCTTTATTTAACAGTTACTGTTCCAAGCAGTTTGTCAGTCACATTTGACTAATTTTAATGTGCTCATTTTTGAAAATTAAAATGATTAGTGTAAAAGTGTATTTTGTAATGTTTTATACTTTATTCTGCCATAGCACTTCTCTTTAAAATATCTTGTACACTAGGTATTCAGTACAGCTGCTATACATACATACATACATACCCCCCCCCCCCCCCCCCCACCACCACCACCAGTGATTTGCATTAATATATACCCTGCTCCAATGCACGGCAGCGGCCCCATATAAAGTTGCTACGTATACAATTTGGTAGTGGATTTTAATACAACTTTTGTACTATGCATTGTACAAATCAAAATATCGAATATTGCATCTGAGTGACGTTTATGTGTGTGATTTATAGTATTCGCACATTGTCAAACGGCCTTGTTTTCCCTGCAACAGCTGACCCTGCTTTGCTACAAAACTCATGCTGCATTTCATTATGGCAGCTTTACTCTTCAGTTACTGTACCTGCTTCTTTGGCTGAAGAGATATCTAATTGGGGAATCTGCTGCGCAATGAAATCATTCTTAAACTCTTGATGGTAAACAAAACTATTTAGACACTACAATTTGACTGGCAAAATATAATGTTGGTTTATTGGAGTTCACAAATAACTCGGCTTGGTATGGTAACCTTTTCACTTCCTTTTTGTTTAATTGTTGAGCTGTTTGCTGCATTACAAATTTACAGCCTTTAATTATTTTCTTTTTAAGTTTACAGGTTATTTTGTTTATGGCACGTGTGCAATACACAAACTTCATGTGTGTTTTTATATTTTGCTGTTCTATATTTCTTGAATGCAGCTGCTCATTTTAAGTTACATTTTTACACAACAGTACTCACACATTTGGTCACCTTCACAATTGTTGCAAGAAACTGGGGTTCCTGTATTCTGCTTGTGTTAATAGAGTACCTCTCTGCACTTCAAGCATTTGTATTCAATCAAATTGTTACCGTTCAGTTTATTAAAACATGATTGTGTGTTTTTTTTGTTTTTTTTTAAATATACAGACACATGTCCTGTAGCATTCATAAAAATTAACACATTTTTAGGCTATGCATTTTCTGTGTGGCAAATGTCAACTATGGTATTAATTGATGTTTTCGCAAGATGGGTATTCAGAACAGGAGAAACTCTTATCCCACAAAGCCATTGTATGAGGCCATAAAAAACAAAAACGTTTTTTTTTTATTTGCTACCCATCATTTTAACTACACAAATGTAAGATGGGGTTAGTATGAAACCCCCAGTATTGTTTTCAATGCATGAACCCAAAACACCTTTATACCACCAAACTCCAAACTTGTACTTCAGTAGATTTTTTAAATAATCCTACAGTAACATCCCAACATTAGTCAAGTTTATAGGAAAACAACAATTTTTTGAAAGTGGTAGAGACTATTTGTTTATTCTATAGTATGTGTGGTTCTCAGCACACTTAAAAAAAACCATTAACCGTAATGAAAAAGAAGGAAAGAGAGGGCTACTTAAGCATATCTGCGAATGCTGAGAATTGATTGCGAGCCTGGTGCCTTCCTCTGTTGCAGCTAATGGAAGCTTTGTCTTTTGACAGTAGTGCTCCAGTACATTAACAAATGTCCTAATGGACTGTCTGAGAGCACATTATGTCAGTTAATGTAGTTGTCTGATTTCGATTTTCTTTCTCTACCTCTCCACCCAAAAAGGAGCTCCGATCAGCCTGCTATGAATGGTGACTCAGGTGCAGGGGTGGTCACTTCCCCACCCCCAACCACCGCTCCCCACAAAGAGCGCTACTTCGACCGTGTGGACGAGAGCAGCGCCGAGTACCAACGCGAGAGGAACATGGCGCCTGACCTGCGGCAAGACTTTAACATGATGGAACAGCGGAAGAGGGTCTCCATGATACTCCAGAGTCCAGTGAGTAAACACTTTACTTTTTGGACTAAAAGTGAAAAAAAGAAATGCTTTAAAAGATTTCCATGAGCTGTTATTTGTTATGTCGTGCTGATGGTGGATTATTATAGAACATTTAATTGGTTAGCTTAGTTATTATTATTTATTTTTATTTATTTATTAAATATAATTTAGTTCGCTAAAACTTGCATTTCAATGCAAAACTTAACACTAAAGGTATTTTTTTTTTAAAGTTTTCTTTTTAACTTGTATCCCTCCATGATTTCTGGAATCATGGGAAAGTCATGTAATCAAGAAACACCGACTGCTTGTTGTTTGTAAAGGCTGTTGGTAGATCCAAGGGGTGTACAGTTAATGACCAATGCAATGTATTACACTGCAGCAAGAAGGCAAAATAAAATAAAACTAGTAACTCTTAATGCAGAATGCTACCAGTTAGTTGAGTGGACCCAAGTCCTATTGTATGTTGTGTACGAACATACACACAGAAGATGTTTGTGCAACTGGGACTGAAGTTTTCTATTCCTTTTTCACACATTCTTTAAACTATCAGTTGCATGATTCTAGCATCCAGAAAATCGGAGCTAAGCTTGTATAATTACCCAAGTCAAGAGCAGGCATTACAAGAAGTGTCGCTGTTTGCATGGCTCTATACATTTGCTAACTGTCTGTCTGATATAACGTTTGCACTATTCACTTAATGGCTCTTAATGTTTTAAACACCAAGTACTATTTGCAATGTGTGTATTTATTTAATAGTTATCCACACTCATACTGTAGGCAGTTAATTGGTCTTGACAAGGCAAACAATTATATTTTAAAACTTTGAAAGTAAAAGCAGACCACTTAATTTAAATACCTGCAGTGATGGACTCCACCTAGTGGTTCAGGAATGTTCATATACACCAAGTTACTGGCATAATGCAAACTCTTCCAGTTTTCTATTCCCGGGCCTCATGTTATTTGTGCCATATATTCCCTACGTGATACATTATTTGATCACATTTAGTTTAAGTTTGTTTAAAGAAATTACAAATTGCTGGATAATGAATGAATGCGGATATGTCATTTTCTTAATTTTAGAATAATTGTTACGGTAGTGTTATTACCACGTAAACTTTTTTTTTCTGGACTGCTCTGTAGAACATCCAATATTTCAATTTCTGATAGTGTGCCAAAAGTAATTTTCCCATGGGTCTAAACAAGATGACTTCTTTAGTCACCGATACAGATATTTTTATTTTTTATTTTAAGAAGATGGGCTTAGAAGCCAGTAGGATATTAACAGCAAGTTGATAGCATTGTTTTAGATTTGTCAGAGCGTGCGTTCAGTAGGTGAAATTATAAAAGCTTATATCCATGTACTGCATTTTTTGTAATAGGCGTTTTGCGAGGAGCTGGAGACGATGATCCAGGACCAGTTTAAGAAAGGAAAAAACCCCACCAGCCTGCTGGCACTGCAGCAGATTGCTGATTTCATGACAACAAACATGCCAAGCATGTATCCGGCTGCTCCACAGGGTGGGATGGCTGCTCTGAATATGAGTGAGTATGAGTGGCACAGTGAAGAGAACTGCTGACAAAAGCAATTTCCCAAGCAGTGTGAAATATATTCTTGTGCTGATTTATTACAGAATATTAAGTTGATCTCAACAGCACATTTTATTATACACTTTGCATGCACAATATATCGCATGTCAAGTAGTTTGTAGAATAATTGTTTAGGTCATCCGTTTTAGCAAATGTTCTCTTCCAGACAAAGCTAAAAGAAAAAATGGTACAATGCTGAAAATAACTGTGGCTAATTTAATTTAATGGTTTCAGTGGTTTGTATGTGTATCCATGCATGTATAACTTAGAATTTAATCCTTTTCAAGGGTTGTAATACTATTTCCAAGGTAACTTTTTTCTCCCCATGCTAAAAGTAGAAACTTGTAATGCAGAAGTATTTAGTTTAGTTTAATCTCTTGTTAAAATTGTAATGATCTATGACCATGAGTTGTAAATCTTAATGGGCGATGCAAAGTCCACATAATGTTATATTTACGGTTGTGGGTGTGTGTTGTATTCAAATCAATGAAAGTTGTACGGTATGTGTTTTGTGCAGTCTCTAATTCTGCCAGTGCATTCTCTGCTCAGGTCTTGGAATGGTGACCCCAGTGAATGACCTTCGTGGGTCAGACTCCATTGCCTACGAGAAGGGAGAGAAGCTACTTCGCTGTAAACTGGCAGCTTTCTACAGGTTGACAGACCTGTTCAGCTGGTCACAGCTGATCTACAACCACTTGACAGTAAGTCATGTTTTAAACATTCAGTCTTAAATTCTGAGATAATAGTTACAGCAGATGTATAATGAATTTTAAAATCTCTGCTAACCAAAACATTTGTGGTATGGGTGCAAAGGGAGGTTAATCATGTTAAGTGTAATATATGTTGGCTAATAGAATTGAAAACTCAACACAACATAATTTAGCATCTTTTGTGATTTCACCAGTAATGTAGTATGTTTCCTTTACACCAAAAAGGTATTTTTTTTTTTTTTTTTAATTGTCTCTCTCTCTCTCTGTCTCTCTCTCTCTCTCTCTCTCTCTGTCTGTCTGTCTATCTCTATCTATCCTGACTTGCAATATGTATATAATATGCAATATATATATATATATATATATATATATATATATATATATATATATATATATATATATATATATATATATATATATATATATATATATATATAAATAAATACATTTTAATGGTGAAATAATTGTGACCTTTGAAATTTGGTTATAGTATTAATAGAGGAGGAAGTCTAATAAGAGATAAGACAAAGCAAGGCATTTCCTTATTGGTAGAACTCTTAAGATTGATTACAATGATTGTAAAGGATCTAGTGGTGAATTTGAATGAATTTATCTACTGCAGCTTTAATTGGCACAAATGCTGCCTCTAGTAAATGAGTATTGAAATACTTTCTATGGAGAACATGATGGCCACCTGGGATCAGAGCCAGAGAAGGATAAATGTTGTAAACCTGTCATGCTGATAGGATACATTAATTACAATGAAAAGAAAAAAAATGTTTTTAAACTTCAGAAAGAGTATGTATATAAGTTTTAAAATGTAAAATTAGACAATGTATTTGTGTTAATGTACACAATTTTAATTTTTATATGGTTCAAAGTTAAGTTGAACTGGCTTTCAGTCTTTTCACTTTCATTTGAAGTAGGAGGCTAGAAATCCCAAGTAGAAGGCAGGGGGGTATGCGGGTCCTCCCCCAGCGCAGGTGCAGGGGGGTATGGGGGTCCTCCCCCAGCATGGGTGCAGGGGGGTATGCGGGTTCTCCCCCAGCGCGGGTGCAGGGGGGTATGGGGTTTCTCCCCCAGCGCGGGTGCAGGGGGGTATGGGGTTTCTCCCCCAGCGCGGGTGCAGGGGGGTATGGGGGTCCTCCCCCAGCATGGGTGCAGGGGGGTATGGGGGTCCTCCCCCAGCATGGGTGCAGGGGGGGTATGGGGTTTCTCCCCCAGCGCGGGTGGAGGGGGGTATGGGGTTTCTCCCCCAGCGCGGGTGGAGGGGGGTATGGGGTTTCTCCCCCAGCGCGGGTGGAGGGGGGGTATGGGGTTTCTCCCCCAGCGCGGGTGGAGGGGGGTATGGGGTTTCTCCCCCAGCGCGGGTGCAGGGGGGTATGGGGTTTCTCCCCCAGCGCGGGTGCAGGGGGGTATGGGGTTTCTCCCCCAGCGCGGGTGCAGGGGGGTATGGGGTTTCTCCCCCAGCGCGGGTGCAGGGGGGTATGCCGGTTCTCCCCCAGCGCGGGTGCAGGGGGGTATGGGGTTTCTCCCCCAGCGCGGGTGCAGGGGGGTATGGGGTTTCTCCCCCAGCGCGGGTGCAGGGGGGTATGGGGTTTCTCCCCCAGCGCGGGTGGAGGGGGGTATGGGGTTTCTCCCCCAGCGCGGGTGGAGGGGGGTATGCCGGTTCTCCCCCAGAGCGGGTGCAGGGGGGTATGGGGTTTCTCCCCCAGCGCGGGTGCAGGGGGGTATGCCGGTTTCTCCCCCAGCGCGGGTGCAGGGGGGTATGGGGTTTCTCCCCCAGCGCGGGTGCAGGGGGGTATGGGGTTTCTCCCCCAGCGCGGGTGGAGGGGGGTATGGGGTTTCTCCCCCAGCGCGGGTGGAGGGGGGTATGGGGTTTCTCCCCCAGCGCGGGTGGAGGGGGAATGGGGTTTCTCCCCCAGCGCGGGTGGAGGGGGGTATGGGGTTTCTCCCCCAGCGCGGGTGGAGGGGGGTATGGGGTTTCTCCCCCAGCGCGGGTGGAGGGGGGTATGGGGTTTCTCCCCCAGCGCGGGTGCAGGGGGGTATGGGGGTCCTCCCCCAGCGCGGGTGCAGGGGGCAACGCCCCCCCACCGAAAAAGAATCACAGGGTTTTGCAGGGGTCTAAATCCTGCATATCCTGAGCCTAAATGTGCCTTAAGTGTATAACTTTGTTTATTTATTTATTATTATTTTAGGCGTTGAGATTTAAAGAGCAAGTAAATGTTACTTGTCAATGAAAAGTAATTACATAATAATTTCTGTTCGGTTTTGCAATAATTACACACAGAAAAAAGTGGTGAAAGAATGACAGAACCAGACACCAATGAAACAGAGAAATTATATTTCACAAAAACAAACAATAGATACAATAATACTAAGTGAGACAGAAGAGAAAAATGAAGCAATTTCTGAATTAGATAAGAAGCAGTATTAATTGGTAGTACATTTGAATACAGAAAAGGTAAGCCATAAGCTGTATTTTGTTTTCTATTTTTTCATGTATTCCTTTTTTTCCTTTGCATAAAAAAATACACATTAAGTTTCTAAAAATATTCATGGAAGCAACCAGTCCTTAGATTTATTTTTAGTTTTCTAAGATTCTGAGTGTACATACTTTCCCATGTCGCTGTTTCTCATTAACTACCGAGTCTGAAAATGCACAAGTACATTAATAAATACATTTTTAAAAATGTGCTTGCAAGAACTGCGATTTCAAACACTGTTGATTTTACGGTTTTCAGAAGTTCATTTCTGTTGCATTTTCTATAAACATTTAAATCAATTTCTACGTAAGTTGTATTTTTTCTTTTGTTTTTAATATTTTTTTTTAATTCTGTTAACTGTTGCATGATTAAAATAAATACAAATAACAATAAAATAATGTATTGGCATTTACTTGAACAACATAGCTTGAAAGTAGAAGTCCAGTACATAAGTATCAAATCACTTTAGTGTACAAATTACACATACAAATGATTTATTAAGTTCGATTCTATACACTGTATTTAAGACTTTCAATGTAATACTGTTGTAGCTCAATTTTGCCAGAACGTGTCTCCACGAGAGGCACTCGGATCGATGAGCCAACTCTACAGCTGGTGATTGTGTAGGAGTATAACGTTTCAAAGTATTTAAGCATTACATTTCGCGTGAAAATACCCTCCCTCCCCCACTGTTGCTCTTGCCTAATATACAAAGAAAATACGGCTGTGTTTTGGGAAGACATGGAAAGTGTGACATCAACAGAGGAGGAAGAGATTCGTACTGAACATAAGTTTGAACACACATTTCCATTGACTTGAACTTCTTAAAAAGGGAATTTAGATAGATAATCACAGTATGTGTTTATGCGTATTTGTACATGGGTGTGTGTGTGGGTGTACTTTTTATCTACATTTTGTCAACTGTCAATAATATTAGTTGACCACAGTTATACACAACTGATTATGCAGCAACATATCTGACCGGTACATCTTGTAGCTCATAGAGTGATATTTTTTGTTTAAAGACTGAATACTCAAAACAAAGCACTTAAAAATAAAATAAATCCGGCAAAATCATCAATTGCGCAATGTGAATATCGTTTCCTGAATTAATTGTACATGCTACGATTCAGGTCGATCTTCTAAGTCAATGCGTAAGACATTTTACAATGCTATAACATATACTCACTGTATTTCGTACACTTTGAGTAAAAAAAGACAATCTTACATAGAAAATACAGGTTGTTTACAATGTTATAACTGCTGTATGGTTACTGACTCAGGTATATGATTGTACAGTTTGGCCTTCACCACCAATATCGCTTGTACGCTCGAAACTGATTGGTCCATTCACGGTGTCCATGGAAACATAAGCCAGGAAACGAAATGCCCTCACAGAAGGAATGTTTTACTCGACTTACATACGTAATGAATTGTGGAAATTGCAGCTATTTTACTGTAACAAAATAAACATTTTGAATACTATTCAGTGGAACATACGAGCACTATAAAAACTAGTTGGTGTGTGTTGTTGTTGTTGTTGTTGTTGTTGTTGTGTGTGTTTTTCTTTTTTTTCTCTTTTTGAAATACTTATTTTAGGCAGCTCATCTGGCAAAGTAGATGGCAATTTAGCCGGCCACTGGCTGGAAATTAGAAGGCTGGGTTTTAACTAAGGGATAGCACACGACATGGCGTGGGTTGTGTTGTGTTGTTGCATTAACATACGGCTGTGGTTGGGTTGGAGACACGAAGCAAAAAACGAAGCCTTCATACCAACAAAGCCGTATGTTAATGCAACACAACCCACACTGTGACGCTCCCGGGGTGGTGGATGGGGAAATTTGCTTCTCCTCATCGTGCATCAGTAAACCCTACTGGCCAGACACTGAGCACATTCAGAGTGGATAAAAAGCAGGGCTGATCTCTGTTTTTCAGGATCGGTAGCCCGTCGGTCTTAGACACTTTTTTGCAAGGATGGACTCAGTCCACCCACTATTGTTGGTGAAACACCATTTTTTAGACTCTTCGTTGTTATTTATCTTGAGTAGTAGCCTATTTTATTTCTCACCAATACTTAATCATTTAATGTTCACAACACAACTTTTGCTTTTATTGCGTCTGCGTGTGCACTCTAGCTAAACAGCAACTCGAGTTGTACTGAAGTTGACAAACGGCACCAGGCACTAAAATTGACATGACAACCGGTAGAGGGCGATTTTCATTTAATTATCATGTGTTGATTCAGCTTGACATTTCTAAAATATACTAAGTGAAAATTAGTATAACAGCTGGCCTTGTTTTTTTCCCTTCCAAAAATGACAAACCAAACAGACTGGGGGGGGGGGGGAAATTGGCTCCAGAACAGGCACCGTCTCCTTAATTGATACTGCATTCCTAGCAAGATCTCTGGATTTGATGAAAATAAGACAATACACACCTTTATTTTATTGCATACATTTTGTCGTTGTTTTTTATTTGTGACCTGCTATTTTGTCTTTTTTTTTTTTTTAATTTGTCTTTTTCTTTAAAATTGTATGCATATAACTTAATACGATGGCTATGTGCTTTATTGTGTGTTGTATAGGTGTAATTTGCAATGTATTTTGGTAGGCTCCAGGTGTGTGTTTTTTGTGTACTTCTAGGGTGTTCTTTTGATTTTTATTATTTGCTAAAAGCGTTTATTTTCGGAAATTAAAAAGAAACGGCATTCAAATACAGTAGGCTACAGTAACTTTCGGTTTCTATAAAATAAGTGTGTAGAATCTCACTTAAGCAACGCATAAACCTTCAACATATTACATGTAGGCTTAATGTTAGACTAATACATATAATGTAACTTAATAGTAGACGTGCACCTTTAAGATTCAGGTAGTGCAGGAGTGCAGTCCAGTCCCATTAGATAGGCTAATGCACAGCAGATGGTGATTGAGGAGCTGAATCAGTGTTGAATCTCGCTGTCGAAACAAGATGTGAGAACTGGCTGTCCTTCACGTCACTCCAACATTAGTGATGTGGATTTATTTAATTTGTGTTTGTTTATTATGTTTAGAAAGGCATTGGGTATTGGCATGAGTCCTGCTTGAGATGGGTGATTTTTATTTGTTTTTAACCTTTGTACAAGTTTTGTTCTTTTAACGTTTAAGCCAGTGTTTAAAATGAATGATTTAAAACATCAAATTAAGGCATAAAACCCCTCATAAAACCAAATTAGTTTACATGAAGACATTCTGATAGTACTGTATTAAAATGTTTCAAACCTTCCTGCTCTGATCCTCTTTAAACGTGTTAATCATGTTTTATTTTGTGTGTTTTAATATTTTGTTATATTAGAATATTGAAGATTTTGAAGAATATTCTATCTGGTTTAATCTGGTTTAGCATGCAGCAATGATATTTCTTCGATTGGATGTCTGCTATTGGTGTGTAGGCTATATTGTGGTCATTTTGAGAATTGTCTTATTTGAAAGAACCAAGTTCCTTTGCTATTCTATTGTGACTGACTGGCACAGCTGTCCTTTGACACAGCACATTTTGAAAGATGTCCTGCAGTTAGGAGATGTGAATAATCAGATTATTTTCCAAATGGTTTATGCGGGTACATCTGGAATTAACATTTTTGAAAATCCAGTATTGCACCGATAGCCTTGCAGCCAAATAATATTTCTCAAAAACAGGCTAGGATAGCCCTTCTAGTTTAGTGAGCGAGAGTCTTTATTCTGGGCTGGGAACCTTCCATACAAAATCTGTGATATGCTGGCTTTTTTTCACTTTACAGACCAACATCCTAACGCATTCATATATATTGACACGTGTTGTGTATGGAAATGGTGCATCTTAACCACGCAAATCATGTTTGGACCCAAACACTTCCTAATACACGTGTCTCTCTAGTTGCTGTAGCTTAAACTGGGCACTGCGGCCATAATGGCTGTGAATAGACGTACATTTTGAGAGGCATTGAGGTGACTGATAAGAACACCCACAGCAATTGTAGCATGGCCACCGTTAATTTTGAGCACAGTGGTTACATTGTCTGTTTGTGTGTGTGTGGTTTAGGATATTGATGCCAGTGTAGGATTACAGCAAGCTGCAGTGTTTTCCATAGTTATATTTGGCCTTGATATAAAGTTTTTTGGAGTACACATTCTGCACGCTTGCTTTGCCAATATTTCCTCTTCTCAAATTACTACAGTAAATGTGATTTACAAGTCTTTACTTATGTCTCTACTTTCGCATCCCTTTGTCATTTGAATTTTAAAGAATATAAAAAGAATATCTGCTTGTTTTCCTGCTTCAAGTCAAAGAATACAGCTATGGCCAAAAATTTGGCTTTACCCTAGAATTATCTAATTGCTGTTTTTAGTTTTCCTTATAGTTAACGAAAAACTGACAAATTGAATAGTGACATTTGAAATCTAACATGAAAACACAGGATTTGGAGTTTTAAAGAACAGCTAGTTTTACTTTTCATTAACATGTTACAGAGAGAGAAAAAAAAAAAAAAAAAAACGTACCAGCACAGTCGGAGCTACAATCTTTATTTATAAAATGTAATGTTTGGATGCTGGACGCCAATTGGCTGTTGAGGATTTTTTACCGTAGAGTTAGTGCTCGCCGGAACTTATTTATCAGTACATATTAAACATATTAAACTCGCAATAAATATACACATTGTTGAGAGAGGTCTTTTTAAAGTTTGTTAGGGATGTGAAATTACTGCTGTCTGTTTCTGGTCATCTTGCCAGGACATTCTGGTAAAAGAGGCCTCAGTCTCAATGTTTTTTTTCCTGGTTAAAGAATTATTATTATTATTATTATTATTATTATTATTTTTTTTATTTTTTTTTTTTTTTTTTTTTCCCTTAGCAGATGCCCTTATAATCAATGAATGAATAATAAATAAAAAGAATAACTTGAAATGCTATATTATGGCCCTATTTAACAGTTGTTGTAGGCAAATTGTAAAATCAATGCATCATAAAAGCTGTTTGTGATGTGCAGACTAAAAAGCACTACATTTTTGAGGTTGCTTTTATTTATTTATTCAATTTCCCAGGGTTTGTAAAGTGCTTTAATATCCTGTATATGGGGGGAAAAAGGCAGTGTTATATGCAAAATATAGTGATTATTATAGGTTAGGGTTTTTTTGATCGTGTGTTTTTTTTTTTTTTTTATTTATTTATTTATTTATTTATTTATTTATTTATTTATTTTATTTTATTGCACTGAAAAATGCATCGATTTTAATCATTATCTTCTGTTACCCAATATGATACATTTGTGGATCTCTGGACTCATAAAAAACAATAGTTGTGCATTGCAGCAGAAAGCGTCTATCTGCCGCCGTGAGGTGTAAAGGTCCTTTCACAACAAGCGCGTCACGTCAAAGCTTCGGCGTAACATTAATTTTTTAGATTGCTGTACATATGGAGGCTTTCACACCAGTCATGTACCATACATGTACGGCATCTACCAAATACTGTGTTAATATTTCTCTGTGGGCTTCTTGCATAATTTTACTTATTTAACCAATGTATATAGAAAATATACATCAATATGGCTAATTTTTTTTTAATAACATGTTGAAACCATATATTAATAATGAGACATTCAGATTGTGAATGGTTGTTTCTGAGTAGGTTACAGTACTGTAAAATAAAATCCACAAACAAGAGAGTTGAAAGGAAGGCACCAACAGTGTCCAAGAAACAGGTTTGAAAAATGTTTTCTGCTACATAAGATGGTTCTTTTTATTTTATTATAATTTTTTTACTTACATTCTTATAGGACTCTTTTTTATTCATTTTTTTATAGGCAATAACTACTTGCATGTGCATTGCTTTGAGTGGACAGTGTAATCGGACTTTGTGTAATGTTTTGTGTTCTGACAACTAAAACATTTTGTGACCCGTCACTGACAGACAGCAGTTTTTCCTTGCAGAAACTGATACAGTAACAAAGAGTCATTGCTGCCTGTGTGTCAAATGTGAAACTTTCAACAGCATAGAAGTACGGTAAAGAAAAACTTCTCTGCAGTGTGGCAAAGATAACACCACTCGAAACGACTAATGCTATAATGTATACTAAATACATTTATTTTTTCTACTGAAACTGTTCAACAGCAGATTTTTTTTAATCGCAATTTAAAACTTGCATGAACTATTTTCTAGTTTCATTGTTTATAATATATTTTGAAATTTGTAAAACTACCAAACAAACTTCCATTTGGTTGCATTATTTGCTTTTTTCATAAACAAGTTGGCAATAGAAATGTTATAGATTTGATTTATTCAGATGATTATCGTGATCATTTACAGATGATAATCGCTAACTGAAAATGTCATTATCGTCCAACACTAGTAAAACATGCACTATGTGTACCGTCACTGCAACATTCCATTTCCACTCCAATCATTAGATGTAGTAGCTGTACGAAAACTTTTACACCTATTGTGAAATAACTGAAGCTCTAAAAATCCATTTTAAGTTTAAGGATCTATAAATATTTGACTTGTAACAAGAATCGGGGGTTAACAAATTTGTTATGAGAGTGACGTGTTCCAAGGACAAAACTCCTCTTTTTAATTTTTTTATTTTTTTCCTCCCCACGGTATGGGCTTGGCTTCAGATTCTCTGGAAACAATAAGCAAACATGAACAATGTGTTTTTATTGTATTTGTTCAGTGGTCAGCCTTTTGTAACTTCACTATCTGCTTTCACAAATTGCTTTTTTTTTTTTTTTTTTTTTGTCATGCTTCAGACATGCTCATTCGTCAAGCCCTGGGCTTTGTTTCTAGGCATACAAAACAGGCAAATAAGCCAACTTGTTAATAAATGGTCAGGTAAACTCATTAATACTGAACATTTATATTATGTCTGTTGACCAAGGTTGTAGACACTGAAAAGCAAATGGTTTTCCTGGTTATCATGGAAACCAAAAAAAAAAAAAAAAAACTTTAATGTGTTTGCTACATCAATTCAATTACAAGTTTTCTGGTATGTGGGGGTCAGATAAAGCAAAAAAAGTGCTAGCTATAAATAAATAACCTTACTTTAGGGTGTACTAGAAGCTTAAAAAGCCTAGGATTATTGAAAATGTGTATCTCTGCTGCCTTGCCCTGAGTTTGTACTGTAGAATGACATCAAGTAAAACCTTGTTCAGACTAAACAAACATTGCTGCCTGTTGCTGCATTGCAGAGATATTTAATGACTGTTTTATTGGATTGCCATTTAATATGGACAGATCTAGTTGAAGGGTTCTGGAGTTCAATTCTCCAACATTTAACAGCATAATGCAGCATTTGCACAAAGATGGCTTCCTGCAAATCGGTTAGCAGTGTTTCTTTTCCACAGTAACAAAAGTAGACTACTGACACTACATAGCCCCTGTACAATAAATTAAAATACTCCCAAGTGGAAATATAAGTCTATCATAATATTGTCTGTGCAATCATTTTTAATAAAGCAAGATTTGGATTTTGAATATTTCATTGCAGTTTTATTAACAAGAAATCCAGTACCCTCCATACGGTCGGTAGAAAGCCTTAAAGTGTTTTAATAAAGAATCTTGCTCTCCCTTTGTGTGTGTGTGATTTATATTTATATATATATATATATATATATATATATATATATATATATATATATATATATATATATATATATATATATAATATATAATATATATATATATATATATATATATATATATATATATATATATATATATATATATATATATAATAAAAACAGGTGGAGCATATGTTGTAGGAATAAAGTAACCTTGACCTTGTTATAGATACAGATGTAGCTAATTAAATGCATAAGACTTTTTTTTTTTTTTTTTTGTTAAATAATTAATTAAATGTTCTGCTATGGGAGTTCTCTCCCTTGCTCTCTGACTGATTGTGTGTCCACGGCTCGGTCCACATTCCATTCCTGATAATGTACATCTGTTAGGATCAGTGCTTCAGATAAGATTTTGGGACATTGAGTCATTTACTCTCCAATTTAAACACTGTCGGTCAATTGCAACGAACCAAAAGCAGCATACTAACTGGGGATGATCCTGTGGTTAGTACGAAGGACGGTAATAAACTAGTACGCAAGTTAATACCAACTGCAACAAACTAAGCAGCTCAAGATAGTCCCCAGCTGCGTATTAAAATGTATTATTTCTTAGCGGACGCCCTTATCTAGGGCGACTTAAAATTGTTAGAAGATATCACATTATACACATCTTATTATTATAATATATATTATTTTTTTTTTTTTTTTTTTTTTACACAGTTACCCATTTATACAGATGGGTTCTTACTGGAGCAATCTAGGTAAAGTACCTTGCTCAAGGGTACAGCAGCAGTGTCCCCCACCTGGGATTGAACCCTCCGGTCAAGAGTCCAGAGCCCTAACCACTACTCCACAATGTTCTCAATTGCAACAAACCCAAAGTAACTGCTGTTGCCCTCTAGAGTATACTGAAACACGTTAAGTTAGTCCAGCGATTCAGTAGACTAAAGACTTGTGGTGTCGTACTAACTGGAACAAATATGAAAAATCCCAAAATGTGTATTGCCAACTTTTATGAAACTGAACTATTTATTCATAGACAAAAATTATATAAAGTGATTTGAAATCTTCTGTGTGGGGGGTGGGGGGACATATGTCAAAACATTTGCAAAAAAAACAGTTTTCATCCTTATTCAACTTAACCTAGACCTATTTTATAAAAAATAATAATAAATAATTCCAGTACGACTTTCCTGTGTCTCTACTTTCAGCGTCTTCCACAGATTTAAAAAATGTGCTGCTGTATCTGGCTGCCTCTCGGGGAAGGCAGCATTAAATCTGCTTGCAGTGTATTCCACAGTTTCAATAAAATCTTTTATGCACTCTATGAAAGTTTTTGCTCCATTGTATAATTTAGCACACGACTACTGGCCATGATTGCAGCCTTCTGGATGTACTGAGAAATTAAGCTTTTATAGGCTATACCTGAAATGTGTTATTGGCATTTCTGATTCGATTTACACCTTTTTATCTATAAAATTATTTAGTCTATAATTAGGGCCTTTGATTTGTAGTTTTAACCGATTAAAACACTCCCGATACAAAAAATAAAAAAAATAAATCAGTGGATAGCCAATAAACACCGGAAAAACTGTGGAAATGGTTAATCAATTCACGTTGACTTTACCCTTTTCACATTAAAAAATAAAACCTACTACAAAAATAATAATAAATACATTTCCCAATGCAGCTGGGCAATGTCCCGCCTTCCTGATTTCCTGACATCTGTCATTGATTTGTTCTCAATACTTTAAATCCAGCCCAACTACTGAATGACAGCACATTGCTACATTTCTATTGGAGACTCAGCTTGCAAGATTTAAAACGAGATTCCAATCAGGATGGAGGCGTGTTAGCGGAATTTCAAGCAGTATTACAGTTAAAATACTGAGGATTTAAAACAGAATTGTGGCGAAATGTAAAAAAATGCCAAAAACCCCAGAAGAATGTGCCGGTGACCATAGGGATTTCGTTGTGAAAGACAGCAAAGGAAAGAAGGTACAACTTAAGTGTGCAAGTACTGTCGAGTTACTACTATACATATTTTGAAAGAAAAAAAAAAAATGTTCAAGCATTTTGGAAAGTAACCAAAAACACAAATTTCATACAGAATATCAAAAACGAAAGCCCAGAAAAAAAAAAAAAAAAAGATTTGCATAAAACTCAAGAATAACTAAAAATAAGCACCGAAAAATACAATTGATAATACCCGAAAAAAGAAGCCCTATCTAGAATACATCTTTGGTCCTATAAATGCATGCATTTGTATTGTGTGTGAATTAAATAATGAGGACTAAAAAGTTTTGCTTATCCTCTAACTAAGCTTCATTAATTGTGTATTTGGTATTTTAGGGAAATTAGATTATACATGTGAATTTGGTTTAAGAAAATGGAAAAATATTCATTCAATTCAGCCTTAGTAGTTACTTTCATGTGTAAATACATTCCAGTACACAATTGGGGTGAGGTGTGTGTGTGTATATATATATATATATATATATATATATATATATATATATATACAGATGTGCTCAAATTTGTTGGTACCCCTCCACAAAAAACAAAGAATGCACAATTTTCTCTGAAATAACTTGAAACTGACAAAAGTAATTGGCATCCACCATTGTTTATTCCATATTTAATAGAAATCAGACTTTGCTTTTGATTTTTTGTTCAACATAATATTGTAAATAATAAAATAAATGAAAATGGCATGGACAAAAATGATGGGACCGCTAACCTAATATTGTGTTGCACAACCTTTAGAGGCAATCACTGCAATCAAACATTTCTGTAGCTCTCAATGAGACTTCTGCACCTGTTAACAGGTAGTTTGGCCCACTCTTCCTGAGCAAACTGCTCCAGCTGTCTCAGGTTTGATGGGTGCCTTCTCCAGACTGCAAGTTTCAGCTCTTTCCATAGATGTTCGATAGGATTCAGATCAGGACTCATAGAAGGCCACTTCAGAATAGTCCAATGTTTTGTTCTTATCCATTCTTGGGTGCTTTTAGCTGTGTGTTTTGGGTCATTATCCTGTTGGAGGACCCATGACCTGCGACTGAGACAGAGCTTTCTGACACTGGGCAGTACGTTTCACTTCAGAATGCCTTGATAGTCTTGAGATTTCATTGTGCCCTGCACAGATTCAAGGCACCCTGTGCCAGGCGCAGCAAAGCAGCCCCAAAACATAACCGAGCCTCCTCCATGTTTCACTGTAGGTATGGTGTTCTTTTCTTTGAAAGCTTCATTTTCTCATCTGTGAACATAGAGCTGATGTGACTTGCCAAAAAGCTCCAGTTTTGACTCATCTGTCCAAAGGACATTCTCCCAGAAGGATTGTGGCTTGTCAATATGCATTTTAGCAAATTCCAGTCTGGCTTTTTTATGTTTTCTTTCAAAAGTGGAGTCCTCCTGGGTCTTCTTCCATGGAGCCCACTTTCGCTCAAAAAGCGACGGATGGTGCGATCAGAAACTGACGTACCTTCACCTTGGAGTTCAGCTTGTATCTCTTTGGCAGTTATCCTTGGTTCTTTTTCTACTATTCGCTCTATCCTTCTGTTCAATCTGGGGTCGATTTTCCTCTTGCGGCCGCGCCCAGGGAGGTTGGCTACAGTTCCATGGACCTTAAACTTCTTAATAATATTTGCAACTGTTGTCACAGGAACATCAAGCTGCTTGGAGATGGTCTTGTAGCCTTTACCTTTACCATGCTTGTCTATTATTTTCTTTCTGATCTCCTCGGACAACTCTCTCCTTTGCTTTCTCTGGTCCATGTTCAGTGTGGTGCACACAATGATACCAAACAGCACAGTGACTACTTTTCTCCATTTAAATAGTCTGAATGACTGATTACAAGATTGGAGACATGTGTGATACTAATTAAATAAACTAATTAGTTTGAAATATCACTATAATCCAATTATGTATTATCTTTTCTAAGGGGTACCAACAAATGTGTCCAGGCCATTTTAGAATATCTTTGTAGAATAAGCAATAATTCATCTCTTTTCACAGCTTCTTTGCTTTATTCTATGACATACCAAAGGCATGCAAGTATACATGATAAAATAGCTTTTAATTTCATCACTTTTCAGGAGGAATGAAGCATTATTTCAATGAGCTGTAAGGGTACCAACAAATGTGAGCACATCTGTGTGTGTGTGTGTGTGTGTATATATATATATATATATATATATATATATATATATATATATATATATATATATACAGCTCTGGAAAAAATTAAGAGACCACTGCAAAATTATCAGTTTCTCTGGTTTTACTATTTATAGGTATGTGTTTGGGTAAAATGAACATTTTTGTTTTATTCTATAAACTACTGTCAACATTTCTCCCAAATTCCAAATAAAAATATTGTCATTTAGAGCATTTATTTGCAGAAAATGACAACTGGTCAAAAGAACAAAAAAGATGCAGTGTTGTCAGACCTCGAATAATGCAAAGAAAATAAGTTCATATTCATTTTTAAACAACACAATACTAATGTTTTAACTTAGGAAGAGTTCAGAAATCAATATTTGGTGGAATAACCCTGATTTCCAAGCACAGCTTTCATGCGTCTTGGCATGCTCTCCACCAGTCTTTCACATTGATGTTGGGTGACTTTATGCCACTCCTGGCGCAAAAATTCAAGCAGCTCGGCTTTGTTTGATGGCTTGTGACCATCCATCTTCCTCTTGATCACATTCCAGAGGTTTTCAGTGGGGTTCAGGTCTGGAGATTGGGCTGGCCATGACAGGGTCTTGATCTGGTGGTCCTCCATCCACACCTTGATTGACCTGGCTGTGTGGCATGGAGCATTGTCCTGCTGGAAGAACCAATCCTCAGAGTTTGGGAACATTGTCAGAGCAGAAGGAAGCAAGTTTTCTTCCAGGACAACCTTGTACTTGGCTTGATTCATGCCAAAGCTGCCCGATTCCAGCCTTGCTGAAGCACCCCCAGATGAGTCCAGTTTTCAGCTTTGCCCAACACCTGGTCGTCTAATGGTTAGACGGAGACCTGGAGAGGCCTACAAGCCACAGTGTCTTGCACCCACTGTGAAATGTGGTGGAGGATTGGTGATGATCTGGGGGTGCTTCCAGCAGGACAATGCTCCATGCCACACAGCCAGGTCAATCAAGGTGTGGATGGAGGACCACCAGATCAAGACCCTGTCATGGCCAGCCCAATCTCCAGACCTGAACCCCATTGAAAACCTCTGGAATGTGATCAAGAGGAAGATGGATGGTCACAAGCCATCAAACAAAGCCGAGCTGCTTGAATTTTTGCGCCAGGAGTGGCATAAAGTCACCCAACATCAATGTGAAAGACTGGTGGAGAGCATGCCAAGACGCATGAAAGCTGTGCTTGAAAATCAGGGTTATTCCACCAAATATTGATTTCTGAACTCTTCCTAAGTTAAAACATTAGTATTGTGTTGTTTAAAAATGAATATGAACTTATTTTCTTTGCATTATTCGAGGTCTGACAACACTGCATCTTTTTTGTTCTTTTGACCAGTTGTCATTTTCTGCAAATAAATGCTCTAAATGACAATATTTTTATTTGGAATTTGGGAGAAATGTTGTCAGTAGTTATTAGAATAAAACAAAAATGTTCATTTTACCCAAACACATACCTATAAATAGTAAAACCAGAGAAACTGATAATTTTGCAGTGGTCTCTAATTTTTTCCAGAGCTGTATATAATGTTTAGGTATGAGCTAATTTTCATTGGGACTGAACAAACACACAACCAGAAAATAATACACATGAAGTAACATTTGCAGAAGGGAATACGACCGAGCATCAGAATTGTATAAGAAGGAAAAAATAAAATAGAAAAAGAAAAATAAGGATATGGATACAACTAATAAACTAACAACACAGAAACACCCTAGAACAGCCTCAAAACAGCCAGTGTCCTTTCCCAATGTCCAGACACTATTGCCGCACACGCTGCCACTCACATTACGCACCCGTCAGAATTTGGTGTAAAATGAAAACCAGACACGGTATTCATAAAATTATATCGGATCCTATTTCCTGTGAGTTGTGGCCACCACTGATACTCTTACAGTTTTTAGGTAGGAGATCACTAAATTACACTTATGGAGACATTTCTAAAGATAAATTCATTTGAGTACATTTTTAAAACTAGTTTTTTTACATTCAAACTAGGTAATCGTAGGGTATATTTCATCATAGAGTGAAAACGTTATTCTCTTAATCTTCAGATTCTTAGCAGTTTAGAAAGGTATAATATGGTATACTTTTAGTGGATATTTGTACTGATACAGAAGCCGAATGTCACGTTATGTCAGTGAGACCTCAAACAGGTAGAATGTTCACTGCAGCGGAAGGGTTAAAGGATTACCCAGATGAACGACGATGACACGTGTTTAATAACTTGGTTTCCTATACGGCCATTGGATAAATATAAATCATTTTGTTTTGTGGATGTTTCAGTGGGTGTTGCGCTGTCGGTCTCACAGCGAGAAGTTGTATTAAAAATCTATAGCTTTATAAACCTGCTGCCAACCACCCGATTTTTAAGTAGGTTTTAAAATTATTATTTATTTATTTATTTTTTTTATTTGTATTTGTGAGACTTCTGCAGTTTTTAGGACCTTGTGTGACTCCCTAGAAATCTATGTGAGGTTTTTATAACAACAGAGCATTGTGACAAAAGAACAAAAAAAGTACTTGGCTGACTGAAAGTGTAACGGTAAAATTTGTTCCTCACACAAATCTTGTTGTCGCGGGTGTCGAGCAATATGAATTGCACACCCCTGTAAATGTGGAAGTACTAGATAGGTACTGGAGGTCTTTTAAAGATAATCACGGCTCTTTTGATCTAATAAATTCATGTGTCCTCATCTTTCACGGTTGTCTTTTTCCAAAAACAGGTCAGACTGAACTTGGAGCAAGAGCGTTTCCTGATTGTACCATTTGGACTTCTTTACAGTGAGGTTACAGCTTCCAGCCTGGTGAGTTAGAAGTATTACTGTGAATGTGTGGGTAGCACAGTATACATAATACTATTTTATGTTTAGTAGTTTTTTTGTAATACTGTTATTTCTGTTCTTTCTGAACTACTTAATATCTGTTTAACTCAGGCAAGGTTATGAATTTGCTTTATGCTATACAGTATGCCCCAAAGCTTCTTTTTTAGAGATTAGACTGCTTCAATAAATATTCTCTAAGTATTTGCTTGAAATGTCTTTATTTTTCCTGATTTGTTTATTTAGCATGATGGCGATTTGCTTTGATATTTATTAACATACCTGCAGGCCCTTAATCGCTAATGTAATGAAACTGAACATTTACCATAAATGATTTTGTAGAAATGCCAATAACTTTTCAATTAACCATCATATCCTTGTACTGTGTTCAAGTACCAGCTCCCTCTTACAGCCCTTAAATGTGTAGATGGTAGGTAATAAAATGCTAGTTCGACCATGGTTGGAAGGGAAACTACAAGGATATAGTGTTCAGCTGAAGAGTTCTCTGGTTTTGTTGTGTTTCTACAAACTCCGTTCTTTTGTTTGCTTCAGTCAACTGATTGGGTAAATATCTACACACTCCCATGTTAATTTTATAGATGGATCCTAACAGCATAGGAGCCGTAAGAATTAGTATTTAATAGTTAAGACTTGCCGCTATCCCAGTTTTGGTAATATAGGTTTATATAAGCAACACTCCTTCCTTCATTTCACTCATGTTTAAATCGCATGAGCATTTTTTTTATTTTGTTGTTGGTTTATTAGAATCTGCTAAGTTTTATCACATTAGAAATCATAGTACACATAAATAAAATGAATGCATGTACTTAACCCTGTAAATATCTTTTTTTTTCTAGGTTAAAATTAACCTGCAAGGAGAAATCGTTGACCGTGGCTGCACTAATTTGGGAGTGAATCAAGCTGGCTTTATGTTGCACTCTGCTATCTACGCAGCCCGGCCTGACGTCAAATGTATTGTACACATCCACACACCTGCAGGAGCAGCAGTATGTTCACTTCTTTGTTTTTCTTCTGTTTTGTATTGTAAACATAAGCTGCAAAACCAGGTGTTGCACTTTACATGCTTTGAAAGGCCTGAAATATATATATATATATATATTTTTTTTTTATATATATATATTATGTATATTAAAGGCAATACAAACATTTTATATTAAAAACAAACGTTGTTTCTTACAAAATGCTGTAGTAATGATTGTTTATGCAGGTCTTGGCAGTTTATATTGCTTGTGCAAAGCAAAAGTATTTTGCCTTAGAGCTGTATCATAGATTTAACTTTTTTTATTTAATTTTTTTATATATAAAGTAATATCCACAGAGATGTTGGGAACCCGTGTGTCACTTCAGTTGTTTAACTCTCAGCAATGTTCAACACATTGAGGACTATAAATCTCTGCTGACTATTACTTAAAAAAAAAAAAAAAAAAAAAAAAAAAAAAAAAAAAAACCCTGCTGGTGGTACAAAATAAATCAATAGCCTTGAATAGGCCTGATGTAGTCACTGGGCCGGCTCAAATTGTTTTGTTAACTTTGTCTTGGTTAAGGTATCAGCGATGAAGTGTGGCCTGTTACCAATCTCTCCTGAAGCGCTCTCCCTTGGAGAGGTAGCTTACCATGATTATCATGGCATTCTGGTGGATGAGGAGGAGAAAGTGCTGATCCAGAAAAACCTGGGGCCTAAAAGCAAGGTAGGTAACTATGATTTGAAATGTAGGTCTTAGCTGTCTTTTTTTTTTTTTGTTTGTTTTTTTGTTTTAAGCCGACATCTCCTAAACCCATGCAACGCCCCTACCAGCCGCCTCTGGGTGTGGATATTGTATGTGTCTGTGACCTACAAAGCTTACCTCCCTCTCTTAGCTGGGGGTTCTGCTCTTCTCTTTTTTTTGACTGACTATAAACTCTTGAACAAACAACATCTTTCCCTTAATTAAAATTATGCTCTTGCCAACATACAGCCTTGAGAGCCAGGTGCATCCATACTTGCTATCTCTTACTTATTTAGAGGCCTATTCCAGGCTCAGGACTTGGAGGGCCTCTCCCCCAAGAAGTTATCAGATGGAGGCTGTGTGGTCCAGTGGTTAAAGAAAAGGGCTTGTAACCAGGAGATCCCCGGTTCAAATCCCACCTCAGCCACCGACTCATTGTGTGACCCTGAGCAAGTCACTTAACCTCCTTGTGCTCCGTCTTTCGGGTGAGACGTAATTGTAAGTGACTCTGCAGTTGATGCATAGTTCACACACCCTAGTCTCTGTAAGTCGGCTTGGATAAAGGCGTCCTGCTAAATAAATAAATAAAATAAGATGTTACTATGGTGACCAGGGGCTTACTTTGTTCCAAGCTACACTGTTATGTTACAAACTTCTCACATGTATTTCTGGTGCTAGGTCATTTACAGCAAAGTTTAACCCTTTTTAAATGCTATTATGGTCCTACAGGGGTATGAGGGGAAAAAGGGAACTGACACAAAAAGGGTGAATGCAGACTTCCAATAATAATAATAACAGTGCAAATACTCAATGTTAATGAAAAGGAAACTGACATGCTACAGTTTAACTTCAGAGAGGAGAATATTTATATGCAACGTTCCTAATCTTATGTGCGATTTAAACGCGATGCTCAGGATCGTGGTGGCAAAACAAAATGCTTGAGTTGTGGGGAAAAATGTGTAACTGTAATTGAATGTACTTCGTAAAATGCCATTTCAGTTCTTAAACCTATGAGACCCGAGATGCTGTGATGTTTGTCTTCCCCCAAAACATTCTTGATTGATCTGCTTCAGAGGACTAGCTATTGTTAACAGGGTCGTAAAGATTTAAATTGGGGAATGGTTTAGATTACCTGCTGTGCTGACCTGCCAGTCTTGTTTAAACAAACAAAACTGATCAGCTTTTAATTAAGAACGTCTGTTTGAGGGTACACAGTTACCTGTGTTAATGACGCACATTGCTTGTGTAAAAGGAAGTGTCATTCAAACTCTGGAAGCCAATGAAAGGACTGATTTCATTCACCCGGAAGTGGTGGGATCACCAAAGTTAACTACTCTTTGGGTGCTACATTTAAAGCGAAACAAGGATGAACTCGTTCTCTTGGACTCTCTCTCTCTCTCTCTCTCTCCTTCTTAACTCTTTTTTGTTCTTCAAAAAAAAATCGTCATGAAGTGGTTTGAGCCGTTGTTTGAATGGGGCTTCAATCAGCGCCGTAATGCCAAGATCCAACTGCAACTCTGTGTTACAAAGAAGACCAACTGCATTTCAACTTATTTTATCCACAAAAACCACATCTCCAGAATTAGTATTACATTTCAAAGACTTTGATTCAAGTAAAATACTACGTTTGCAGAGGAAATATCTACATGCAAACCAGAAGTAAAAACATTTTAATACAACGTAACCCCACAGCAAAAATACAAGCAGTGTTACTCTGATGAACAATTGAAACAAGATAATACTTGAACTAAACCTGAGGATATCGTGTGTATTTGAAAACAGCAACTACAAACGTCTGAACCATTTAAACATTGAGTATCTACAAGTTTTGAAGTAACTCTAGTTTACAACTTAATACTAAATGCAATTGAAACTGCTTCTGAACTGAACTTGATGAAACAAAAATGCAGTCTTCATTTAAAAACAGATGGTGCGTAACCCAGTTACTGTACTTAAATGTGCTTGAATCCTGTGTGTACGTAACTATAGAAATATGAAATTTGTTCAGGACTAAAACCCTATATTTATAATTAAATATTAATCACAAAATGGAGGTGTCGTCCTGTATATTACAAAATGTATATTAACTAATGTTTGTGTTTTACCAACATAGTGGGGGTGTTGCATAGGATATTGAAGTATTAATGTTAAATACTATATCTTCCTACATATGCGCTACAGAGTTATAAGGTATAAGTCCACAATTCCAAATAATATTTACTTTGTCTAGTTAACTGTGCTAGCTATGCTGAATGTGTGCTGTACATTTACTTGGTACTCGCACATGGAGCTGTACATTCACAGTGCTGTGAGGCTGCATTTTCTTTTTATTTTCAAGTCCATGGCCAGAGGTACTTGCGATGTTCCAATGGCCACAGAGTGCTATCTGGTAGCAGCCTCATTAACAGAGGATCTCCGCCTCTACTCATTCCCGCAGCAGCAGGGAGAGACACAAGCATGCGAAACCAGCGGCAGCCACTGTAGAGATTCTAGTCTGCACTGCCACCTCCTTCCCAGGTCATGATCCAATGGCAAGGGGAATTTGAATCCCCAGTGGTGGTCCATGGTACCGCAACACCCGTGATTGCACACGATCAACATTGCTACTCCACAGATTCGACGATCTGGTTGACGATGCATCATCAACTGCTGATGATAACGCTCCGGAGAGCCCTGTTCCTGTATACACCTAGGCTGACGCTGTTTGAGGAGGATTTCATCCTCTCTCAATGTCAATACCCAGACCAAAATGTCTTTGATGCAAAGGATATAAAAAAAGCCTTTGAAAGGTTCCCCTTCTATAAGGTGGTCTGGATGCCTG